>NC_139682.1:18953328-19325828 GCF_964106915.1 Podarcis gaigeae | reverse complement strand
TTGATATCCCGCTTTATCACTACCCGAAGGAGTCCCAAAGTGGCTAATATTCTCCTTTCCCTTCCTCCCCCACAACAAACACTCTGTGAGGTGAGTGGGGCTGAGAGACTTCAGAGAAGTGTGACTGGCCTAAGGTCACCCAGCAGCTGCATGTGGAGGAGCGGGGAAGCGAACCCAGTTACCCAGATTACGAGTCTAGCGCTCTTAACCACTATACCACACTGGCTCTCAGAGTCTTCAGATACCATAACAGACCCTTGAGTACAACAGCTGAGGTTTGCAACCTTCATACTCTGTTGGGGTGGGGGTGAGGTGTCGTCCCAGGAAGTATTTGGATGTCCTCTGTTGGAAGCAGGATGCTAAGCTAGAGAGGTCTGCTCCAGCAAAACTCTTCATAGTATTCTTGTTTGTGAACAGCTAATAAGAGAGTGACAAATATACAGTGGAAACTATGTCTTGACTAGGGTTGCTTCCTTTTTGCTCGCTGTGCACCTGTAGAGTTGCCATAATCAACGCTGGAGAAAAGTTGTTATTATTCTTGATGTTATTAGCGACAACAAGTGGAGGTCCTTCTCCTTGAGGTGCTTGATTTCCACATGCAGTGAGCTGTTGACATTGGGCAACATTCAAACATGCCTGCATTCTGAAATGTTGCCCTGCTTGGAGGACATAAAAGTCTGGATTGGCTCTTAGAGATAACATAACATGAAAGCAACAGTATCTCATAGCACAGTTCTAGTTTTGGGTTTGAATGTGCATTTTCGTCATATTCAGTGCCTGCAATCCAGGAGTGCAGGATGCTGTCGGCCAAGGATGTCCATTGGTCAAGCAGCTGATAGGAACCATCCCATGTTGTCGCTTGTGTTTCAGTCTGCCCGGCTACGAACTAGTGCAGCTATCACCCGGATCGGCCCCTGGGGCCTGCTCCGAAATAGCAACTTGTAACTAAGGGACGATCTCCTGACTGATTCTCCTGACCGCATCCACATCAAAAGCATTTGTGCGAGTGACTCATCCGCACAACTCGCTCACATGAAGACAGGAGCGGCAGCTCTCCAAAACCCATCTGCAGCTCACAAGACGATCATATGGATAAGACATTCACATGACCTGGCCACGAGAAACAGCTCCAAGCAGCATTCTGCAGCTGCAAAAGCTTGAAAGCAATAATTAAATATTAGCAATAATCTTGTATTCCACAGGAAACCATTGCAGAGCCTGCTGGGGGGGGGGGGGAGGCCTTTCTCTTCTTGCCCTGCGTGGGGCACCATGATGGCTAAGGAATAATCCCACCACCTTGCCAGTTTACAACCTGGAGTTTCTCTTGGATTCATGTCCATTGAGGAATTAGCATGCAAGGCAGGGGTTGTGGCAGCCTGTAGCTGCTTCCTCTTGTGTTATTCCAGCTCCCTCCCCCTCCTGCTTTGTCCATTTCTCCACCTGCTGAGAGGCACACCTGCTCTCTACCTGCAGGCAGAGGAGCAGGTGGACTGCCAGGGTGGGAGGGGACTGACAACAAAGCTCTATTACCTGCCAATTCAGCAATGGTTGTAAAGGTAGAGGGAGAACCTGGCAGTCCTGCTGACTGAAGTAAAACCTGGCAGACTTTTGGGGTATTTATTAAATAGCTTCAACCTATATAAATCTGCATGTTGTGAATGCATGGAGCAAACACCCTTTTGCTTTTTTTTCATCAGCTGAGGGCTAGGAAAGATCAGTGGCGTAGCGTGGGTTGTCAGCACCCGGGGCAAGGCAAGTAATTTTCGCCCCCTAACCCATGGATTTGCGCATCCCAAACCCTAACCCCCAGATGTTGCGCCCGGTGCGGCTGGCCCCCCCTGCACCCCCCACGCTACGCCACTGGGAAAGATTGACGTGGCCTCTCTTGCACTGATGCTCTGCTCTTTGCTGCTTTCTCACACTTCAGAGTAGTGGCGTAGCTAGCCGCTTGGGTGCCCGCTGCGGCACGCGCGTCCTTCAGCTGATGGCGGGGCAAGCTGCCCAAGGGGGCAGGGCAAGCCTCTCTGCAGCCTCCCCCTCAGCTGTAGACGGACATTTGTGGCACCAGCACATAGACCAGCTTAGGCGCAGGGTTGGGGACTTGGACACTACCACGGTGCCCCCAACTGCGCTCGTGGCTCCGGAACAGACACTTACAGGTGGCGAGGCTCCAGCTACACCTCTTGCAAACTGCAGGTGTGGAGCCGAACCAAGCCGCTTCAGAGGGCCTGCTGGACTTCCCACAGACTCAGACCACTGCCATGCCTGACATTCCGCCAACTCCACTCATAGAGGTTCCACCCACAGCAGGGGATCTAGAGGACTTGGTTTCAACGCCACCTAGGGTCACGCCACAGCCTCAGCAAGAATCAGGCGGCCCCCCGAACCTGGGTCCCCGGCGGTCTGGCAGAGTTTCCAAGCGCCCAACTTATTTAAAGGACATGTTGGACATGTAACACTGTTGGTCTAATGGAAGTATGTGAAATGTAACCGATATGCTTTTGTGCCTAATTGAACCATTACGTGTAGTGCTGTATATAAGGAAACCATTACGATTGTAACTAACACCGTATCTCGGTGGGGAGGGTTGTTGTGTACTGAAGTTCTCACCTTGGGTTAGCAGGGGAATACTGTAGATAGTTTTCACTCAGGTCCACATATGCAAATAAGGGATTGAAAGTGATATTCAGTGATTGGATAGTTACAGAAAGTTGTTACAGTTGTGTTGTACTGGAGCTCTATATAAGCAGGCTGGCTGAATCCTTCAGCTCAGTTCTGTTCTGGCCTGTGAATAAACAAGAGCTGTTTGAAGAATCGCTGTGTCGTCTGATATGTTCACCCACAACTTAACGATTATTATTATTATTATTTTCCCCTACCCATCTGACTGGGTTGCCCCAGCCACACTGGGTGGCTTCCAACATATAGAACCACATAATAAAATCTTAAACATTTTTAAAAACTTCCCAATACAGGGCTGCCTTCAGATGTCTTCTAAAGGTTGTATAGTTACTTATCTTCTTGGCTTGCGGGTTGCCTAACTCCATACCCTCCAACATTTCTCCAATGAAAATAGGGATGTCCTAAGGGAAAAGTGGGACATTCTGGAATCAAATCAGAAACTGGGATGGCTTTTGTAAATCTGGGACATTCCCAGGAAAATAGGGGCACTCGAGACAATTATACTTCTATAAAACCATAAATTGTGTAAATTCATCCTTTAAAAAAAACATATTTCCTTCTTGGATTTCTTTCTTGGTGTAAAGGAAAAGGTGTTCCTTGCATGCTTAGAGGTTTCCCAGTTTCTAGAGTTGCCAGCTATTACACCAGACCTTGTTACTGTACCTTTAATAAATAGTACCTTAATCTGTGGTTATTGGCAGGTGATGATGGTGAGCTCCTGCTCTCAAAAAAAGCTTCCCTTGCTGGTTTTTGAACATCATACTACTGGTGAATGGGACGCAGGTGGCGCTGTGGGTTAAACCACAGAGCATAGGACTTGCCAATCAGAAGGTCAGCGGTTCGAATCCCTGTGACGGGGTGAGTTCCCATTCCTCGGTCCCTGCTCCTGCCAACCTAGCAATTCGAAAGCACGTCAAAGTGCAAGTAGATAAATAGGTACCGCTCTGGCAGGAAGGTAAATAGCGTTTCCGTGCGCTGCTCTGGTTTGCCAGAAGTGGCTTAGTCATGCTGGCCACATGACCCGGAAGCTGTACGCCGGCTCCCTTGGCCAAAAAGCGAGATGAGCGCCGCAACCCCAGAGTCGGCCACAATTGGACCTAATGGTCAGGGGTCCCTTTACCTTTACTACTGGCGAAAGGCACAAGAGCAGCCCAGGCTGTTATTTTCTCATCAGTTGGCAACTCTGCTCTGGCTTAAATGTATTTAACCCAGAGCTGAAGAGCCCTGCCCTACATTCCATGTGTACGTTTCTGATGTTATTTTCATTTCTAAGTTCAAGTGTTATTTCTCATGGGTGAGGGCAGATTCAGGAATCTTTAACCCCGGGATTAGAAACGAGCCTTCTGTAAGTTTTATCACAAGGGGTGAAAATGTTGAAACAGGAGATACAAAGGAAAAGGGGGTGGGGGCAGAAGAAATCCTATCTGTGTCAGGATCTCACACTAGCTAGTTCACTTCTCAGTTTAAGTAAATAATTCTCATCTCTTACGTCTTCTGGGGGGGGGGTCACATAAATGTGGCTCTTTTTTCTTATTTGGAATGGGCTATTTGGATAGGAGCTGGGTGTCAGGAATCTCTAACTTTCCCAAACTATGGACGCTGAGAACTCTTACTTTAGCTTTCACAGGGAGATATAAAAGACTATCAATTAATCTAACTTTTATTGCACCTCTGGGGCATGAGGAAGATGTTATTTAAACAAATGGTTCCTATTACCTTCAATTATTTTGTAAAAAGGTTTTTTGCACTGAATTATAGGCTTCTCTGCTCCTCGAGGGGGTGAAGAGTTAGCCAAAAGTTTGTACGGCATGGCTTTGCTTTGTTTTTTTGTTTGGTTGGCCGTTTCTTTCCCATGTGCTCAAGCGACGTCACTGTTTAATTAGGGTGAGAGCAAGGGCAGGGTTTTTGTGTGTGTGACTGAGTCAGAGAATGGTAGCATTGGCTGTGATGATTCAGGTGGGCAGCTTGATTACATTAGAAGGAATCTCGCCACCAGCATGCTTATGGTAAGGGACCCATAATACCCACCTGAGCTCCGAAATGGGTGAAGGGGTTCAACCATTTGCTAAGTGGCAATTTACCATTGGATGATTCCCACCTGCTTTCTGTTTATGAGGAGTGAATACAGACAAACACTGGCAAATCAAGTTGGTGGACTATGCCGAAAGGGCAAAACTAACTGGGAAGCTCAGGAATCAAGAAGACAAGAATTTTTTTAAAAAAGAAAAGAATGGGAAATTGAAATATACTTGGAGTCGAGAGTGGATTTCATGCTCTTTATTCAGCTCATAGTGGTGAGAAGGAATGGAAGTTCCCCCAGAATGTCTGCTTTATATACATTATTTACACAATGGGCCCCACGTGATTGGCTAATTCCAGGATTCACCTGTAGGCCAATCAGGTTGCGGATTCACTTCCACCTGGAGCTGGATTGGGTGACTCCTGTGGACCAATCAGACTGCTGCATTCTGAATCCTATTGTTCTAGGACCAGTCAGACTGCTGCCTTTTGGATCCTATTCAACTCAGTACATAACAGAAATGTTTATAATGTACATACAAAATCCTTGTAAGCAGGTCAAAACATGAGCAGGATTTTAAATACACTTATAAGGTAACAGAATGTATAGATAACTTAGGAAGGTGAAAAAATGGAGAATAATTGATATGCAGTTGAAAACAGAATCAAAAGGACCCATGGAAGGCATGGGGGAAGTCAGGAGATTCAGAGCAATCTCAGTATTTTTAATTGTTTTATGTTGTGTGTTTATATTTTGGAAAATCAATAAAAAAGATTATTAAAAAAAGAATACAGACAAACACAGAAGCTCATGAAGTAGCTAACTAATAGGTCTATATTTTTATTTTATGGTACCTAAATTCATCCCAACCACATATATTAATCACTGTGAAAAATATGAGTGTGAAGAGACGAAAGCATTTCTGACGCATCACAAGCCAATAAATGTGCTTCCTTCAAACAGTTAGCATTTTGTATTGCATAGCAGCAAATCCCTTTTAGCGGTTGTTTTATATCCTTGCTACTTCCTTTTCTCTTCCACTGTACCATGATAGATGGTAATTTCTGTCATATTTATGTAAATCCACGATGGCAGGTGTGCAACAGGACCGCCAAAAGAAACTAAGGGCACATCCACACGACACATTTAAAACTTTCCCCAAAGTATCGTGGCAACTGAATCCTAACAGAGCTACAATTCTGAGCACCCTTAACAAACTACAGTTCCCAGGGTGAAGCCATGTGCTTTAAATGTGTTGTGTGGATGTGACTGTGTGTTGTTGGCAGGTACGTGTTTCATCGTTCACTCCAACCTGACTTTTGTGTGCCCATCGATTGGGTTGTAGATAGTGAATGTGAGTTGAGAGCCCTTAGTCGCAGCATTGATGTGACAAAGCGCTGAGAGTGTGACCCTGTTGATTCTCCTTGACTTTTGATGCCATCAGCCATATTTTTCCCCTGGACCAAGCTGTCTGAACAGTGACTGGGCGGCACTATGGCTACAGTCTTATTTGGATGGGCCTCTTTGCATCTGTGGTCCCTTCAACCTAAGGTTCCACAGTGGTCAATCATAACCCCTTCAACCTTGTTTAGCATCTGTATGAAACCACCGAACGGAGTTATCCGGAGATTTGGGGGGCACTGTCATCAACATGCTGATGAACACACAACTCTGCTTCTCCTTTACACCCCGGATGTGCTGGGTTGGTGTCTAGCTTCGGTAATGGACTGGATGAGAGCCAAGGAACTGAACCTCAACCCCGGTAAGAGTGAGGCACTTGTTACTGAGGGGTTCCTTTAAGGCTGGATTTATGTATAAGCTGGCGATGTGGGTGATGCTGTGGGTTAAACCACAGTGCCTAGGACTTGCCGATCAGAAGGTTTGCGGTTTGAATCCCCGCGACAGGGTGAGCTCCCATTGCTCGGTCCCTGCTCCTGCCAACCTAGCAGTTCGAAAGCACATCAAAGTGCAAGTAGATAAATAGGTACCACTCCAGCGGGAAGGTAAACGGTGTTTCTGTGCGCTGCCAGAAGCCACTTAGTCATGCTGGCCACATGACCTGGAAGCTGTATGCCAGCTCCCTTGGCCAATAAAGCGAGATGAGCGCCGCAACCTCAGAGTCGGCCACGACTGGACCTAATGGTCAGGGGTCCCTTTACCTTTACCTTTATGTATAAGCTAAACAAGCTATAGCTTAGGGCCCCACTCTCTTGGGGTCCCCCGAAAAATTTAAAGGGGAAAACACTGGATGTACATTTCCAAAATATAACTTAAAAAACAAAATAAAACCTACCTACAGCAACAGTGTTTTGTGCTGTGTAGGCTCCTATAATGTAAGTAATGGGCCCCGCCTGCTAGCCTGCTCCCTAAAATATCACTGGTTTGCTCATTTCTATATATAAGGTGCCTACATTCTGCATGGACTGGTTGCATGGCAACATGTGCAAATGGCTTTAGATACCTATTAGGTCCATAAATTACCATATAGCATATATTCAACACAAAAAACAGTGACAATTTGTTGTTGACAAAGGACAGCTGGACCCCGTTACCTTCAGTAGCTTAGGGCCTCATCAAGCCTAAATCTGGCCCCGGTTCCTTAGAATGGATGGGTAGGGTTCTACCTGTTGTGGAAGGTGTTTTGCTCCTCGTAAAGCAGCAGGTGTGCAGCTTGGTACTTCTGGACCAACTTCTGTTACTGAAGGTGCAAGAGGCTTTGTTGGTGTGGAGTGCCTTCCATCAACTTTGGCTGGTGGTCCAGCTGCAGGCCCACCAACTATTACGGTACATCTTGGCTAATACACTGAAGTGCCCAGAAATTCAATTTCTTCTGGTGTTATTAATTTGTCTGGGATTCCCTGGGATATAGGGAATTTTCTTCCTGTATTTATATATATAGAAAGAGAAAGATACATTATTGTTTTTTTGACTTGAATGGCTTTTTGCTTGACCCAATACACTTCTTGAGGACAAGAACTGCTTATTGAATTTGACATGGGTGATCCATCTAACGGCATGAAGGGTAAACCTCAGGATCGGGAAGGAGGAGGTAGACCTCATACTATCCAAATATTACATTGTGGGAAAGGGACCTGTTTTCTTTTCTCACTTCTCACAATCCTAGTAAGATCTGCAGGCATCTCAGATATAGGGGTGAGACCAACTCAACCATTGAAAAAGGCAAGCAGGAATTATTAAAGAGTGGGGCTTGCATTTGCCAAAAGGTCTTTCATGGCTTTATGACCAAATATTTACCTTTCCTCTTCTGCAGAGGTTTGCCAGCTGACCGGAAACACATTGTCTAGGGTGGGCTTACTTAACAGTAAGCTCAGCCTCTGGAAGAAATCATTGGGTGGAAGTCAACTTGAGTTTCACTCAGAATAGACCTGTTGAAATGAATGGAACCAACTTGGTCGTGTTCATTAATTTCAGTGGGTCTACTCTGAATGCTCCCCGCTGTGTTCGTGATCATCGTCGGATCAAGCAGCTCTTTAAGGGGACAATTTACAGGGCTGAATTTTAAAAGATGGCAGCCGGAACCACAGATAGATTTGCTTCGGCCAATAGAGGGAGGGAGGGGGAGAGAGAGAGACAGCATTGTGTTCTTCTTTCCCATCTAGCACAACTCCATAACCAGTCATCTGTCAAAGAGAGTACAGTGGTACCTCGGGTTAAGAACTTAATTCATTCTGGAGGTCTGTTCTTAACCCGAAACTGTTCTTAACCTGAGGTACCATTTTAGCTAAAGGGGCCTCCCACTGCCGCCACATGATTTTTGTTCTCATCCTGAAGCAAAGTTCTTAACCCAAGGTACTATTTTTGGGCTAGCGGAGTCTGTAACCTGAAGCGTATGTAACCCGAGGTACCACTGTACCTGTTTCTAAACTGTTGTTTCAGCTATTTCATACCCTCCTAGTGTCCCTATTTTCCAGGGACAGTCCTGGAATTACGAAAGCCATCCTGGCTTCTGATTTGATCCCAGAATGTCCCTATTTCCCCCATCAGTACCATTGCCGTTGAGCTTGGGGATGAACCGCTGCTTGCCCTGAGTGATGGTGGTGGCAGCAGTGGCAGCCACAAGGGGGCATCCTGTTGCCTCTCCATGGCCACTGCTGCTGGTCTTGGGTAGCTCATAGCGGCTGCTGCAGAGCAGGCAAGGAGGAGGAGAGGCTGCTGGCGCCAAGGCCCAGCCTTGTTTGATACACCGGTTCTGAGGTGCAGGCAGAGAGCTGGGTGGTGGAAATGCTCTGCAGAGGGCAGGAGGGGACAAAAAATGGGGGGGAGGGTTGTTTCAAGGAGGGTCAGTTGGTTGGGAGTGAGAAACGTCTCTATTTTCATCTGAGGAATGTTGGATGGTATGCTATTCTGAAACCCAAGCAGATTCTTTGTCGTTCGTCGTTATATTGCACTGTATGTTGCAAGTTATTCCAAACTGCAGTTTAAACCACTCAGTAGATAAGGTTAAAAAAGAATGGGGTTGCTTCAAAAATTATCTGAATAAATACGGTTCCAATAACAACACTTGGTTGTGTTTAGATTAATTTCACAGAAAAGGGGGCAAAATCCTATTGTTTGGACAAACAATCAAACACAGATTATTTAATTATAATAGTTGAGTCGAAACCGCAAAGAGATAGTCGGAAGTCAACAAATTTATAAGGGACTCAAACCAGTATGAAGGACTTGGTGTACAGAATATTTAAGTATGGGTTTGAACTTCCTAAATAATGCTTGTCTTTGAAAAGCATGGTTTTGTTGTATTTTTTAGCTTTTTTCGTTTTGTTTTCATTTTTTCTCTTTTTTCTTTCTTTCTTCAATGATATTCTGTTTATCTAGATCTTTCAACATTTCTATTATGTACTTTGTGACATTTATGTTTATCTGAGAATATGTAGTTAAGGATCAATTTATTTATTCTTTTCATTCTTTCTTTGTAAATTTTGAAAATGTAATAAAGGTTTTTTAAACTGCGGTTTAAAAATGTTGTTTTGTAAAAAAAAACACAGTAATTTGCATTGCGTTTTCAAGAGTAAGCGAATACAAGCAATACAATTGCATTACATCATCATACTTCCCTCGCTCAGCAAACAAATATACACGGAACCACTATAACAAATAAACAAACTGACATAAGAACTGACATCAGGCCAATGGCCCATATAGTTCAGCATCCTGTTCTCATAGGAGCCAACCTGATGTTAGTGGGAGGCCAGCAAGCAGGATTAAACCACAATAATACTCTCCCCTCCTGTGGTTTCCATCAACTGTGTCAGGGAACTGCCATCAGAACAGGGGCGGGAAACAGAGGGGCAGTTGTGTTACAGGGAGCCTCCGAAAATCTTGTGAAGCAGTTCCTCTTCCGGTGATGAGGAAAGCCCACCTCCAATGGTAAAGGTAAAGGGACCCCTGACCATTAGGTCCAGACATGACCGACTCTGGGGTTGTGGCGCTCATCTCGCTTTATTGGCCGAGGGACAGCTTCTGGGTCATGTGGCCAGCATGACTAAGCCACTTCTGGCGAACCAGAGCAGCACACAGAAATGCCGTTTACCTTCCCGCCAGAGCAGTACCTATTTATCTACTTGCACTAGCATGCTTTCGAACTGCTAGGTTGGCAGGAACAGGGAATGAGAAACGGGAGCTCACCCCGTCGTGGGGATTCGATCCGCCGATCTTCTGATTGGCAAGTCTTAGGCTCTGTGGTTTAACCCACAGCGCCACCCGCATCCCACCTCCAGTGGGGAAGAGGTAAAAGGACCAGAGGATGCTGGTGGGAGCCTCAGCACTGCTCCTGGCAAAGTCGGCCAGGAGGGAAGCACGCTATAATACTATAATACATTTTACCCTAGTGGGAAAAGCTGTGTCTGGGTGATTTGTGTTCTAGCTTTGTCTGCCAATGGGCAGCTTCAAGGCTCCTGCTGTCCTTCCTTCCAGGAACTGCCCCTTCCTTGTTATGGCTCTTTCTCTTTAATGTGGTCATGGACACATGGACAGCCCTTCAGACAAAGCAGGGCTTTTCAACTCTGCCCCCACAAACCTCCCACCATCTCTAGTCATCTGAAAACCCAGTGATCAGGAACTATGGGAGTTGAAGTCCAATAATATATGAGGGCTCAAGGTTGAAGAAAACCAAAACAGAACCTTCAACTAGAGAACGATCCTCTGTAAAGTAGGACTCATGGCTAGGAAGGGTGCCACTCTCCCTGACAGACAGACTTGAGTTGCATCCAAATGCGTAGTTTTTGCAAAATTGGTGTGAGGGGGGAAAAAGAAGAGGTTTTCTTCTTCCCATGCAGAGCTGTAACCTTGCCAGATTATTTTGGAGGAGAGAGGATGAGATTGTAGAGCAGGAAGGTAATCTCTAGAAAGAGACAGCGATGAGGACGGGCTGAGAACACTTATCTTGCCCCAAGGTCACATCGGGACTTGGCTGCTGGAGCAGTGACCTCGGACTGCTGTTCCATCCCGAAACCTCATTCATCTCCCATGCCAGCACGATTGCCTGTTAACCCTCAGTGCTGGCCACGATGACAGACTAGACAGCAATTAAGTGTTTGCCGCTCCAGCTCACTTGAGGCTGTCTACATTTCAAATGGCTTTGAAGAGTGGCGCCTGTTAAACAGGTTTCCTCGTTTGGGGAGAGGGGTTCGCTTTTATTGCAGGAATATGGGAGCTACACGTAATATGTGGTGAGCTACTTTAACACTGATGTTCAGCCTGGCCTTTGGAAAATCTCCGTTTCCACTTTTAAAGGTTTCTAGTCCATATGTTTGCAGGAAAAGGCCTAGGGCTCCTGCAAATGACCTATTTATTGGGCGTTCGCCCTGATTTGCCATCCTCACAAAGCTTACACTTCCCTGTTATGGTGAGCAGATCGTGCTTAATATTTCTAAAAGTGTTTGCATATTTTTATGCAAATCTGTGCTCTCCTTTTTTTTTGGTAATGCAGCTGGAAAAGTAGATTGCCGTTCTCTCACCATTGGCTTTCTATCATGGAATTTGTTGGAGCGAGATTAAGAAGGATCAAGTGATACGTAAGCAGACGCCTTCCTCAAAGCTCTGTGAACGTACTCTGATATCATTTTTTTCACACACTTGTGACTGTAGCAGGGCTGGCCCTGTCATTAGACAGGCTGAGGCAATGGCCTCGGGTGGCGGCTGCTGGAAAGCAGTTCCTCTCGAACCTCTGCCATTCCCCTTGGTTGGAGATCAGACCTCTATGGGGCACATACCCTAGACTAGCCTGATGTTCTGCTATGTTATAGCTACTTGGTTGGCTGTTTTGCTGCTACTGCTGCCTCCCCTTCCTCTTGGGAAGTGAAGCACCCTGCAGCCACTCTCCTGAGTCAGGAAAGAACCCAGGAAATCCACATGGTTTGATGCTTTGGCCAGGAGACATTTTTCCTCCTCTGCAAGCCTATGCACTAGAAACTTTGCATTCTTCTAAAAGCAGAAACAAGAAGCTTTTGGAATGCCCAGTTGCTCTGTTCATATAGGCAGCCCTCAGCACATCAAATTTAGTTCCCAGATGATGGCAGTAAAGGGTAAGTCCCTTTCAAAAGTAGCAAACTGCAGAACGCTCATAATTAAGCAGGCAACGTGCTTCAAGACGACTTGCAGTACCTTGAGCCTCTTTTGGAGATGCCTCCTTTTTGGCCCATTCCGTGATTACACCGAACGTCACCAAACTGTTTAAAATGGGAAAGCATCTGTCATGTGTGCACCAGAGGAAGGAAATAGAAGGAATGGGTATCTATAAGCTGTGTCCAACCAAGTCATTGTGTTCATGGAATGACTTTAGCTCATGCCAACTGAACTTCCCCTCCTTCTCTTCCCATTGCATGACTCACACACACCCCACCAAAAACTCCTCTGGGTTTTCCTCCAGATCTGATTTGGGGTGCACAAGAGGAAGAGAAGGAGGAGGGGATGTTCAGTTGCACAAGTGAAAGTTGTGAGTGCAGTTATTTAGTTGGGTACAGCATTGTATCTCCATGATTCTGGAATATACCTGAGACACTGCCATTATCAGCATTAAGAGAGATGGGTCTTCTCCAGAAGAGGGACCTCCATTCATGAAGTTTTTCCTGATCCAAGCCTACTTATGCATAGACCACAAGCTTAACATGAGTTAACATGTGTGATGCAGAGGGAAAAAATTTTTTTAAGCGCTACTGCTATCCTAGGCTGCATCAAAAGAACCATAGTGTCCAGATCAAGGAAAGTAGCAGCACTCTGAAACAGTATCCGAAAGCCTTTGTGAAAAGCCACAAAGGTTCATAAAATCATAGGATGGTAGAGTTGGGAAGGACCCCTAAGGGAATAAAACTGGTATACAAAACTAGATGATCAGACTGTAGTGGGTAAAGATACCCTCTAATTAAAAAGGAAAAGTTACAAGGCCAAAATGGATCCTCTGAAATCATGTAACGCCTTTGTCTTAAACCCTCAAACCACATATCCCACCAAAATAAATCACCTAATCAAATTCGTTCACATCCATCCTTTTGTTATTTATGAGATTCGTTTCCTCCCCTGCCTCCTATTATCTTATCTTCTGTTGTGATTAGATTGGATTCTCCTTGGGGCAGAGACCTATCTCCCTCGCTCTCTCTTTGGTTACACTGTGGGATGACTATGCATCCTGTGCTCTGATAGCATTATGTATAGATTAAACAATCATAGTCATTTGTGCCCCAAGGGGAAAGTGAGCAAAGACATAGACTTTCTGGTTCCTCACAAATATAGCCTAGCCAAGCTGCACTGATAATCTTCACAGCATCAGATAACGTGGACTCCAGTCCTTGGAGCCTCTTCTTGCTGCAATACATTTGGAAACCTTCAAGGTGCCATAAGCATGACTCTTCATTGCTGCAAAAATCACACCCCCCCAAAGTCTTGTTTGTCTCATGGTCCAAGCCCCAAAGTGCATTTGCAGGTGCAGCAGATCAGCTGATGGGCTGTGCATGCAAACCCCTTTCTGGCCCAGCTGTTACCTGCCCCACACCTGACATCATATATGGCACCAGATGTTGGGCAGGTGGGCGTGGCTTGGCCAAAATGGGAAAGTGTGGTCTACAGACAGGCGGTTTGGATTAAAGCAACTACAACCCCTCTGGAACTTGTGCAATTGATGGTTCATGCTGCAACTGAAGCTGTGGGTCAGGACTGCCGCCTGGGGGCATCTATCTATGCAATTTCAAAATGAATACAAAGATTCTTTTAAACAGGCTCATGACACCCATTGATTCAAATGGAGCATTTCTACTTTGGGTGGTTGTTGATTTCCAGGCTATGTTCACAAAGGGACTTAAAGAAAAGAAAAAACATTCTTCCTTGTGCTTCTTTTTCTCCTCCTTCCAAGGAGCTGCTGCTAATCTTGGGATCTGGATGAAAGACACTTTGTCCTTTAATTTGCTGGAAGGTCTCTGACCCTTACACCCGCACAGTGGGAAGCCAGGAGACTGGCTCCTGCGGACCAGACCTTTCTCACTGTTTAAAACCTGCTTGCAAAATCAGTCCCACAGCAAGGAGCTAATTCATTCATGAGGGTGGGAGGTGGGGTCTTGCAATGCTTACCTTTCGGGAGGCTCAATGCTTTTTTGCAATAATAATAATAATCCACCCCTCCAGTTGGAGTTTAAAAAGTCAGCTCCGATACCAGCTCTCTGGAATGCCTATGTACCTGAAACAGTAGCAAGTGTAAGGACAAAGGACAGTGGAAACAAGGCGTCACAAGTCGTCACCCAAACATCACCTCCTGCCACAGACAGCTGAACTTTGGGGTATCTTTCAAGACCACGATGGTAGCCAAGACTATCAACATTGCAAAGAACCACATAATTGAAAGAGACTTTAAAGTCTGATTCAAATCTAGGCTGCATCAACAGAAGTATGATAAAGGGAAGCAATAGTCCCACTCTATTTTGAATTATGGTGCTGGAGGAGACTCTTGAGAGTCCCATGGACTGCAAGAAGATCAAACCTATCCATTCAGCCCTGAGTGCTCACTGGAAGGACTGATCCTGAAGCTGAGGCTCCAATACTTTGGCCACTTCATGAGAAAAGAAGACTCCCTGGAAAAGACCCTGATGTTGGGAAAGATGGAGGGCACAAGGAGAAGGGGACGACAGAGGACGAGATGGTTGGACAGTGTTCTCGAAGCTACCAGCATGAGTTTGACCAAACTGCGGGAGGCAGTGGAAGGCAGGAGTGCCTGGTGTGCTCTGGCCCATGGGGTCACGAAGAGTGGGACACGACTAAACAACTAAACAACAACCACAACCACCACAACAGCAAAATTCTGCCTTGGTCAGGCCACACCTGGAGTCCTGTGTCCAGTTCTGGTGCCACAATTTAAGAAGGGTGTTGACAAGCTGGAACGTGTGCAGAGGAGGGCAACCAAGGTGATAAAGGAGGTTCTGGCTAAGCATAGAAGTTTCTGGCAGCAAATGCTGTTCAGCAATGGAATGAACTACCTTGGAAGGTGGTGGACTCATTGGAGGTTTTAAAAAAGAGTTTGAGTGGCCAGCGATTCCTGAATTCTAGGGAGGTGGACTTGATGGCCCTTTGAATGCCTTCCAAGTCTACAGTTCTGTGATTCTATAAAAAAGTCATCTTTTTTCCCCAAATTTTATTAATCTAGATTTTCAAAATAGGCCGTATAAAACAGATCAAAAACATCAGAAACAACCTGGCACTGTGGAGCTGAGAGGCAGCGTGTTCTGGCCTCTGGCACTGGCAAGGAGAATCTGCTCCCCTTGACTCCCAGACAGAATATGATGTCAAGGAGAAGCCCCAACTGGCTCCATGCATGGCTGCAAGGAGCTTGCCTCCCCCCCTGCAAGAAAGAACTTGGTAGCTCAGAATTAGTGCAGTAGTGGAGAACCCCAGAAGCAGCTGCGCCATGCTGGCCAGGGATGATGGCTCTGCACCCCAATCAAGTCCTCTTGCTTTGCTTCCATCCTTCTCTCCTGCTTTTTGTGTTGTGTCTTTTAGGTTGTAAACCTGAGGCCAAGGATCATTGAAAGCTGTTTTGGGAGCCTTTGTAAAAAGACCACAGATCAGAGGCTTTCAACCTTTTTGAGTCCATGGCTCCCTTGACCAACTACAGTGGTACCTTGGGTTAAGAACTTAATTCGTTCTGGAGGTCCATTCTTAACCTGAAACTGTTCTTAACTTGAAAGGTACCACTTTAGCTAATGGGGCCTCCTGCTGCCGCTGCACCACCACCACACGATTTCTGTTCTCATCCTGAAGCAAAGTTCTTAACCTGAGGTAGTATTTCTGGGTTAGCAGAGTCTGTAACCTGAAGTGTCTGTAACCCGAGGTACCTCTGTACAGTCTTTCTATGGCACCTCCACTTTGTGGAGTGTTCCCTCAGCCTCCTCTCCACTGCTCTCTCCTTGGGAGTCCTCTGGGCAGGGGCAGCTGCTGCCTCCGGTCTCTGAGCTGTCCCCACTGACCCAGTGTGTGTATGTGACCTGAAAGTGGGTGAAAGGTTTCTATTCCAGAGATTAGAAATCCTTTTTGAGTTCATGGCTCCCTTGATCAACTACATTCTTTCTATGGCACCCCTGTGGGGCTCAGGAGACCAGTTGTGCCACCCCTTTCCTGCAGAGCTGGCAGCTTCTCACCCCTTTTCAAACACCCTCCCTTCTGGAGTCTTCCCTCCTCTCTCCTCTCCTGGGGAGTCTCCTGGGCAGTTGCCTCCCCAGTCTCTGAGCTGTGCCCCCTGCCCCAAAGAGAGGTGCCTTCTCACACTGCCCCACAGGGGCCTGGGAAGCACCCCCTGGCCAGCCCCAGAGGCACCATTTGCCTGGGGTGCTTGTAGCCAGGGCTACTGAGACAAACAGCTGTGCAAGCCTTTGGGAGTCAGAGACACAAGAGGGTATCAGAGGAGGGAGGGAAGGAAAGAGGGATAGAGGCCAGTGTTGCCCGTGGCACCTCTGACCATCATTCAAGGCACCCCAGGGTACCACAACACACTGGCCTGAAAAGCACTGCCATAGATAAATAAACAGACAGACAGACAGACCCCCTGACAATACAGAAAGTATTCTTGCACCTCTTCACTTTGACATGATTTACACCCAACTGTCACATGATTTGGGGAAAGGCCACAGATCTGTGATAGAACATCTGCTTTGCATACAAAAGGTCCCAGTTTGATCCTCAGCATTTCCAGGTAAAGCTGGGAATTTCCCCAGACTGAATCCCCTAACGACTGCTGTGTGTCTATGTGGACAATCCTGAGCTACTTGGACCGGTGGTGTAAGGGAGCTTCCTATGGCTTGTATCCAATGTAATGCTGTGTAACAAAAGGACAGGTCTCTGTTCCAGTGATCTCACAATGTAAACATTGATAGAGGAGAGAGGAGAGGCAAGGACGAGGAGAAGAAAGCCCTCAAACGCAGTTGCACATTTCCTTTCCAAAGGGCAGTGTTCCAAGGAACTCCCTCAAGGGGATTCCTAAATGAGATCAGCAGCGGTGGCCAATTTTCTTTGAAATACACTGCCCTCTAGCTACCTCTGCCTCCTGCAAGGTGGTGAATTGTCTCGCTGTGCGCTGGGCGACTGGCTGCTCAATCAGCCTGGCCAGCTGGCAGCACCCATCTTGAACCGAGTGTGCCTAATAATAACAACAATAATAGTTATTATTCTTTGTTGCTCATCTGACTCGGTTGCCCCAGCCACTCTGGGTGGCTTCCAGCAAAAATATAAAAACATCATAAAGCATTAAACATTTAAAAAGCTTCCCTGTACAGGGCTGGCTTCAGGTGTCTTCTAAAAGTCAAATCGTTATTTATTTCCCTGACATCTGATGGGAGGGTGTTCCACAGGGCAGGTGCCAGTACCAAGAAGGCCCTCTGCTCTCGCAAACTAGAAAGGGTTTGCTGAAGGTGGAAAGTCTGACAGCAACTGCAGTAAGGAGGCATTAAACCAAAGATCTCCGACTCGGGGGGAGAGGCCAACATATACACACCCTGAACAGTCGCGTCAGAAAAGATGTCAGAAAAAATATTCAAATTTGTTTTGAGCCACACCCTTTGAGCCCTTGACAATTAAAACAAGGCAATTGAATCTGCTTAACTTCTCAGGATTGATGGCCAGTATATGATTAAGCAAAGTCAGCAAACCCGCTCGAACCCACTGTAAAATGACTGAGGCAGCCTGACCTCTGAAATATATTGGTGCCCTTTATTAATCAAATATTGCTTATTGCTTTCAGACTGAATGACATTCGCTGGTTTGGACAGAATATCTCACTTTGGAGATGTTGGTTTCCAGGATCCCTATGCAAAAGTAACATTCCTGTGACCAGAAGCAGGCCTCACATTTCTGTGAATCTACCCTGGGGAGCAAAACGGTCTCTTCAACTCAAGGAACTAGCCAGCCTAGGATCCGCTGAGGAAAATCCAAGTGGTTGTTTGCCTTGGCAAATGAGCGAGCTCTTTCCAGCTTGCTGAGAGTAGTTGCTAACATTCTTACTTAATTACTTACTTAATTGCTAAATTAAAGCCTCTTGTTCAAGTAATTTTGATTCTCCAGTTCAAGTAATCCTAACCCTTAGTTCAAAGAGTTGCATTGCTTCAGACATGCCAGATGAACCACCAAACCTAAGGCAAAAAAAGACATTTTCTAGCTGTCAGCCTCTCCCCTCTAATTCAGGGGTATGGAACCAGTGGCCATCAATGTTAAAGGTAAAGGTAAAGGTACCCCTGCCCGTACGGGCCAGTCTTGACAGACTCTGGGGTTGTGCGCCCATCTCACTTAAGAGGCCAGGGGCCAGCGCTGTCCGGAGACACTTCCGGGTCACGTGGCCAGCGTGACATCGCTGCTCTGGCGAGCCAGAGCTGCACACGGAAACGCCGTTTACCTTCCCGCTGGTAAGCGGTCCCTATTTATCTACTTGCACCCGGAGGTGCTTTCGAACTGCTAGGTTGGCAGGCGCTGGGACCGAGCAGCGGGAGCGCACCCCGCCGCAGGGATTCGAACCGCCGACCTTTCGATCGGCAAGTCCTAGGCGCTGAGGCTTTAACCCACAGCGCCACCTGCATCCTTGGCCATCAATGTTACTGGACTCCAATTCCCGTCACCCCTGAATATTATCCATGTTGGTTGGGGCTGATAAGAGTGGGATCCCAAGAACACCAGAGGCTCACTGGTTCTCCATTCTTGCCTGAGAAACCAATATAACTCAGAAACACCATATAGGAAATGACAACAGGACAATACCCGCTATGACACGAGAGGAAGTTTGGAAGTGTAGCTGAAGGTTTGTTGAATTGGTGTCAGAGATTGAGGAATGGGCTAGGAGGAAAGGGGAAAAGTTATAGCAAGAGAGGGCTTTCCCCCACCATTTGCCCTACTTCTTTCCCTCAGGGAAGCCCAATCTTTAGCACTGAATTGGAACAAAGAGCAAGTGGGTTTTCTGCGGATTGCTGTTTGTTCCGACTTAGTGCTAAAGAGTGGGCTTTCTGGGGTGGAAACTGCTCGGACCCATGTTTTCTAGGCATGGGACCCATGGAAAGGTGAACAAGCCCTAGGAAGCGTTACTAACAGTGTTTAGAGAGTTGTCTGATTAAGCAATCTATAAATCTTTCTTTCGCTCTGTGTTTCAGGAAGCAAATGTTATCCCACACTTTCCCTATGCAATTCCCCATGATTTTCTTCTTTGCAAAAAGTCTGATTGGGAGGGGGGGAGAGGGATTATTGCACAAAATCCCCATATGGCTAAAAATAATAATGGGGGAAAGCATTTCTCCTACTATATCATAATGGTTGAAAACATTTGGTCCATAGTAACTATGATTAAGCTAACATTACAAAATAATACATCTAAAGCAGCCTTGTGGAAAAATTGGTAGTATTTGTAATGTCTTTTGAACAACAGGTTCAATGTTAATGTCCAACTTTCTGCTGCTTTCAACCTGCCTTATGTTGGATATAAGCAGTGTCCAGTGCACAGCGGAATGATGAAAAGTACGTGCCAACATGCTCTATATTACTTTATTTACACTTCAAAGCTGGTAATTTACAGAAAAACATTTTTCCCTCTGCCGGAGCAGAGAAAGGCATCCTCTCTCCTCTAAAGCACGGAGAGAATCACACTGAACTGCAAAGAACAGTGAAAAACAGGAAACCAGTGTACGTCACATCCAGTCTCCTTTCCCGTGAGAAAACCCAACAGCACTTGACTGTGGAATGTAAACATTGTCTTGTGACAAGCACTTCGCTGCTCAGTGAAAGAAGCAGAAACCAACATCCTCCCCCTTTCTGTGAACATCACTGGGCAGCGTGTTCGTACAATATCAGTACAAACCCAACTTCTGCACATAGGTACAGTGTTGATCCTTTGATACAATCTTGGACAATACATCAGCAGGAATTTCATTACCTGGCATATAGGACACCGTTACGAGTCCCTTTTGAATACGTTCCCTAGCATGTTGCAACTTCAATTGCAAGTGCTTTGTGCTTTGCTTACAACCTTCAGAATTCAGCAAAGCCAAACATGCTTTGTTGTCCTGGTAAACCTGGATTGGACATTTGACAGGAATTTTCATGTCTTTGCACAATTGTAACAACCATTCACAATCCTTAAGTGAATAAGACAGTGCATTCAGTTCAGCTTCACAAGTACTTAAGCTAACTGTTGTTTGCTTCTTGCATGACCAATCAAATAGACCCTGATTGTACTTATAGCAAACTCCAGACGTACTTTTCCTGTCTGTAGTGTCACTTCCAAAACTTGCATCTGCAAATATCTCAAGACCACCAGACTTCTGATTGTTAAATCTCAGTCTGTAATGCATAGTGCCTTTCAAATACCGCGCTATGCGTTTCAGAGCTTTCCAATCCTTAACAGTAGGATTGTTGACTTGTCTGCTTAGCAAATTACAGCTAACAGCAATGTCAGGTCTTGAACATCTGGCAATGAAGTTTAGCTTGCCTAGCACACTTCTGTACAGTGTAGTATCAGAAAATGCTTCTCCAGTGTCATCTACCTGATAACCTGTTGTCATCGGTGTGTCAACAGGGTTAGCATCCATCAGGTTTAGTTTGCTTAACACATCAGTAATTTTACGTGACTGGTGTACTAGAATGTTACCATCTTGATCTCTCTCTATTTCCAGAGATAGGTAGTTGTTTACCTCACCAAGATCTTTCATGTCAAAGTGCTCTTTCAGTTGAGCTAGGGCGTTATTGTACATTGTGACATCTTTCCAAAAGAATAAAAGATCATCAACATAAAACAAACAATACAGTTTCTTTTGCTCCTCCTCTTTGACAAATACACATGGATCAGCTTTCCCTTGCTTAAAACCTAGAGAAAACAATACTTCAGTGAGTTTTGTGTGCCAACACCGTGCACTTTGTTTGAGACCATAAAGGGACTTCTTCAGAGCACAAACAAATCCCTGTTTTACCTGTACGCCATCAGGTGGAAGCATATAAAGTGATTCATCTAGAGATCCGTACAGAAAAGCTGTATTCACATCATGGTGACTAATGTGTAGATTCTCTTCTGCAGCTAGCTTGAGCATAAGCCTAATGCTCTCATACCTCACGGTGGGTGAGTAGGTCTCGTGATAGTCTTCACCTGGTACCTGTGCAAAACCTCTGGCTACCAATCTGGCTTTGTGTCTGACTATCTTGCCATTTTGATCTGTCTTCGCTTTGAAGACCCATTTGCTTCCAAGCAGTTTCATTCCTGGAACTACTGGAACAAGGTCCCATGTTTTGTTCCTTTCCAAGGAATCAAGCTCAGCCTTCATGGCATTTAACCATGGCTCAGCTTCCTTTGAATCCAAATCCTGGATTTCTTGGAAACTTGAAGGTTCAAACACCTTCTTGGAGCTTTTAACAGCTGTTACTGCTATCTTAGCAAACTCATCAGCAAATCTCTTTGGAGGTCTGCCTTTCGTCGCTCTCTGTGACCTACGAATTAGCCTTAAGTCTTCAATACTCTCCTCTTCCTTCTTAGGAGAAAAGTGACCTATTGTGAACAATGGTTCCTCCAATTCTTGATCAGAGCTTTCAGAGGGTCGCATAGAGGCTTTCGCACTCTTGAAATCCTCTGAATCACCCGATTCAGTTTCAGACTCAGAATCAGAACCTTCATCAGTGGGTGTGGGTTGTTGCGGTTGCTTTTGACTATCCTCAGTTTCATCACTGTCATCAGGATAACATTGGAAAATTCCCACATTCTCCCCCCACTTGGCATTGTACTCAACACTTCTTGTGAGCTTAATTTCCTTAGAGTCAGTCATCATTATTCTGTAAGACCCTTTCTGATAACCTAGAAAGATACCATGCAATCCACGCTTGTCCAACTTGGAGCTTTGTGGTGAGTGAACCCACATGTCAGAACCAAAAATTTTCATGTGTTTGATGTATGGCTTCTTGCCAAACATCTTCTCATAGGGGGTACAACCAATCGCTGAAGATAACCTGCGATTATAACTGTAAGTGAAACATGAGAGAGCTTCGGCCCAATAACTCTCTGGAAGATTGGCATCATGCAGCAAGGTTTTTAACCCTTGAAGCAATGTCTGATTTGCTCGTTCCGCAAGTCCATTCTGCCATGGCGAACGAGGACTAGACAAATCGTGTTGAATTCCTTTCTCAGTCAGAAAAGCTTCAAATTGCTGAGAAGTGAATTCTCCCCCGCGATCACTGAAAAGAGTCTTTACCTTCTTACCATGCACATTTTCCAACCAAGCACAGAATTCCTTGAACCTTGGAAAAGCCTCTGATTTCTGCTTGAGATTGTACACATAAATATACCTGGAAAATGCATCAATGAGAACCATAAAGTACCTGTTTCCACCCAAAGAGGGCGCTAGTGGTCCAACCAAATCAGCATGAACAACCTGGTATGGTTCTGTAGCTTGCCTACTAGACACCTTACCTTTCGCAGCCATTTTCACTTTGTTTGCTGCGCATGCCTTGCACTTCATGTGGTACCTGCAGGGTTTAATAGTCATACCTTCAACCAAGGCAGGCATTTTAGATACTGCCTCAAAATGCAAATGACCAAATTTTCTATGAAAATCGTGAATACATTCTGCATGCAAACTTTTGTTAGAACCTGCAATGCAACAAGTGTCATCCTGCACAACATCATCAAAATACAAAACATACAAACGATCAACATATTCAGCATGCAATACATAATCATTTTTCTTTGTGATGATGCACCTTTTGTTCTTAAAGGAAACGTCAATTTTCCGCTCATTCAGCTGTCCAACGCTGAGCAGATTATGCTTGGCATCTGGCACATAAAGCACATCCTGTATCGATAAGTCCAAACTGTGAAGAACAACAGTTCCGTAGCCTTTACTGGGAATTGTGTGGTCATCCGCCTGGTGAATCGCACCTTCCTGCGGTGTAAAAGACACGAACAGTCGCTTATCATTGCACATGTGATGCGTTGCAGCCGAATCAACAACGAAGAAAGATCTAGACGTCTTCTGGACCTCTGCAACCTTTGGAGTGAAGCGTGAGACCATTGCCTTGTGCTGCGTTGTCCTGGACACCGGACCTTTGCCTTTGCCTCGGCCTTTTCCACGCGATGAGCTTTCGCTGCGCTGCTCTGTCTTGGCCCTGGGATATCTGCATTCCCTCTTCATATGGCCTAGACATCCACACGTGTAGCATTTCACTGCCTTCAAAGCTTTGGCGCCATCTGGTGGTTCCACTGCACTATGGGATGACGTCTGTGAAGACTCCCCCTTGCCCATGCAGCTATCACCCTGGCGGTCTGCTTCATTCTGAATCATGGCAGTATCACTGGCTACTGTGAGTTGAGCATTTGGCTGATTGGCATCAAATTCCCCACTTGCCTCATCCAGCCTTCTGCAGCTAGCCATCATGACTTTGGCATTAGCCTTCTGCGTCATCTCTGCTGCTTTAAATCAGGCTGCTTTATACATGCTGCGTCTGTGTACAGCTGCTTCAATCCAAAAGCAAATTCAAAAACAGCCTCTGCTTTGTGAACCTGTGCCTTTCTGCTTAACTGCTTTGCTTATCTGCAGCTGCTTCAAACCGCATTCCAAAGGCAAGTTCAAAAGTGAAAGTTCTCTCTGCTGTCTTAAATTCATGCTGCGACACTGCTGCAGCTGCTTTACTTTCGATTTCCCCCAGCATAGGAAAAATTTATCCTTCTAGCCTTTTGCCTGTGCCACGGCAAAACCGGCTATAAAAGTTCAAAGTCCAGCCATAAAGCCATTAATTAGAAGCTGGCAGGCTGCCCGGAGCTGTAGCACATACCTCATCAAATCATCTTGACGCGCAGAGATATCGTCCGATCCGGCCCTCTGCATTCCGATCCTTTGCCGGCACTCCAATTCTTTGCTCCTTTGTTCCTTTGCCAGGAGCCCGACTTCTGGAGTCCATTCTCAAAACACTGCGTTTTTCTGGGCCCATAACCAAATGTTGGATATAAGCAGTGTCCAGTGCACAGCGGAATGATGAAAAGTACGTGCCAACATGCTCTATATTACTTTATTTACACTTCAAAGCTGGTAATTTACAGAAAAACATTTTTCCCTCTGCCGGAGCAGAGAAAGGCATCCTCTCTCCTCTAAAGCACGGAGAGAATCACACTGAACTGCAAAGAACAGTGAAAAACAGGAAACCAGTGTACGTCACATCCAGTCTCCTTTCCCGTGAGAAAACCCAACAGCACTTGACTGTGGAATGTAAACATTGTCTTGTGACAAGCACTTCGCTGCTCAGTGAAAGAAGCAGAAACCAACACCTTAACAGTATTGCTATTTATCTTGGGTTCATTTTGTTAGTAAATAGATAATCATGATAATCACGAATAAAAGCACCATATCAGCTGCACAGCCTGAGTTTGTTATGGGATTGGATCCCTCCTCTAAATTGCAACAGTCTTGGAGGCACCCTGAAATCCCAACCAGGACACACTGGGAATTGTGACCACTTCATATCCTCCAACATTTCTCCGATGAAAATTGAGACATCCGCTTGTGCCTCTTACTGAAAGTTAACATGAAACACTGATGGTTCTGGTCGACATCCCTTTCCCATTTATTTACGGTCTCTCCATTTTGAAATCCATATGAGATTAGTCCCTTAACACTTCCTCTTCCCTTCCCCACACAGGCTCTTTTAAGTGTTTCACTTAGCTAAACCAATAATATTATGTCTTCAGTCTACTACCTTGCTTCTTGTTTGCCTTCACTCACGTTGGGGCTGGAAGACAAGGAAAGAGCGGTTCTGGTCCCTGAAAACTGGAGTCAGGCACTGTACAAAGGGGAGTCTTGTCTTGAGAAGTTGGCAGAGAGTCAAGGCAATGAAACACTAGCTATCTGGACCCGTGTTTTCACAGAGGCAATATCAAAATCCTATTTCTCTGGAGCAGGAGATAGTCTTCATTGTGTTTTCCCCTGATTTGGGGGGATTTGTTCTTCTTTTCCTCTTTGCTGCAAATCTTTAACCCCCCACCCCCAAAAAAAACATGAAATGATTTCATCCTGTTCCAGGGTTTGCTATTTATTATTACAAACAAGGGTGTCAGGACCATTAAAAACAAATTGGAAAGCCAACCAGGGGGTATGAGGAGAGGGGCTGATTGAAAACATGCGGCTGAGCATCCGCTGCAGAGATCTCAGGTATGGAATATGGTCCGTGGTAAGTCAGGAAAAGAAACGGGTGGGGGTGGGTTTTTTTGAAATATTTGCTGGTGCAGAGAAGTCACTGGCAAAACTCCCATTCATTTGGATGGAGGGGTATCACTTGGGACCACTCCTATTTCCAAGCCCTGTCAAAACAGCTGCTACAAGTGGCTTTTGAAGGAGGCCTTGCTGGGTCAGGCACAGGTAGCTGCATGCTCTTCATCAGGGGTCAGCAAGGTTTATCTTGCCTGGGCCAGATCGATCCCGCAGAGATCCCTCCGAGGGCCGGATCGCGCCCACCCGCGATTTTCGGCATCTGCATCTGCACAGACGTGATTTCCGGCGCTGTGGAAGCGCCGGTTTAGTGCAGCGTGTGAGCGGGCAACTCAGTTCGGGGGCAGCTCATGGGCCAAACGACCTCCACGGGCCACTTCCAGCCCATGGGCCTTAGATTGCTGACCCCTGCTCTTCATGCTCTGTTAGGTCTCCAGAGCAGCTAGATTAGATAGACCTTTTCCTCTGATGCTTCATCAGATCAATTTTATTTTATTGTTTCATTTATTTCATTCTATTCCATTTTTATCCCACTGTTTGGTCTGCAGAGCTCAAGGTGGACGTGGTTCTCCAACACACACACCACTCAATTAATCCCAACAAGCCTGTGAAGTAGTTTTGGCTGAGAGGCAAGGACTGGCCCAAGGTCACCCAGCGAACATCATGGCTGAGCGGGGATTGGGACCCTGATCTCCCAAGTCCTAGCCCAACACTCTGACCCCGTGGTTCTCAAAGGCTGTGGCAGAAAGAGGAAAGGGGAATCAAACAAGCATTTGAACATTTCAGGCTCATTTATAATTATATTTTGGGAATGATTCCTGTTCTCATATAGCTGAATAGCTTTATACGTTCTGGATGTCCCACCGTCATTTTCCAAAATAGTCGTGTTCTTTGTTATAAATCAGACACTGCTTCTTTTTTGTTTTCCAATGTATTTCTTATCAATTAAAAAAACTGGTGCAGCCCAAGCGAATTTTTTGTGCATGGCCCAAAGAAAAGAGTCTGAGAACTGCTGCTCTAACCACTACTATGCAACAGCTCTATATTTTAGATCTTGCAAACATCCGCCTTCTCTTGACCTGCCTTACTGGGCTTTTGTAGGGAATGAATGATAAAAAATGTGTGCATCATGTGTTGGGACACTTTAAAACCTTTGACTAGAGCAGGGCTTTTACTCTTCTCTCGTGCCTTTTGCAGTTGGTCCTCCCTTTACCTTTGGATAATGCTAGTACAGTGGTACCTTGGTACTCAAAATGGCTTGGCTCCCGAACAAATCGGCTCCCGAATGCCACAAACCTGGAAGTAAGTGTTCCGGTTTGCAAATGTTTTTCGGAAGCCGAACTTCCGACGCGGCTTCCGCTTGAGTGCAAAAAACTCCTGCAGCCAATTGGAAGCCGCGCCTTGGTTTTTGAATGGTTTCGGGAGTCGAATGGACTCCCGGAACAGATTAAGTTTGAGAACCAAGGGAGCACTGTAATTTCAAGGCTTTAAGGACTGCTATCCTGCAACCTGGGATGCAGATGGCGCTGTAGGTTAAACCACAGAGCCTAGGACATGCCGATCAGAAGGTCGGCGGTTTGAATCCCCGCAACGGGGTGAGCTCCTGTTGCTCGGTCCCTGCTCCTGCCAACCTAGCAGTTCGAAAGCACGTCAAAGTGCAAGTAGATAAATAGGTACCGCTCCAGCGGGAAGGTAAACGGTGTTTCCGTGCGCTGCTCTGGTTCGCCAGAAGCGGCTTAGTCATGCTGGCCACATGACCCGGAAGCTGTACGCTGGCTCCCTTGGCCAAAAAAGCGAGATGGGCGGCGCAACCCCAGAGTCAGCCACGACTGGACCTAATGGTCAGGGGTCCCCTTTACCTTTACCTTTATCCTGCAACCTCCTTCTGGACTTGGCAGCCTTAGTGGTTCCATTGAGATTTCCTTGCTGTTGTACTGCAGCATCTGGGCAAATATGCTTGCGGTTTCCCCCCCGATTCAGGCAGGCTAAAGACAAATGCTCAACGAGTTTAGCTACAGCCAAGTGTTAGGATTTTCCCCAACAACATGCCACGTGTCTTCTTCCCAGACAGGGACTGTCGATGCAGCCTTATTCCTCTTTGAATGCCCCGTGGGATTTCAAGGAACACCAGAAATAACTTTCCAAGGCTTTCTGTTTTTCTTATTTTTTTACACCCCCTGCCCTTCATTTTTGCATTCTATCACTGCAGGAGGGCCACAGCTCTGAGATGGAGGGTGGCTAATCAAGACAAGAGGTTTGTGTGTAAGATTACAGAGAATGTTGGGGGAGGGGGGAAGGAACAGTGAAAGAATGAAGCGCAGAATTCCTCTATGCAACTGCAATCAATTAACACTAATATAACCACAGGAGCTCCAGAAATGGAGCCTTGGCAAACACATAGAGCCACATGCTGGTTCTGGTATGAAAATGGCTAGGAGTGTTCCATGTGGTAAATGAAAAAAAGGGGGGGGGAGCTTTCTCTGAAAATGATCAGGGCGGGTATTGGGTTGATATATACACACGCCAGATCCTGATATCAGTTATCCTTCACTTCAATATTTGTATTACCTCAAGAGGGCCACATTGCTATGTTAACTGGGGGGAAAGCACTTTGGTTCCATTCTGGTATTCTTTTAACCCATGCTGTTAATACCCCTCCCTTCCCACCCAGCCCCTCTGTTTGCTCACTTGTTTGTTGCACATTCATGATGATTTGCACACAGGATGGTATCAGGGCAGTTAGATGCAATCACTTTCAACACCGTTTGCACCGGCAAAGGTTTCAAGGCAGCTGTGCTCCTTTGGTTTCAATCAGGGCACGGCCCATAACTTTCTGGTGAAATCCTGTTGGACTGGTCATGTCGTTCGGATGCCTGACTACCGTCTTCCAAAGCAACTACTCTATTCCCAGCTTAAGAATGGAAAGCAAAATGCCGATGGACGACAAAAGAGGTTTAAAGATGCTCTCAAGGCAAATCTTTAAAAATGCAGTATAAGCACGGAAAGTTGGGAAACACTGGCCTGCAAGCGCTCCAACTGGAAAATAGCTTTTACCAAAGGTGTCGTGGACTTTGAAGAAGCACGAACTCAGGACGAAAGGGAGAAACGTGCTAAGAGGAAGGCACATTTGGCAAACCTTCACTGTGATCAACTCCCGCTCAGAAACCTATGTCCCCACTGCGGAAGGACGTGTGGATCCAGAACTGGTCTCTGCAGTCACTTACGGACTCACTGTTAAGACCATATTCATGAAAGACAATCTTACTCAGCTACGAGTAATTGCCAAAGGTTAAATTCTGCAACTTCTTATAATACAAATGTTCTGGGGGGTAGGGAGAGGAATGCCTTACTTTTATTTATTTAGTGCAAGAATGCCCATCCAGAGAGCCATAATGTGGTAAGAACAGTGGCTGAACAACTAATAATGCAAATAGACGTGTGGCTGATCTAGTATAAATCTACCAAAAATGCACTCTTATTATGTTGATGGCATGTTGCAGAATCAACCCATTAAAAAAATCTCCCACTCTCTGAACCCTGCTATGACAATCCTTCACCTTTCTTCTCTATACTTCACAGAGCTCTCTCTCTCTCTCTCTGACACACACAAACATACAGTTCCCTCCTCTCATACTTGTACTTTATTCACTGACTTTCAAATGGAGCATCTCTACCTGACATCATTGCCCTCTGAGCGTTTCCCACCTGCTTCTTCCACCTTTCGTTAGGCTGCAGAAAGAACCAAATAGTTATTTGCACATGACAAGCTTAGAACATCATCCACCTCTGGTTCTCTCGTAACATATTCAAGAGAAATCACATTTCATTATTCGGTCATGTTGGATGTGCAAACACACAGATCCATGAACCCAGTGACTCCATTCGCTTTTATTGCAGTATCGCAACCATAACATTAAAGGAAAAGAAAGAAAATATTTGTAAGGGCAAATGATGAACACGGCAGAGAGCAAAATGAGCTAATGAAAGCCTAGCATACAAACACAACCCTTTCTGTATACAAAAAAGATTTAAGTAAAGCCTTTATTTGCTAGCACTTCAGTTCATAAAGTATGGCTCCACTTTATAATCCTGCAACAGACAGGAAGGAATTCTATATTATTTACTTCATTTCAGAAAGAGCACTGGAGCGCACATTTTTCAAATAGCGTTTTGATGGTAGTTTTGTTTTTTTGGCTCTGTAAACAGAGATCATTGTTTCAATGTTGGTATTTCAACGGAGTGAACTACAACCTTAGTAGTAATGCGTCTTAAGAATTCCCTTTTCTCTAGACCCCCCCCTCTCCTCCCCCTCCAAGTATTTATGGTTTAACAGGAAATGTTCACCCGTGTAAAAATGTCACAGGGCTATCAACCTGATGGATTCAATCTGCAGATCAAGCACAGACTATGTAAACAAGCTAAAAAAAAAAAATCCCATAGCAACATTGCAAAATTATATCCTATCCCCAAGAAGGGAATCATAAAAACGGAGACCACTTAATAGCAAAACTAATTGAAGGGACGCCTACCTAAGGGAAGCAGATTTCATTAATTAAAATCACCCATTCAGTACCCCACCACACACAGAGTAATAGTAGCAACAGTCAGGTGAAGCCTTTTCAAAAGGGTGTGTGGAAAGAACAGCCTATTGTGGGTCCTTGGTGCTGCTCCTCTCTGCAGAGCTTGCATTAGGGGTAGGGAGCCTTTGTCAGCCCAGGGGCCACATTCCTTTATATGCAACCTTCTGAGGGCCACCTCCCAGGTGGGTGGGGCCAGAGGCAAAACTAGGCAGAGTTACAAATGTACAAATGTCTCTAACCTTCACCCTGACCAGCAGGGACAATTTGGGGACACATTCCGGCCTGGTAAAAACACTTGGGGAGGGTGCAAGGGTGTGGCCTGTAGAGAGTTCCAGGGGCCAAATAGAGATGCCTGAAGGGTTCGTTTGGCCCCCAGGCCTGAGGTGCCCCATCCCTGGTTCATATGGGGCCGCAACATTCAGCTGGAGATAAATGTGCCGGTAGTTTACTTTTGAGGCAAATGATGGGAACGCCCTCCCATCAGATGTCAAGGAGATAAATGCCAGTCCTACTCAGAGTAGACCCACAGAAGTTAATGGGCACGGCTCATTTTTAAAAAGTGCCTCATCTTGGACCCTTGTTAAGTGAAGCCTTGTTAGTGTCTCCTCCGTTAGGAGCTGTCAGTTGGCAGGGTTGCTTCGGTGGCAGGTCCCCGTTTGTGGAAGGCTGTCTCCGGTGAGGTGCATCTTTCTCCTCCATTACAGACTTTCAGGAGAAATTTAAAAACTTTCCTGTTTACCCAGGCATTTGGTGGCTGAAGGACACTGTTCATTGCAATCCTGAAATCCTGAAATCACTGTTTTTATATTGTCTCTAATGGTTGTTTTTTTTTTAAATGATATTTATTAAGAGTTTAGAGATTACAGAAAAGAGAAAACAAAAATAAACAAACAGCAAAAAAATTAACAACATATACATTACAATATAGAAAAAATAGATAGAAAAAATAAAAAAATAAAAATAGAATGAAAAATACAGCAATAACAATAAAAAAAACACACACATCCAATATTCCATCTCTTTGTCTTTCATTTACTTGTTTCATCGACCTCCTCACACCTCCCTTTTTGTATTCTAGTTTAATTATTTGTTTCAGCAAATTCTTTCCATCTTTCTCAATTTTTATTGGATAATTTATCTTAAGAGTCTAACCTATCAATTAACTCAGCAAATCCTTTTCATCTTTCACAATATTCTGTCATTCAATTTACCTTAATTTATTTTAACCTTATCTTACGATTAAATACCTTAAATCCTAAAACTTAATACTTATTTATACATAACTCCTAATATCATTTCTACTAAAGCCAAATGATTTCATTCCACCATTTTTCCTAATTCCTGTCCCTAATGGTTTTTGGAATTGTTAATGTGTTTCCCACCCTGGGCTGCTTCAGGAGGAAAGACAGCAAGAACTCATGCTCATTTATTTCAGTGGATCTACTCTGAGCACAACATAGTTGGCTATAACCCAGTGGGACATAGAACCGTAGCATTGTAGAACTGGAAGGGACCCTGAGGAACATCCAGCCCCCTGCAATGAAGGAATATGCGGCTGTCACCTCTGGGGATTGAACCTGCAGCTATCCAACCATGCCTGAAAGTAAATTGGTTCAGGATTAAGGCAAAGGAAAGTGAGGAGTCCACCGATTGGGAAAATCCCTCACATAAACAAACACATATCGAGCTAAATAAATTTTGACCCCGAATGACTGAATCTGTGATATGGAAAACAGGAACCCGAACAACAACAAAAAAGTCCACACTGACACTTGCTTCTGCTGCTTCTTCCTCGTTATCTTTTCATCTTAATTACACTTTGATTTGACATCATTATCTGAAGAGAGAGAAAATATGTTATTCCCAGACACCCACCATGTGTTCCTTGCCTGCTCTTTTCCTTCACACGCAACACCGCCAGCACAGATCTCGTTTTTACAACAACTTTTTGCTAAAGCCCATAAAATCTGCTTAAGCAACAAAAACAGGAAAGGGGGGGAGGGAAAAAAGCCCCCACACCGCATTAAGTTTGATCATATCCTCCTTTTTTTAAAAAAAAATAAATTAAAATTAAAGTTGAACTTTGTGCAAAATTGGCTTTAACCGGTTGAAAGGAGCCTAGGTGCAGCTTTTCTTTTTAAAAGGCTTTAAAAAAAATAGGGGGGGGGGATATTTTGCGGTGGGTTGGTGGGGAAGGCCTCGTTTGCTGGGAAGCATGACGACATCTAACGGACTGAGAGAGCGCTCTAAGCCTTCTGGCCTAAATTATCTGCTAACACAAATAATCAAATTCCAGGGACCACACGGCTCTGGCGCCACTAGAGCAAGGGGGTGGGGGGGCGGGAGGCTTGGCCCCAGCATTGAATTAGCAGGTGGCAGCTCAGGCTCAAACCACACAAGATATTCAAGCTACATACGTACAATTCTGGACGGGTCTCTAAGGGTCTCCTTTGCAGCATCGTGGGAAGTTTTTAATGGCTTGCTGAAGGCTAGGCCTCTGCGATGTTTATATTAATACTTGCTTGCCTGGGTCGCCACTCATTTGGCTCTCAGCTGGAATTCTGCCGAGCAGCTGAGATGCATCTGGCCATTAACCTTAGAGAACATCTAATCTGGTAGCCCGGGATCGGAACGGTGTCCGGAGGGAATGAAGTTTGGCAACTTCCCGGCTGCCGGGACCACATCACACCGGTCCTAAAGGATCTACACGGGCTCCCAGTACGTTTCTGAGCACAATTCAAAGTCTTGTTGCTGGCCTTTAAAGCCCTGAACAGCCTCGGCCCTGTATACCTGAAGGAGCGTCTCTATACCCATTGTTCAGCCTGGAAACTGAGGTCCAGCTCTGAGAGCCTTCTGGCGGTTCCCTCACTGTGAGAAGTGAGGTTACAGGGAACAAGGCAGAGGGCCTTTTTGGTGGTGGCACCTGCCCTGTGGAACGCCCTCCCATGAGATGTCAAACAGACAAACAATGAAAAGATCTCCACCTACAATGTTATGGGGAGGGTAAGGATAGCTCAGTTGGCAGAGCATGAGATTCTTAATCTCTAGGTTGTGGGTTCAAGTCCCATGTTGGGTGGAAGTGTTCCTTCATTGCAGATCCTCATGGTCCCTTCCAACTCTGCAGTTCTATGATTCTATGAAGGAGGTGCATGGTGGTTGCTTTTGGAAGCAGATATGATGATTCTGCATCATTATTAGTCCTGACCAAATAAAAAGCAGGGCATTGTTTTTGGTATTTTCGCTCCCTGCTCTAACCTTATGCATGGGAAACTACTTTTAAAACTTTCAGAAAGCAGCTTGTGATGAACCATGAGAGGCAAACAAAAGAAGTCCAACTAATATATAAGCCCTCAGGTGTAATGAAACGAGTTCCCTGGCTGGGAGCCAGTAGACTTAATGAAAATTAAAGTGCTACAAGAACTGTCAGCAGATTAAAGTTATGTTAACTGTAAGCGTCTCAGTAGCTTCGGTGATGAATTGGTTGAGAGCAATCCGTCACCTCGTTCTTAACCTATTCATTTTATAATCTATTAAAACAGTTCCAGTTAGCACGCTCGATGCTGAAGATTGAACTAAATGAATCAAGACAAAATCTTGGAGCAGCGAAGAACCTAATAGATGTGTGTGCACAATTTGTTACAACTCCCATCACTACTGGAATCCTCTCATTAATACGTGACAGTCAAATCTCTCTCTCTCTCTCTCTCTCTCTCTCTCTCTCTCTCTCTCACACACACACACACACACACACACACACACTCTGACAGTGCATGCATCTTACAAGAGGGTCCCAGGTTCAATCCTCAGTTATATCCAAATGAGACTGGGAAACACTTCTGAAACCATGGAGACAGCCAGTCTTTAAAATACTGAGCTAAATGGACCAATCAGTCTGACTCAGTAGAAGACAGCTGTGTCCTTACAAGTGCTATACTGAATTTGATAACCAAAAGGACAGCTTTAGGCCTATGGGTAAATTCGATTTGGAAGAAGTGGGACAGAAAAAAGCCAGAAAAGGCGAAGTCGTCTTTTCTACTTAGGGTGGGAAAATAACATACATGCATGCATGTGCATGCACACATGCACACACAAGCACACACGACAGAGAGAGGGAGAGAGATCTTTTATTCAGTCTGTGCACAGAGAAAGACTTCTTCCCCCCTCCCTCTTTTTCTCCCGTGTACCGGCATAAATCAAGCATAAGTGCAAAATGCACCAAGCCCCCACCCCAGAGATTATGCAGATTAAAGAAGTGAACATTAAGAATATAAAAAGCAATGGCGCAGTATATAGGAGCCAGACTCATTACTAAGGCCAGCAGCACTTGACATGTCTGCTGAATAAGCAAGTTTTCCAAAGTTAAAGGATGGGGGTAGTGGGCGGAGGAGGAAGAGAGAAGATCCAACATGTTTCTTCTTTTGATTTCCCGCCCCACCCCCACCCCCCATTAAACTTAGTGGCAGGCAGCATTTCCTGCTCAGAATTTCAGATGAGATTTAGGCACTCTCTGCCTTGAAATTGTCTTTGGGAAAGTGAGAAAATCCTTGCACGGCACCATCTCCCAACACCTGGATCTTTTATGACAGCTCATTTCAGGGATCATGCTACATTATTCAGTGTCAGGGGTGGTGGGGATGGGAAGAGACAAACTCAAACTGGTTTAATAGCTATTTCCTCTTGCCGGAGAACCCTGGGCCCAGAACAGCAAAGGCAAGCAATATGTGATGTGTTTTACAAGCAAATCCCAGCGCCTAGAGATCATTCTTCTACTTCAATTTGGGGACTGGACTTTAAAAACGACAACCCCACACTCACCTAGAAAAAGGCTCTGGGCTAATGCAGCGCCAGCAGCAAAGCACAATAATAGATTCATAGAGTTGAAAGGGACCCACAAGGGTCCTCTAGTCCAACCCTCTGCAGTGCAGGATCTCTTTGCCGTGACCACCGAAAGGAAAGCTTCCAAGTTGTGGTGTTGCCAGATTAAGAACGTTAAGAGCCTGCTGGGTCAGTCCAGCATCCTATTCTCCCTTTGGCCAACCAGATCCCTGCAGGAAATCCACAAGGAGGACCGGAGCACAAGAGTAGCACTTTCCCCTCTTCCAGCAACTGGCATTCAGCATTACTGTCTCAGACAGTAAGCGGAACATAGTACCCATTGATACCCTTAAATCTTCCCGCAGTTGTACTCCTAGAGGTCACAGCCCTGCTACTCCTTTACCTAAGCTCCTCAGAAAATCCCAGATCTGCTCAGCGTTTGGCAGAAGAGGGTGCTCTTGCCCTTTCGTGGCCAGCCAGCATCAGGGACTGGGCACAGGATGAAGGGCTTATGCGACACCTGGCGAGGATGGGAAACAATACCAAGACCTGCAAACAAATAAATGCAGAATCCCCTTCCAAAATAACGTGAGAAAGATTGCATTAATTTCACAAACGAACGTTTTGAGCTCTTCCCACTGTGCCGTTTTCATTTAAATAAGGAAAGGGCAGCAGGGAGCGGTGCAAGAGATCCAAACTTTTCAGCTTGAAGGCAGTGTTCAAATCGCTGAACTTCTGATTAAATCAGAAAATGTTACATGTTATTGCAGTGACAGAACATTGGCAGCCCTTGTGCTCAATTGATGTACAGCTCACTTGCACCCTCTGCTGGCGAAATGCTTAGGTGCCTGAAAGTTTGTAGGACTACACAGCTCTGCTTCGCTTACACGACTATTTTCAACCATACACTCAGGGTTTTATAGTCTAACCCCCTGCAATTCAGGAATATGCGACTGTCCCTTGCAGCGATCGAACCTGCAACCCTGGCATTATAGGCACCATGCTCTAACCAACTGAGCTATTTCAACATACGCATTCATGTTGGAAATGTATATCCAACCAAGCACTACTGCGGTTTCCTCTACTTATAGTGACCGTGGTACCTGGGAAAGAACTGCCATAACCAAACTTTATTTCGCATTTCGCTGGCAAGAGGAACTTTGCCTGCTGATTGCTACTGGCGTTCTACCACCGCCAATAAGGTTTGGTTTGTATCAAAATATGCCGCATCTGCACAAGTTGCAAGCCCTTTGGATTTGTTCCTTTGAGATACTTATAACCTTGCTTTCCTCTATAGAATCTGCACTCAAGAGTCACTTGGGTCTTGAAGGTTGTAAAGGCATTTTTGGAACAGGAGCGCCTACTGAGATCTAAAAAGCAGGAAGGACCACTGAATATGATTTCCAGTGCTCTACGCCACTCCCCATTAACAGCAAAGCCAAGACAGGTAAGTTGGTCTAAGACACTGTTAAATCTCTGCATGAAATGCTGCTTCAGTATGTTTTTGCAAACTTCAGCTGCATCTCTCTCTTCCCATTTAAGGTCCTTGCACATAAAACACCAAACATGAATATCAACAGGATAAGTTGCGAGGTGGATTACAATTGCAAAGGACTTATCAAGCAGGTTTGTACTGGAGTACTTCCCTGAAAAGTCTGGCTAGCATCCTTAGTTTGATGAATTGCCTATGCACATCAACCCTTGAGCATTTATATCTGAAAGGCAGGGTACTTTTTTAGAATAGGTTAGGATAACACACGGCACAAATGAAAGCATTTCAGATTGCTGCTTGTTCAAACTCGGGCGTCGTGCGTTTTTAGCACATTTGTGGAACATTCGCTGCCTTCGTGCTTGTGACTGTTTGGAAATGTGTCAGAGGGAACACCACCTCACCATTGCAGTTCCAATATTTTGCAGAACACTCCGGTAAAATTCTTCTGCATCTGAACAGCTGTAAAGTCTTCAGGAGAATGAAATCAGGCAGCTTTTGAAAACAGCAGCTCAGGTTAAGAGGGCTGTTCCTGGACAATGCTTCCATCTCAAAATATTGCATTATATCAGGCATGACCAAGAGGTAGATTGCGGGGAAGATCTACTGGGAAGACCAACTTTGGTCCATCCAATGACAATGGGTAGATCACTGCCAGTTTTTTTAATACTGTGAGTAGATCGCAGTCCATTGGGAGTTGGATGTCCCTGAATTATATTATATGGCGTTGCAGTTTAGGAAGACTCGGTTTCTAGCGCAGGTGGTAGACAAGGTACTCTAACTGAAAGGCTGTCTAATAGATCTACGGTCATACCTCGGGTTGAAGTACCTTCAGATTAAGCATTTTTGGGTTGCGCTCCATGGCGACCCGGAAGTAATAGAGCACGTTTCTTCCAGGTTTCGCTGCTCGCACATGTGCTCAAAATGACGTCACACGCATGCACAGAAGCAGCAACATAAGCACGTGCAGATGTGGGTTGCGTTCGCTCCAGGATGCGAACGGGGCTCCAGAACGGATCCCGTTCAGAGGTACCACTGTATAGTTTATCAGACCACTCACCTTCAGGCAAATAATCCCTGGGAATATAACCTCAGACTCACAAATGAGGTCTTAAATGCAGAACAGCAAGCATCTGAAACATTATTGCATCAACCAGTAAAGCAGACATCCTGCTAGCTGTTCATTTCTATCATCCCACCTACCCAGCCTGTGTTATATAAATGCACAGAATAAGGTTTGGTCCAGAGAAATTTAACTGACTGTAGAATAGAAAAAAATACTGTCTGCCCCCTCACCATCCATGAAGGAATGACTAGCAGGATCATATTGCTTTGTTCAGGGATGGGAACCTGAGCCTCCCCCTCAGCCCAATGCTGTTGAGCTATGACTCCCATCATCCCTGTCCATTGGCCACGCCTGGCTGGGCTTGATGGGAACTGGAGTTCAACATCTGGAATGGCACAGGCTTCCCATCTCTGGTGCAGTTAACAAATTCAGCCTTGTTTGGATGTTGCTAGACCTCAACTCCCATCATCCTCAGCCAGCACAGCCAATAGCCAAGGATGATGGGAGTTGTTACCTGGAGGGTACCAGGTTTTGGAAGGCTGTACTAGTTTAAAGAACTGTGGAGTTGGAAGGGACCCCGACGGTCATCTAGTCCAACCCTCTGCAATGCAGGAATCTCAACTGGGGCCTGCCATCTAATTCAAAAACCATTCTGCACCCTGCTTAGCTTTGCAACAAATGGGCTAACTACACCACTAGGAGGCCTAGGTTTTTGTCAGTTTCCCTCCTAACTCAAGGCATTCATTTCAAGAAAATGGCCTGAAGATGCTTGATGCAGTTCAAACTCCAATCTGCACTGGGCTCACCAGTGCCTGGCTACCAAGGAACCTCTGCTAACAGTGCAAATCCTTTGCAAATTTACTCTGAAGGAAAGCCCACTGAGTGCAATGGGACTTACTCCCAAGGAAGAAGAAGAGTTTGGATTTGATATCCTGCTTTATCACTACCCTCACAATCTCCTTTCCCTTCCTCCCCCACAACAAGCACTCTGTGAGGTGAGTGGGGCTGAGAGACTTCAGAGAAGTGTGACTAGCCCAAGGTCACCCAGCAGCTGCATGTGGCGGAGTGGAGACTCGAACCCGGTTCACCAGATTACGAGACTACCGCTTTTAACCACTACACCAAACTGGCTCTCAGGAAGTTTGTTTGAGTTCACATCCCAATGTAATCTGAGGGAAAGGTGGAATAGGCATGGAGCAAAAAAAGTAAACGAGGGAAAAGCTGCTAAATGAGAATGCCTCTCCAGCTCCTATTTTCTTACACTCGTCCAAGAAATGGTACAGTGGTACCTCGGGTTACATATGCTTCAGGTTACATACACTTCATATTAGACTCCGCTAACCCAGAAATATTGCTTCAGGTTAAGAACTTTTGCTTCAGGATGAGAACAGAAACTGTGCTCCAGCTGCGCAGCAGGAGGCCCCATTAGCTAAAGTGGTGCTTCAGGTTAAGAACAGTTTCAGGTTAAGTACGGACCTCCGGAACGAATTAAGTACTTAAATTGAGGTACCACTGTATGCCTTCAGGTTGTGCCTAAATAATGGATCTTCCTATTAAAAACATTTTCCGAAATCCAAGCAAGATTAAACAGCAGCAGACATGGATGAGAGGGGAAACGCCTTGCTGCTAGCGTCAACGCAATCCACGGAAGCTGCTTAAGCAATTCCTCAGCTCTTATTACTTTGATGGGCCATGCATGGTGAGCGTCCCCTGCGCCAAACCCTCAGCAGGGATCTCCATTCTAAACATAAATACAATTACAGCACAGTAATATTAATGCACACTTTTTATTATATTAAAATCAGGCAATGGTCTGATACAATAAAAAGGCTGCTTATGGAATACTGTTATGTTAAATTTTTAATTACAGAGGATGTTAAATCCTTACAACTAATATTTTCCTCAAAAAGAGTTAATGGAAACATCAATTATTCGTTGACTTGATAAGCTTCTGCTTTTAAACATGACTTTTTGTCGTTTTCTTTCTTTTTTTCTTTTTACACAAACACGGCATTTTTATTCTGTAAAACTCAAAAAGAGAGGACACACTAGATTGTTTGCATTTAAGCTTGCATCCATGTTTCAGCAGTCAGTGGTCCAAAACAAGAAGTCCGAAAAGGAAGTGATTTGCCAGGAAGCCTTGTCCATCACAGTCTCCCTAACCCACTCTGCATGGCATTGCCATCCCGTATTTTTTATTTAGGAAGGAGTCCTCCTCTCTGCAGTGTGCCAGGACCAAATCTGCACTGCACAGAGCAGACCTGTCCCTAAGATGTGTCGCTCAAGCGGAGGTAGTGACCTTCAGCTCAGGGAGCTGGAGTGTTTTGTTTCGAATTTCCTACATAAAAGATCACTCCGCGATATCTGGCCATTCTGAACAGGCTTCAGCAATCCTGGTAAATTACTGCTCTTTTCACCAAAAGCCTATCTAATAGCATCAGCCATGGCCAGCTTGACGGTGTGGAAGCAGCGCCACAGGGCAGGAAGGGAAGGGGATACTTGCGGGCAAAAAACAAAACAAAACCAGACACTCTTGTTTTCCCAGCTGGCGAAGACTAAAACCGATAGCCCAGAAGAAGTCGGAAGCACGAGGCAAAAATAATAATAATAATAATTATAATAATAAAATCAGGCAGTTTGCCAGCCACTTACCTCTTTTTTTGGCCAGGTGTAAAAGACAGCGTCACAGAAGGGGCAAATAGAAAGCAGCACCCCAACTATGAGAAAAGGGAAAAAGACTGAAAGACACCCCTCCGCCCTGGATCTATTGCCCCAAGGCCCACATTATGGGGGAAGGTGATGGTGCAGAAGTACAATCTATGCCTTAGCCAAAGGTTATGGGGAGAAAGAAGAGCCTCCTCTCACAGCCCCTTGCAAAAAAAAAATACTATAGTATTCTTTAAAAAAAAAGCAGAAAATAAAGAAGAACCCCGAGACACACTCAGCATTTTACTAGAGCCTGCACAAAGGGAGGGATGACTGAGGATACCAACACATGCCATTAGTAGTCCAGATAACCCCAGCCTAGGACTGGGGATTAAAACCTTTGGGCACAGTCCTTTTGAGACATGGTCCTCAGCAAGCCTTACTGGAATGAATGAGATCTGAGCAACGGCCTGGGACAACACTCTTGCGCAGCCTCGCTTCTTCTCAAAGGTCTAGGAGAACTTCCCCGCGGATTGTGCCCTTCGTGTCTACCCTAATAAATAGCCCTGAGCGTCAACCCTATTGCGGACAGACAAGTCAGACGGAAAGGGAAAGAGAAAGGGGGTGGAGAGAGATAAACCCAGGCCAAACACACAGCAATGTGATTGTGTGACGTTTGCTTTTTATGCTTTTTTCACAGTCGAGTTCAATGTGCCACACTGGTCTTGACAGTAATAAATTTAAATAGACTTTTTCTTGATACCAGAAGTTCAACTATGGACAGTGGTTACACATGACAGCATTATTTGTTATAGCACAACTTATTTTCAAATGGGGAAAAAAAATTAGTATCATTTACAGTATCTCAAGATAGACTTTCCTTTGCAAGGGAACTTCCTTTCCAGTACTTTGGAGGTCTACAAGATGCATCTAGAAAATTTACTACTGTGGAAAATGGAGAGAGCTTAAATTGATGAAGGGGCATGATTTTTCTGTTGTTGTTGTTGGTTTGTTTTTTTTTCATTAATTACTGTAACATTGTCCTTCAGGTGGTTGAGGGAGTTTCATATTTTCTTTAGACATCATTAGACGCCGGAGCTCTTGCAGAACAACTTTGATACTATAAGAATTCTGCCATTTTGCTAGGACTGATATGGCTCTTGGATCCACCTAAAAACAAATAAAAGAACCACAGCCATGAGTTTTAAATTGCTTCGCATTCCCACTGCACCTGTAACACTGAAAATGACCACTGCCAGGATCTAAAGACTCACACAAGTACTATCACATGCTCAAGGTGACTTTTGAGTTGTACTTCTTAAAAGAAGAATACCCCCAATGTACACAGTTCATCACTTTTACCAAACTGGATTTTCAAAACCCCCATTGGTGGTGGGGAGTTTGCAGAATAAGTTTTTTTTAAAAAAAAACACAATCACATTCACACAAAATTAAACATATCTAAAGTACTTCAGATTCTGGCCTAAGGCTGTAAATTAATCAGTCAAAGATTTAGCAAATCAATCAGCAAAAGCCAATTTAAATTAGTAGGGCTGGAAGGTGAAAGGCACATTTGCTTATTTTTAGGCTATTTCGGTTCTGGTTACTGCCATAGGAAATTTACAGAGAAAAAAACTAAAGACCTATTTTCCGTCTATCAGCAAGTTTTGTTTATTAACTGATAAGTTATCGTACTTCCTTCAGTATCTGGAAAAGGCATCTATCTATACTGCAGTTTTGGTTATTACGCAAACTTGTTTAAATTGAACCAGTTAAAAGATGATGGAAGAACTGAAATTCTTCCAAACGCATACAGCTGTAATGCAGACACTAACTTTGAAGGGAGATTTAACAAAGAAACAGCTATACGCTTACATAGATGAATTAAACTGTTCCCATCTGAAAACTGGCAAACAAAACAGTACATGAAATACTGGGACACAAAGGATGTAACACTTACCACTCCGTTAGAACTATTTACTCCATTCATATTAATTTTTGTTACAAATCTTACAAATGGAGGTGCTTCTGGATATTTAGGCCCACATTCTATTTTAAGGCTGTATATTCTGTTTTCATAAATTGTCTGAGGGAGGAAAAAAAGTGTGTCAGATGATCCATCACCCAAGGAAGACCACATTCAGTTGATATACAGAGAGATAAGTTTCACATTAGCATAGATAACATTCCCACTCTGCTGTGCCCTCGCTGTTTGCATGAACTGATTTCATGATACAATAGGAAACGGCTTTTCAATATGGATGGACATTCATGTCTAATGGAAGCGTCAAACGTGTCTTTGCATCTCCAAGATGTAACTGATCACACTCTTCTCTTCTTTTTGACAAATCAATGTATCTATCACTCAAAACGCCACCCTCTTCTGAACAAACTTTGCCCATTTTGTGATGACTGGTTGTCAGCGTCTGCAAATAGTGGTGGGGGAGGAAGGAGCTGTAAGCTTGCACTCCACGAAATTAGGATTTCCCAAACTTTGGTTTACAGCTGTTGTTGGATTACAACTCACATCATCCTTAGCTAGCAGAACCTGTCATCAGGGATGATGGGAACTGTAGTCCAAAAGCAGCTGGAGACCCAACTTTGGGAAACCCTACACTAAATCATGGCTGGCTTGCTTGCTTGCTTGCTTGCAAGGATCCTCCAGCATGAGAAGGACCTTTGCTTCCATATATGGAATATATATAATTCAGAACCAGTTATGGGATGGGGAATGAAAGGCTTTAGATAGGTGGCACAGCTTGCTCAGTGGAACCTTTGGATGCAGTAAAAGATTAATGGACCTGGGGCCGCATTCTGACTTAGCTTTCCCAGGAACCAAATTTTTTTAAAAAAGATTGACAAGTAAAGAACAGCTGGCATTAGATGCACACTGTTCAATGGGACCTAGTGACTTGCAAATTCAGGATCCTATCCAATGCTTGCCCATGTGCTAGAGCAGCAGACTTCTGCTTATGGAATAGAATTTTCCTTTCCTTTTGTCTGCAGCAGCAGCCCCCCCCCCAACCCACCAAATCTCCTCCAGAAGGTTGGAGCACCCTCTGAAACAGATTTGAGGACATGCGGGGAAGGGAACTTGCATTGCGTTGAGTGGAACATCACACATGCAGCATTGGATATGACCTAAATTTGTTAGATGCATACCCTGACCTTCCTTCTAGGAGCTCAAAAGGGTTTACATATGGATTCTGTGATAGCAATCTATAACTTAGCAACTTGTTAAGGCACAATATTTATTAGTTTGCAACTGCTTTGGTAAGAATAAATAAGGGGAGGAATTCAACACAGTACTATGGACTGTATTTCAGCTTGCCAGATGGAACAATCCCCCTTATCTTTTCTCCCGCTGCGTGTTCTGGGGACTCTCCTGACAACGTCCCCCCCCAAACTGGGGGCATGGGAGGCACATGAAGGAAGAGAGCGGAGAACGCCTGCTAGCAGAAGTCCTTATGTGGGCATCTGCTAGTGGGACTTGTTAGCTGAATTTGGCCCAAGGTATTTTATCAGAACAATTCATACTATCTTCACACTTTCTCGTTCTCCTAGCTACACTGTCTGTAGCTAAAAGGAAAGCAGAGAATGTAAAAAAAGAAAAGAAATAATTAAGAGGGGGGGAAAGACTTGCAACTATCCAACCAAAGTAAGGAAAAGAAGAAGAGAAGAAAGCAGGCAGAAGAGGAGACTTCAGGGTGCATTATTTTACCTGCCTGAGAATGGAGGTGAAAAGAGCACATGTCCAAGGCATGTCTCCATGAATGTACTGTATTTTAAAACTTGTGTCCTGTGGATGGTTGTGTGTGCTTGTGTACATGGTATGACTAAGTACACCTAAGTACAGCTCAGAGATGTGTCTGTATGCATGCATCTACATGACAGCAAGTTAATGTTCCCATGAGTGAGGGTATGTCAGAATAAAGTGCTTTTTTAAAGGAAAGAAAGAGAGGCATCACAGAACATGGTTAACACCACCTACACAGGAAACTTCCCATTGCTGGCTGTTATTGAACATTGGGGAGGGGGGACACTGTATGACATTTTCCCATTTAGATAAACATGCTATTTTCTAGAAATGGTGTAAGAAAAGTCTGATATTTTACTGGTCTGCAAACTGTATCTCAAGGGGTATGCAGGACTCCAGGGGACGAATAAAATTGTCTACCAGGCACAGAAAATCACAGCAACATCCCATAATGTTTTTAAAAAGCCAAATTGTGTTTTGCTGATGCTGCAATCTAAAAATGGTTCATATATTATTCCAACATTTAGCACGGATAAAGACAGAAATACTGAACCTAGGTTAATTGATTTATACCCAATTTTGGACAAAAAAAATCTTACTCCAAGTATTTAGCATGACATGGTCCATACTGTCCACTACCTATATGACAAAAGCCACAAGCAGAAAAACCAGTGAACCCTTTCACACACTGGCAGAAACAGACATAGAAAAAGCAGGGATTTATAGGATATTGTGTTTAAATTTATGCTTACTCTTGGAGGCCCAATAATCATGCCTGTCCATCTTGTAAGTGTCATATCTTCATCATCTTCAAGACCCCAGCTAACTGTCCCATCTCCAACTCCTTTCTGACCTTCTTCAAGTTCTTCCAACAGTCGAAAATTACGAGGAACTTTTACACCTAAAAATAAATAAATCAAGATGCAGTTTTGAGATGAGAACTTACAGTAATAAAATAAGGTAGCTGATGCTTTTCACCAGTATGCTGAACACTGTATTAATTAACACTGCAATCCTATGAATGTTTACTCAGAAGTCCTGCTGAATTCAATGGGGCTTCTCCCAAGGATATGGGTATAGGACTGCAGCCCCCAAAGTGAGAAATGGTGCAGTTAGTAAAGTTACAAGTAAGATAATACTAATGTGAGCAACAATGCACACCAATTTCAACAATATACAATATCTTAAGAAAACAACAACATGCATCTAAAGTTAGTTTCTGCAGAAGGTAACCCATTTGGGCTTTACGGATAAATTACAAAATCTTAGACCAATACCGAAGAGGAGCCTGGAGAAAATCCTCAATGAAGTGGCAGAACAACCACATTATGCTAGCAGACTTAAGAGGCTATTATGGCATGCCCAAGAGTTATATACTACACTGGGCCAGCACAATGCAAGCAAATCTGCTAGCCAACATCAGGTCCCCGAGAAAAATCACTGGTAACAATTATCTGTGGCCCTTTCTCATTTCTTTGGGAAGAGAGTAGAACTGGAGGGGTGTGTGAGAGAGAATGTCCATCAGAATGTCTGCTTTGCTTTGCCTTTCCCTGAATGCAAATACGCACTGTGGAGTTTCCGCAGAAAGTGGCAGCCAGCCAGCCACACTTCATGGTTTACCTGCATCAATTATGATCAGTGAAAGTCTTGTGTGCTGGTTTTTATGAGTTCAACAACAGGTGGCAGAGACAACTAGAAGGAAGGCTGGGGGGACAACAGTGATTGAGGAATGGGTTTAAAAACCCACCAAGTTAAAACTGCAGCAAAAATTCTGTTCTACGGGTAATGTAGCGATGCAGCCCTCTCAACTTTATAAAAATGAAGCGGTTCTTAGTGATCTAAGCTGTGCTGTAGCACCCCTGTGAAACAGGACCCAAGTTCAAAGAACGGTACCCATTGACTGACTAAAATTGTGGGAAACTAAACACAAGAAGGAAAGAAAAGAACTATGCAGAAATCCCAGTTTTCACCCATCCTGTCAAAGGAACAAGCAGCCTCTCTCCATCAGGCCAATTACCCATTTGGTTCACCGTCTTGCTTCACATAATCAACAGTACCAGCTGCTTTACTGACTGGACCAGTGTCTTAGCATGTGTCTAACAAACATTTATTTTTAATGCAAGGCTTGGGGGGATGCATACTACTCCAGCAGATTACTACTAGTTAATATACCGTATTTTTCGCTCTATAAGACACTCTCCCCCTTCCTAAAAAGTAAGGGGAAATGTGTGTGCGTCTTATCGAGCAAATGCAGACAGGAGGCTCTGCTCAACGCTCCCTTTAAAGAGCCGTGTGGAGCATGTGTGTGGCTCTTGGGGGCTTTTCCCCGAGGAAGGAGAAGGGCTGCCCTTCTCGCTCCTCGGGGAAATGTCCCCAAGAGGCTCCGTGCGCTCTTTAAAGAGAGCACGGCTCTTGGGGGAGCATTCCTCCTGCTGCCCAGCTGCGCAGCAATACCTCTTGCTGTCCTGGCTTCTGGCTTAGCCGCGCGAAGCCTCTTGAGGATAGCCGCTGCCCTGAAGAGGCTTCACGTGGCTATCCCAGAAGCCAGAACAGCAAGAGGCTATCCCAGAAGCCAGATCCCTCTTGCTGTTCTGGCTTCTGGGATTCAGGATATTTTTTTTCTTGTTTTCCTCCTCCGAAAACTAGGTGCGTCTTATTGTCTGGTGCGTCTAATAGAGCGAAAAATATGGTGGTAATAATAATAATAATAATAATAATAATAATAATAATAATAATAATTTATTTGTACCCCACCCATCTGGCTGGGTTTCCCAGTTCAATGCATGAGTTGCTTTTCCACTAAGGGTCTGCTCCAAGGAAAAATATAATAGAAGTACAACAGAACCTTACAGAGGCAAACCCAATCGCCCAACAACTCAAAATACAATGAATTAAGTATACTAGTATATTCCAAATTAGCAGCCAAAAGGTTTTTCTCAAGAGAACAATAGCTATCCAAAAGTGATGGAAAAACTCACTGGAACACATTTCAGTTACATTCCATGAAGGATGAGAAAGCTAAGAAACAAATATTTAGCTTATATTATTTAATAAGTATGATGCAGGGGAAAATGCAATATAAACAGTTTATAAGCAACATGAACTAAGCAGAAAACAATTCAGATCTGTTTAGCAGATACTATAAACCATCTGAGTGAGCCTACTACATTTTTTTCTTCAGTGAAACCATGACAAATATGAACTCTCCAGTTTCACAGTATCGGGCAAAGTCAAAGCGTTTGACTGAACTCTTTCCTATACAGTAGTACCTCGGGTTAAGAACTTAATTCATTCTGGAGGTCTGTTCTTAACCTGGAACTGTTCTTAACCTGAAGCACCACTTTAGCTAATGGGGCCTCTTGCTGCCGCTGCATCACCGCTGCACGATTTCTGTTCTCATCCTGAAGCAAAGTTCTTAATCCGAGGTAATATTTCTGGGTTAGACGAGTCTGTAACCTGAAGCTTATGTAACCTGAAGCGTATGTAACCCGAGGTACCACTGTACATGTTATTTTCCTTATACCTTTAATTACATCTGATATACCAACTGCTCTCTTTTCTGTAAGAACAAGAAACATCTTCTCTACCTCTTGTAACTCTAGTGTCTATTACTGTGCAACATGCTTTATACAGAAGGACTTTTTGAATACTCTAGTTAGTAAAAAAAAAAAAAAAAAAGTACTTCCTGAGAGCAAGTGCCCACTTATTCATTTCTAGGTACAATTTAAAATAGGTTCAATGACTAATAATGCTTGCATGAGAATATATCACAGTTGAGAAGACACCTTCTTCTAGGAAATGTGCTCCTCTAGCACACAGCTATCTGGATGCGTACTATGTCTGTACAGTGGTACCTCGTGTTACATACGCTTCAGGTTACGTACTCCACTAACCCAGAAATAGTACCTCGGGTTAAGAACTTTGCTTCAGGATGGGAACACAAATCGTGCAGCGGCGGAGCAACGGCAGCAGGAGGCCCCATTAGCTAAAGTGGTGCTTCAGATTAAGAGCAGTTCCAGGTTAAGAACAGACCTCCAGAACAAATTAAATTCTTAACCCGATGTTACCACTGTATTTAATTGGCATAATATACCGGTAATCAACAAATTAGGAAACAAGGACAAACACAAAAGGGAATGCCTACTGATATGAACAGGAAAGACCCAAGTTGCTCCTCAAATACAAATTCAAATTATCTGTAGAGGTGGACAACTTTGGTCTCAACTGAATTGGGGGGGGTGTGCGTGTGTGGATTAACTGCTAAATAATGATCAAATGTGGATAAGCTCTTAGTCTATAGGGAAGACCTGCCAGAGTTGACTTTTAAGTAGTAGAAGAAAACACTAGAAAAATTATGCATTTATTTAAGTATATGTATACCATTTGTTGTAGAGTATCAGGACAGTGTACAACATAAAAACATTTAAAACCAGTATTAACCAATCATTAATATGAGTGGCTACTCAAGAGACATTTTAGACAACAGCACAGACCTGTCGCTATTATGGGTGTTCATCACCTATTATTAAGCACATATTATGTTACCCCATTCATATGCTTATGATGATTTAACACAATAGTATGTTATGATTGTTTAAATCTTGCATTTGTATTATTTTATGGATTTAGTTAGCTGCACAGACTTCTACCTTTGGAAAGAAGTTAAGGTGCACCATTTAGGAATAACTATCACCTGCAATAGATTTTACTTTGGCAAAGCTTTTCTGCTACAGCCATGCTAGAACTTTCAAAAGTCAAGGCATAAAATGAATGCTTGATAAGATAATTGACACAGTGACAGGTTTCCTGAATATCCTGCTCTCTCCTATTATCACTTTTGTGCCAAGCAGCAGAACTGATCAGTTGTTACTTTGCATCCTAAGGGGAACAATGACACCTACAGTAGTAAAAAAAAAAACAAAAAACAGAGAGGTTGATAGCAGCTTCAAGATATACGTTAACTCAAATCAGGCAATAATAATTTCACTGTTTAAAAAGCCACCCTTAGTAAAAATTCTGATTTCTATGATTTAAATTCTACAATATCATCATATGATCTGTCTGCCAAATCTGAACTGATGATCTAGAGGGGGCATTCCAGATCACTGCTGTACTATAATAACAATATATAATAATAATTTATTATTATGTATACCCCGTCCATCTGGCTGGGTTTCCCCAGCCACTCTGGGCAGCTTCCAACCGAATATTAAAAACAATTGTCAAATTGTCAAAACACATTTCTATGGAAACATCACTAAAAACCTCAAAATTTTAAGATGTCCTCTCCCCCCCCCCCCCCCCGCAGCTTGGCACTGCAACTAGTTTATTTGAGGAGGCACCTGGCAAGGTAACCAGCAAATATTTGTTTGTGACATCAACCATGCCCGCCTCCCAAGATGTCATGCTATGTTTTGGAGGCATTCCAAATTTCTTTGAGCCCCTGCAATCTGGCTGGGCCGGGTTCCCGTTTCTTTCCCCACCTTCAAGATGGGGCAGAGGTCAGCATTCTTCCCTGTTGTGCTGAGTCTCAGAAAGCAGCAAACCCTCTTGCTGTTTTCCAAGGCACTCTAGGGCTCTGTGGGAGATTCTTGGAGATTCCTCCCAACTATATTTCGGAGATCACAAGAACAAGAACGCTGCCACTGCACCCAAAGCATGGCAACAAGCAACACACAACTTTTTCTGCCATGAACATGAGCAAACATGTAATGGGAAGGGCACAGACATGAACATGGCAGAGCAAACTGTCTGCCTCTGCACCGAAAGGTAGCCACCTAAATAGCCTAGGGGCTGAGCTAGTTTACCCATCCTATTTTGACTGATGACAGATTTATCAGGTTTACACAATTGTTTTACTGGAATAGTTCACCAGGAAGAGAAAACAAGCTCTCAAGCTTGCACCTTGCATCTCTGTGGCGTCATGCCAGTCTGAGATACAGGATTAGATTCAATATTAACCCAGAAAGGCACTTAAGTGTTTCACATTCTATTGCTTCTTGTCCAAAGCTTAATTAAAATATGAATCTGTCATATTAACCAGGCAGAATTTAATGTGGCAATGAAATGTAAACTGCTCCATCCTATTGGGATCTCATTATGCTTTAAACTGGGGTTTAAAACTCACAATGATTTCCCACCCCCTTGTCAAAATTAGCATTTATCAGATCCTTTGATTCACAGCATCTTCTACCGTTCATTGCTACAATATTTTCCAAGAATTATCACCTGCTTTTGCTACCAATCTCTCTTTGTCACTTAAAACATCTATACCCTTTTATGCACCTAAGGAAACACCTAGGCATTGTAAGAGGCACAGAGATTCTGCAATCCATGTCTCATTCTCCTGTTCTTAGTACATAATGCAATTGTCACTGAGATGCAACTTTCCTACCCCACTGGGGGAATACACAGCACATGCAACAACAACAAAATATTTAAAAGGATATTTTGTCTTAACAGAAGCCATAAAACAGATCAGACAAATTCTGATAAGGTATACTTATCAGAAGCATTTGCCATAATAGCTTTATATTCAAAGGCCTTGCACTTCTGCTAGGGCTCAATAAGGGGCAGCTATTTCCACCCTGTACTGCTCAAAAACTTCCCAGGGCAGTTCACTGGCCACAATTCGTTACCCAGCTGGGCCTTTGGTCTAAACTAGAAAGTCAGTTCTTACAATCTTATGTCAGAGGTTATTCAGAGTTCATGGGTAGATATTACTCACTGTAATCTATGAATACCATTCCATGCCGTTAATAGAAACAGCCAGGCAGTATTACCACAAACGAAATAGCATTCACGAGATCACAGTGCTGATTCTTGTGATTTCGTAATAAAATTCATTATTTCTAAAGAGATCAGAACTCTTTTTTTTAAAAAAAAAAAGGTTTCTATGGATATTACACAGGTTTGTAAAAATAACATTTTGGAACATAAGTTACAGCTAATCTATTTTAAATTAACCTACTTTTATCTATAATTCCATATAGTCACAAATCTTAAGTTTTCACAATTTTGATAGTTGATAGATCCTGGGGTGCACCCTTGCTACTGATCAAGAGCCAACTCCATCTGAATCGGAAGCAGGGAGAGAAGGGAATGTTAAACATCTGGCAGAATGGTGACCCAAAGACACTTTGCCCTTATTAGGGTTTCATCCTACTCACAAAGAAGAGAATTGGTTTGGAACTGTCCTAAGTTTTAAACAACCCTTTCAAGATCTTTCGTATGCTGAATTCTACATCAATGGAAGCTAGTATCAATGAATCCTGTTGTTTCTACTTTTCACAGCCTATTCTGAATGAACCTAAAACATAAATCTATTTGACATTTTGGACAATGCATTTTAGATTTTCTTTGAACACATAATGATAACTTCTAATTTACCTGCTAGAAAAGATGCTCCCTGTCAGTTTGAAAACAAAAAGAAATCCCTGATGTATGCATTTGAAATGGGACTTACTTTTCACCCAAAGAAACATCCCCTCTACAGCCTTTGCTCAAACTCACATAAACATAGAATATAGCATCGACTTTCCTTTCACCCACTGTTCAGATAGGCCATAAATTACTAACCTTTCTATTAAACTGTAAGAAATATCTCCCTTTCTGGACCACAGCATGGGTTTCTGGATATTACGTGTTCATTATTTTTCAAACAAGTAGACCATGATTTTCCACACAATCCTCTAGAGCTTTTAGGCATTGAGCCTTTCCAAGCTTAGGAACCCACCTTTAACCAGGGATCTATATTTTTTTGCTCACCTTGTTAGGAAAGCCAAATATTGTACTCAGCAGCTACAGCACCCTCTGCTCCCATCAAGCCCTCCTGGTATCTCTAGGTGGAAAGAGTAGACTGTTGGCTACCAGAGCCTGAATACACCACTGGACAATGCTCTCCCTGCCCACCCTTCCTGCTCTGGAGCGTGAAAAGCCTACGGGTGGTGTGTATTGTTATTTTGGCCCTGCACAGCCAAGGATCTTTGAGCACCCTGGCTACACAGCTGTCAAACAATCCCTAGCCTTCCTCCAAACATTGGCACTGGGAAGTTGGCAAGGATTGGTAGACAATCGGTAGACACCACTACAGCTTCATAGATAGAAAGGAAGGCTGCCAACTCATCATCACAGGTGCCCAAGATACAGGCATTTCCGGTTGATTTCAAGTAGTAAGACTAGAAAAGCCCCCCTCCCCACTCTGTTTGAAATCCTGGAGAGTTTCTGCCAGTCAGAGCAGCCAGTGGTGTGGTGGACCATTTGCCTAACAGCCCCATTTGTCCATATGCCATATATTGCTCACTGCTACTAGAGAAGCACATGTTTGCCAGCCGCAAAGACAGTCACAGGGGTGGTTGCATTTCTTTACACGTTGTTACTCCTGTGCTGAATCTTCATGCAATACAAAAGTAATGAGGGGAAAGCACAGGAAGAAATTAAGCATGACAAAGGACAAAAGCGCAGGCCCACCCTAACCTGAATTACTGCCAGAAGTTCTGTAGCGTGACACTCTGCTCCAAAATGTATTAAGAACTACCCAAACCCACGCTGCAGGCCAGGGGTAGCCAAGATGGTGCCCTCAATATGTTGCTGTTATTATTATTATTATTTACCGTAGTTGCTTACTTCAAAAAAAATTGTTTCAAAATCTCTCTCTCTCTCTCTCTCTCACACACACACACACACATCTATCTATCTATCTATCTATCTATCTATCTATCTATCTATCTATCTATCTCACACAATGCTAAATTCAACATACACCAGAAGAATTTTTTCAAACATGCTGGCAAGGGCTGGTGGGAGTTGGAGTTCAAGATCTGTAGGCCACACCTTCTACCTTCAAGATATGACCAAACCCCATTATTTATTTTTCAAATTTAAGCAATAACTGTCAATACACATGTGTGTCCTTCCATGATCAAAATTGGAAGATACATCTCATTACTTTTAACTGTACAAGGTCAATCTTGCGGTAGAGACTGACAGGCAGGCAGGCATTATCTGAATGTGCATGGGCCTGGTACATTCTAAATTACTACCCAGCTATCCTGCTATTTAAGGCATTTTATAAACCACTTACTCAATGAACCTCACAGTGCACATAACACAGTTAAATTAATTCTCAGTAAAACACAGACAGTATTGACAGAATTTAAAAACAAATATACATGACTGAATTATGTGGCCAGAAAGGCTTGCTGAAATAAACAAATAAAAGCTTTTGGCAGTCGCCTAAAACTGTACAATGAAGGTGCCTGCCTAATGTTATGTGGAAGCCACTCACCCAAACTGTAAGTCTGTTTCTTTGAGAAATAGGAGAGTGGCATCTCTCAGTGAATGCTCTCAAAGCCATCCAGGAAAATAAAAGTCATTTGCCTTGTTCTTCTTCCAACCAAGTCTAAACTGCAAAGTCAGCAGCTGCAAAGGATTAAGAGACTGCAGGCTTGACAGGATGAAAGGACATGAGGTCCCCATGTCAGCATCACATTTTATACAAACAGCCCAGTGCTAGAACTTCCTGCAAGAGCAAACAGAGAATGTACCACCCACTGTTGTAGTGCAATGGCACAAAACATGGCATTAGGCTGGCACTGCAGTGATAGTACACCAAGCTAGTGCAAGTGCTGAGAACTGGGGTGCCAGCACTTCAAATCTTGTAGCTGAAACAGAACTCATTTATAGGAAGAATGAAAAACATCTCTGTAAAAATGTGAGCCTCAAGCAAGTTTAAGTAATTAACTGACATTTTGCAAAATACTGTTAACCATACTTCCGCCTCAAACTTCTAAAATGAAAACTGGTTCTAAAAGCAGCAGAGGTAGCTTTTCAATTCCTCATTCAAGAATTATTTCCTGTGTGGTAATGTATTTAAATAGGTCTCTATGCTAAAGTTTCAAGGCAGAACATGAAAACAAAACCAATGTTATAGCTCTATTCTGCACAGGCAAAGCAGAAAGTATCAGTTATGAGGAGTGAAGCAAACTTTAATCATTTCTCTGGTTCACAATTTTTGTGTTTTTACGATTTTGTATTTTTACTTTTTCCAACATCGTTGTTGTTGTTGTAAAAAAAAAAAAAACACTTTAAAACTGAGAGTAGGCGTTTTTGTCCAACAAGTTCAGGAAACGTATTTTTGCTCAACAGAACTTTGCCCGGAAGTAGGAGTGATAACAGAGTGGTATATTGCTTACAGCATCAGACTAGGGACTGACTCAGGCTCACCCACCTCACAAGGCTGCTGTGAGGATAGAGTAACAAAGCCCCTATATAGAGTTATAGCCCCTAGATATATATTCTATCCTAAGCTCTGGAAAGGATTTTGAGTATTAAATAACCACCTGACCATAGAAGCCTAGCATGCTATTTCCTTTGCCAATTTTTGCCTTAAAACATCTTGATCAGAGCCAAATTTGAAGCAACAGCCAGAAAAGAATTTGAGAAGATCAATGGTAAATCCTGAGAATAAAATTTCTTCATCAGTAAAATTAATAATAATAATAATAATAATAATAATAATAATAATAATAATAATAATAGTTCATACTCCACCCATCTGACTGGGTTACCCAAGGCACTCTGGGCTGCTTCCAACAAAATATAAAGCGACAAAACAAAACACCAAACATTAAAAGCTTCCTGAAACAGGACATAAATGTTTAACTCTTTGACATCTGATGGGAGGGTGTTCCATAGACTGGGTGGCACTACCAAGGAGGTCCTCTGCCTGGTCTTGCATTGCAGGAACTGCCAGAAGACCCTTGGAGCTAATCCTCAGTATCTGGGCTGAACGTTGGGGCTGGAGAGACTCCTTCGTGTACACAGGGCCAAATCCATTTGGGGCTTTAAAGCTGAGCACCCAATTGTCATTTTATTAGCTACCAAACCAAGTAGCTTTTAAATAGAGGTTAAAATACAAGATCACCAACATGAGTTTGACCAAACTGCGGGAGGCAGTGGAAGACAGGAGTGTCTGGCATGCTCTGGTCTATGGGGTCACAAAGAGTTGGACACGACTAGACAACAACAACAAAAATACAAGATCACTCTAACTCAAGAAATGGATACAATTCACTCGTGAAAGAGCATTCCTGTAATTCTGCCCTGACTTTGTCTATCCTGAATTTCTTACCAATCAGTTTCATTGAACTACTTCCGAGTGTGCCTCTGAATGCCAGCTGCTGAGAATCACAATTGGGAGAATACAATTGCACTCAGATCCTTCTTTTAGTCTTTCCACAGACATCTTGTTGGCCACTGTGAGAACAGTGGTGCTGGACACTGGCCTGATCCTGAAGGCTCTTCTTATGAATTCTGGTATTAAGAGAGTGACTCCCCTCTAATTACTTTGTCCACACTGCAGCAATAATGGCAGGTGCATCACAATTGCTCCCATTTTACAGGATAAGGATGTGGCCACGGAACTTCATGGTTTGCTAAAAGCCATGCAGTTTGTCCACAGCAAAGGTGGAGCTTGAACTCATTTTTCCCAGATCTAACTAGCTTTCTATACTGCACTGATTTTCCTAGACGCCCATCCATTTCTTTACAGGTAAGAAATCTAGAAAAATTGTATACTACAAGAAGTAGTATACAACCATTCTGACTTATGCCTCATCCTCTTGTTATCAACACCAAAGGTTACTATCATTGACTCTACTACCTCCTGAAAACTGATCTCAGTTTTATGGACAGTAGCAGTTACAATGCTGAGCTTGAACATGGAGAGTGAGGTTCAAAACCCTGTTCAGCTATGATGCTTTCTGATCATCATTTGTAGACTAACCTAGTAAATACTTATTATGCATATAACTTTTTAATATCCAAAACGCTTCACTTTACAATGGCAGCAGTCCTTATGATGGCCTGGTTAGGTTGTCTAGCATTGCCATGATAGGTGTGGGGACTGGACTCAGGGATGGAAAAACCTCCAGCTTACCTAACAATTCCTTACTAGTGAGCTTATAGCAGAGGCATGATTTGAATCAGAGACTTCCTGGTTCATGGTTTCCTGAACTATGCTGCCCTCCAGATATTTTGAAGTACAACTCCCATAAGTCTCAACCATTTGTCATGCTAACTGGGGCTACTAGCTGTTACTATGCTACACTAGTCAACCTCTTGGGCCTATTGTGTAGCAAGAGAAGCATTCTGGAGGATGAATGAGACAGTAATAATTAGAGAGCAGCTTCCTTGCAAGACATCTATCTGTCTTCCTGTCTAGCCTGCCTCTTCTCTAAGTAGTGTCCTAGAAGTCACACCCCATCCTGTACTAAACAAATACAGTGGTGCCCCGCAAGACGAATGCCTCGCAAGACGAAAAACCCGCTAGACGGAAGGGTTTTCCGTTTTGGAGGCGCTTCGTAAAACGAATTTCCCTATGGGGTTGCTTCGCAAGACGAAAAAAATCTTGCATCCCCCCGCGGGTTTTTTTTCGCTTTTTTTGCCCTTTTCTTAAGCCGCTAAGCCGCTTATCAGCTGTTCCGCTGATAAGCTGCTTAACAGCTGATCGCTAGAAGCCGCTTGACAGCTGTAGCGCTAATCCGCTAAGCTGTCAATGGGCTTGCTTCGCAAGACGAAAAAACCGCTAGACGAAGAGAATCGCGGAACGGATTCTTTTCGTCTAGCGAGGCACCACTGTAGATTAACATATTTATATCCATTTTTCTTCCTAGAAGGACTTCCATGCATTTTACAATAAATGAAGATCAAAGAAGAAAAAAATTATTATTTATTATTATTATTATTATTATTATTATTATTATTATAATGTACAGCAGGGGTGGCCTACGCGGTGCACTCCAGGACTACAAGTTCCATCACCTGTGAACACTGACAATTTTAGCTGGGACTGATGGGAGTCATTGTCCAAAATACCTGGAGGCCTCCATGCTGGCAAACCAACATACGTAATTCTTTTTTTAAGGCAGCAGTAGTGACTGAAAAATACACTGTGCTCCAAAAAACCCCAACAACCTTGAACACAGGGCACAGTCTGATGGCACAGGATGCAGCCACCTTGCTGAACCTAATCAGTGCTGGGGCTGATCAGCATCTGGAATGGAGCCCACCTGGGAGTCCCATGCATGTTGCCTTAAGTTCCAACGGAGAAGGCAGGCAGGATATAATCAAGCAGGAAAATAAAACTGCTGCTTATCATTCCAGGTCCGGATTCCTCAGTGGCCACCCCAAATAAAACCACAAGAGCCAGTGTGGCGTGATGCTTTTAAGAGTGCTTGACCCTGGGAGACCAGGGTTCCAATCCTGACTCTGCCACGAAGCTCACTGCGTGACCTTGGGCCAGTCACTGTCTTTTCCAGTGTTTCTCAAACTTGTAGCCCAACAACAGCTGGGGACCCAACTCCCATCATCCCTGAGCAATGGTTCTGCTGGCTAGGAGTGATGGGAGTTGCAGTCTGACAGCATCCAGGGCGGGGGCCCAGGTTTGAGAAAAACCTACCTCGCAGGGTTGTTGAGAGGATGAAAGAGGAGGAGAACCATGCAGGCCACCTTGAACTCCTTGGAAGACAAAGGTGGCATATCATTGTAATAAATAAGAGCAAAAAAGAGCAACCCGTCAGATCCTGCTTTCTTAGTCGCAGCCTGCCAGGGAATCGGACACGGGCAGTTAGAAATTGGGAGGGAGGGCGCGAGGGCCGCCGCAGTCTTCGGAGGTGCAGTGCTTCTGAACATGGAGGCTCTACTTTGCTGCCCGCATGCGGTCCCGTCCATCAGCCTCCCTGACACGTTTCCTGAGGAGCCCACCGGCCCCCTCCCGCCCCCGCCAGCCTTCCAGCGCCACCCCGGCCCAGGCCCCTGGCCTCCCCGCGCCTCAGCCCCGCTCCGGCCCCACAGCACACCGGCCTCCCCGGCCACCGCCCCTCGGGCCCCAGACACACCCAGCCGCCGAGCCCCGGGTGGCTCCCGCCTGGTTGAGGGGGGAGGATGAAGCGGGTCCCTCCTTCCTCCCGCCCCCGAGGACCCCCGACCCCTCGCTGTCGGGGGAGGAGGCCCCGTGCCCTCCTCCCGCAGGCCAGGCCGGCCTCGGCTGCCGGGTCCCCCGCTCACCCGAGCCCGTGGTGGCCGCCATCTTGCGCCGCTTGTCGCTGCGAGCCCGGCCTCCCTGCCGCCCACGTCACCTCAACGCGGGAAGTGAGCTGCGGCGGCGGTAAGTGGCTCCGGGGGCGGGAGGGCGCGGGGCCCGGCGAACCAAAAGAACAAAAGCGCACGCAGACGCACACGCCTTCCGAGGGAGGTCCGGGTGGGACCAACAGCGTCTCGCCGCAGCTGGCCTGCCCGCAGCGCGCGGGTTTTCGTTTTGCTTTGAAACGTCTTTGCGGTGCACGTATTCCGCCGGGGAAAAGGAGGCGCTCGGGAGGGCGGGATGTCAGAACATAACAAAAGAGCCCGTGCGGCCCGACTAGGCCAGAATCCTGTTCTCACAGGGGCCAACCAGGTGCGGGGGAGCCACGGATTACGACTGGACCACAAGGGCATTTTCCCCTCCCGTTGGTTTTCAGCCACTGGTGTTCAGAAGCATATTCTCCATGCCCAATCCTTTTTTAAAGCCATCAGAGGGTAGCTTATGTTAGGTACAAGACCCATGTTTGATGGATCAATAACTCGGTTTGTGTGGGGCGCCGCAAAGCACTGGGTTTTCGCTGCAAAACAACTGCAAAAAAAAACTTTGGCGCAGGTCTGCAGATGACATATTAGCTCTCTTGCAAAATAATAGCATTAATTTACAGGAGAAGGTCAGCCCAAGACCATTTACTTCTTCAAGGCAGATGGCACCCTCACCAGCCAACAAGTTTTTTGTTTTGTTTTGTTTTGTTTTGTTTTGTTTTGTTTTGTTTTGTTTTGTTTTGTTTTGTTTTGTTTTGTTTTGTTTCTTGAACCAGTCTTGCCCTCCCTGGCAGTTAAAAAAATAAAATAGCAATAAGTTAAAACATTTGCTATCTTAAAGTCAGCTGCCTGAGTCCCCAGCCAGAATGAATCCCTGGCCACAATTCATAAGTAGGAAGTGGGGGGGGGAAATATAATTTTGGGTCCATGGGCCAGTTTGTGAGTTTTGTGGTGAAAATCCAGATCTTTAAGTAACTAGGGTGTTCAGCTGCACTTTTCATTACTGATTACACCTGAAGATATTTAGAAAAATGCTGTAAGGCTGCTAATTCCAAACTCAGGTTGGGCCGGGAGCATGTTCTGCCCATCCCACCTGATCTGCTGTACAGGGAGGACAATGAGCCAGGGCTGTATAAGCTGTGTCCCACATCATTCCTGAACACTGTCACTGACCATTTGGGCTGAAGCCCATGATACCTGGAGTCCAACATAACCTGGAGGGCCAGATTCCTCATCCTTGTGTGAAGGGACTTGAATTGGGGAACCCTTGCTGTCTGGGGCTGATATGTGTTGCAGCCCAGTAATATCTACAATATCTACAATATCCACCCCTGGGGATTAAAGGTGGGCAGATAGATTCCTATGCGGAAGAGAGACTTCCTGAGATATGTCAGGCCTAGATCCTCAGGGTCTCCTGCTATTAACACAGAACCGCTCATGCTGCACTTTAAAAAAACGAATGTGTGAGCAAAATTCATAGTTTTTGCTATGCGCTGTGTTTCTCTCCTGAATCTTCATTGAGCTTCATTTCTAGTCTTCTGAGAGGGAGAAATTTTTTCTGTATCCACACACATACATCATTTTATTTATATGCCACCTTTCCATAGTTCAAGCCATGCTCAAGGAGGCTTACATAATTACAAACATAAAAAACGTTGTTGTAGACAGTTACAGATAGGTAGCCGTGTTGGTCTGCCATAGTCAAAACAACAAAAAATTCCTTCCAGTAGCACCTTAAAGACCAACTAAGTCAGTTCTTGGTATGAGCTTTCGTGTGCATGCACACGAAAGCTCATACCAAGAACTGACTTAGTTGGTCTTTAAGGTGCTACTGGAAGGAATTTTTTGTTGTTGTAGACAATAAAACAGCAAAAAGTACCCATATCCTAGCTAAACAATTTCCAATGAAATCATAAGAAGATCTAAAATTAATGCAAAAAATGAATAAGATCAACAACATAAAGGTAAAGGGACCCCAACCATTAGGTCCAGTCATGGCCGACTCTGGGGTTGCGGCACTCATCTCATTTTATTGGCCGAGGGGGCTGGCGTACAGCTTCCGGTTCATGTGGCCAGCATGACTAAGCTGCTTCTGGCAAACCAGAGCAGCGCACGGAAACGCTGTTTACCTTCCTGCCGGAGCGGTACCTATTTATCTACTTGCACTTTGATGTGCTTTCGAACTGCTAGGTTGGCAGGAGCTGGGACCGAGCAACAGGAGCTCACCCCATCGCAGGGATTCAAACTGCCGACCTTCTGATCAGCAAGCCAAGAGGCTCAGTGGTTTAACCCACAGCACCACCGCGTTCCTTAGCAACAACATACATGCACCTAAATAACACCCCAGCCCAGGGGTCTGTTTAGCAGCTTCAGTCAGGCTTTAGCAGAGTCAGTCAGGGCCCCAAACAGCCTCAAACTTTCTCAAATCCTGGATAAATTGAGAATTTAATAGTGGAATTCTACGCATATTTACTCAGAAGTAGGATTCACTGTGTTCCATTCTTAGACTTACTCCCTGGTTCAGTATGCACTGGGCTGCACTCTCAAGCAGCTGCCTAAGAATAAATCAAAGGTGCAAGTCAGATAATATAATCAAATTAAAACTTTGTAGAGGGCTTTCCATTTACTCCAGTGATATAGACTGTACCTATGCAAATATATCTTGTTTGTTGGTTATTTAAGTGCTCAACAAACAAGCAATTCAGGAAAACGACTTGGGTCTCCCTGGTCTATAGTCAACATTTACTCTAACCGCTAAACCCCATTGCCTGTCAAGCTTGATGTGATGGTGAGACAGTGAGAAAAATGTGACTGCTTTAGAGTTAAACCTCACCTGCCACAAAGCGTGTACTGTTCAGGTTTCTGTATTTGTCAAAGGAGCCTATTTACTTGAATTTGAAACACACCGTTCATTTTAAAAACTTGATGTGTGCATTATTCAGGCCTCTGTATCCAGACCTCAGGACTTGCTCCAAATCCCACCTGTCACTGCCACTGCTCCATGTCCCCTTCAACCACTTTCGCCTAGTTGGCATGTGTTCTTGGACTGCGATGTTTCTTGCCTAAATGGAGACATGAATGTGTAGAAACCTCTGACTTCTCCATGGCTGGAATGCAGCCTGCTATACAGAGTCATGTGTTCTGTCCATGCACTAGCATGTGGCCTATGGAAAGGTATGCAGTTAAGGACAGAAGGTCCCAGGCCTTTCTTTTCAACTCTTTGCTGACAGTAAACTAAGATGATGGAGGGTACAATCCCAGGAGAAGCTCCCCAACCAAACAACTTTAAACAAGCATGCTGTTGCTCTGATCTGCTGATTCCAATGGGGCTTTGGACAAGCAAACTTTCCAATGCACTGGGCTCAGAGTCTAGTTCTTTCTGCCTTGTTTTCCTAAACTCTAATCCAGAGGCAATAGGATTCCATGGCCTACACACGTTGACACCTTGACCCTAAACACACACCTTGATATGCATATTGTAGAGCCAAGCACCTGCAAGGTAAGAGCGTCTTGATGATTTCCACATTGAAAACATATGCATGAAGATCTTGCATCTGGAAGATCTGTATCTAAAATGGTTGGCGTATATGAAAATATTGACAGACCAAAGTGAAGGTGAATGGTTTAAAATACCTAAATGTGGGAAGTGTTGAAGGCAGCGTTAGTTTAGAAACACTTCACACAGAAATAATTTTTTCCCCACTACATGCATGACTCTTATGCTAAAACTTTCTCCCATAGATAGATCAATTGATCAAACTTTTTTTTCACATCATGGACATGATCCAAAAAGCTGCACAGCTACTTACATGCAGCCAAAGCGACTCTGGGTAGTACCTGACAAAATTATACTTGGATCAGAGCCATTACTTAATTTTAGCCATATTAGTCAGCAAATATCAGCAAAGGAGCACATTGCAGCAGCTTTATCCTTGTGAGCTGCTGCTAAGATGTCTTGCCCTGATGAAGGAATTTAATACCAAAATGTCTTAGGTACAACAATTTTTGTTGCTCTGTTCCGCCCTGCCCCCCATCTCCCTCCCTTTTTTTTGGTGGGGGGAGGTTCCATTCTGAGCATGACTTAGTTGGATACCTTTGGGCTTCTATTTCTCAAACATTATTTGCACCGCAAACCACTTTTGGAACAAAGGAGCCAAAAAAGGCACTCAAACTCTTTTTATATGTGACTGCCACAGCTAGAGTTGTATATGCGAAGAAATGGAAAGAAAAAAAGAGGTACCGAGGGGGAAAAAATTGGCAAAATAAAATGATAGAATACACAGAATTAGTAACTATGACTGTGAAATTAAGAAATAAAGATGAGTCACAGATAAGAGATGAGTGGAAGTGTTTTGGAGAGTATCTTAGAGGGTGCAACTGTCAATATGACCTTCTGAGCAGCAGATAGCACTAAATAAAGGAATATTTGACACGAAAAAGATTGGAATGATAGAATATGCAGCAGACAAGAGACTACCTAGAATGCCATGAAGAGATGTACTCATAAGTCTGAGCAAAAGGGATAAATGATGGATACTGTATGATGTATATATAAATTGTAAAAACACATAAACAAAAATCACAACAATGAAACTAAGGAGACTTTATGAGGCCATTTATGATATAGTGTGTGTGTGTGCAGGAGGAGAAAGAAAAACAAGAATTCAAAGAGAAAGAGAAAACCCTACCCTTTCCAAACCCTTTTGCACCTAGTTGGATACTTAACCTTTAATGTAGCCGTTGCAATATCCAACTGTGGCCGGCAGGAGTCCCTGTTCACCTAAGGAATGGTAAGAGACAATGACAAAACGCATCTATAACAAGACTGATGCCAAAGTTGCAGCTGTAACGCCCGCAGTCCCAGATCTCCGATGTTAAGAATGACGAGATTGTGTTAAACGACCAACAAGTAAAGCGATCCACTTTAAAAGCCATTTATCCCCTCCAAAGAGAGTTGGAGGGTGAAAAACAGACAGCAAGTTTGATATAAATCAAACTGATTTTCATTAAACGATTTCTAAAAGGATACTGCAAATACCATTCCTACTCTCCTTTTGACAAAATAAGAGTGCCTACCTCCATATTTATAATGAATGTTCTCATTATGGTGGTAAGGTATTTTATTCCTTTTACAGAGTTGGAGGAACAGGATCTTTGGGGGGGGGGGGCAGGGGGGTTGCTCCCAGATCCATCCTTGTCACTAGAAGTCCACATGGCTTCAGCAGCAAGAACCTATTTTCAGGTCCATAACTGGTTCCCAAGTTATGGCTGCCTGTGAATCGTGATAGCTTGTCCACTTTTGCATGCAACAGGAACCTCCTGTCTTGAGTCCTGAAATGCAGTCCACATGGGGCTACCCTGGAAGACAGCCCAGAAACTGCAGCTGGTGCAGAATGCTGTTGTCAGGGTCCATGTATGGGGACTTTTGATGCTTTGCCACATTGCAATTACTTTGTAGGATCACTGGCTGCTTATATGCTACAGGGCTCGATTTAAGGTGTTTGACATAACAAAAAGCCGCATCAACTTGGGACCTAAAAGGTGCCTTTCCTTGCATCATCCAGCCAAGGTTCTGAGATTGGCAGAGGGGACCCTCCTTGTCCCACTGGACAAGGAGGTACCACTCTGTGTGGGGATGTGAAATTCATATAACGTGACCTTACAACTCTTCGTAGCACCATATTCATTTTGCATGTTTAAAAAAAGGGGGGGGCCTTATCACCTTTTGGCCCTCGAGACTTAGGAGTTGCCATACTCTGCAATTCCCTCACCCTGGAGGCATGGATGATTATATTTTCAATGTGTTTCTGTTGCTTAATTAAAAGATTTCTGTTCTCACAGGCTTTTTGAAGCTCTAGTTATATCTGCATTCGGTTTTCTATATTTTTGCTGCTTCCTGATATTATCTGTATTCCCTTTCTATTGTTGTCCTGTTTTTGTTGTTAACAATCACATTGGGATTTACACCTCGTGGGGAAAAGTGGTTTGTGGATTTAATAAATAAAAAATGCTTCCTACAAAAAAAATGCAAATGGACAGAGACTTATAAACAGGTAGCTCAGTTTATTATCTTTTAATGGACTGCAGGGCACAGCTTATCCCCAGGCGGGTATGTTTAGCCTGAATAAGCAGAGATTGAGAGGAGATACGATCGCCATCTTTAAATATCTAAAGAGCAATCAACTAGAAGATGGAGCAAGTTTCTTTTCTCTTGCTCTGGAGTGTAGGACCTAAACATTCAACAGCTTCAGAATTAGCAGAATGGAGTTTCCGACTTAACATCACAAATAACTTTCTGACAGCAAGAACTGTTCAACAGTGGAACTGTCTCCCTTGGGTGGTGGTGGACTCTCCTTCCTTGAAAGTTTCCAAGCAGGGGTTGGATGGCCATCTGTCATGGATGCTTTAGTTGAGATTCCTCCATTGCAGGGAGCTGGACCAGATGAGCCTTGGGAAACATTCCAATTCTACAATTCCATAATGGTCACACACCCATCCAGGAATTGAACATCAACAGCTGCTTTATACTGAATTAGACCACTGGTCCATTTAACTCAGTACTGTCTACACTGTCACTGACAGTGGTTCTCTTCAGTTTTAGGTGTGGTCTCCCAGCCCTACCTGCTTCGACATGCGAAGCAGATACTTCAATCCCTGAGCTGTCCAGAACAAGTGTTGACAGCCATCAGCCATCTTATTATTATTAAATCATTTTTATTGATTTTCCAATAAAGATAGCCAATCAATATATCCACATCATAATCTGATTTTAAAAAAAACTAAAAAGAAAAGAGCAGATTGTAATTATTAATTTTTCCGGACTCCCCATAGTCTGCACCTTTGAAGCAAATCTCCGAATCTTCAATCCTATCTCCTCTCGTTGTTTTCATATTTTCCACATCCCAATCTTAACACTTTAAAGTTCTCCATCCCTGGCGCTACAATTCTCAGTCATGTCAAAAATCATATATCCTTTCGTCCGTCGAATACAGCTTTATTTGTGTATATATATTTTTTCAACTGTATTTGCCAGTGCAGCTTTCCTTGGCTCCATCCCAATCTTCCAATCTGGGCTGTTGTCCAAGTCTATCATCTGAAGTTTAATGACGCAGCGACTCCCAAGTTGTTAGATCATTCCAATCTGGGCTGTTGGATCAGTCATCTTAGAGACCCGTCTGGCATTATCAGCTGATGGCAAAGGTAAATAATGCCTTCCCTTTCACTGGGTTATTTTATTTGGAAAGTGTGTTGATTATGACAAGTTTTTGTAAATGTAAAAGTCTATGGTATTGTTTTAACTTAGCTCAGTTGGTAGAGCTTGAGATTCTTAATCTCAGGGTTGTGGATTCGAGTCCCACACTGGGCAATTTAGGGGGTTGGACTAGATGACCCTCGTGGCCCCTTCCAACTCTATGATTCTATGAACTCACTGTTTTGAGGTTGAAGGGAGTTTGCTGTGTGAACTGCTTTGGGATTTTCTAACTTAAAAGTGTGGTTCATAAAGGAGCCCAATAGACAAATATTTAGAAGGTCAGACCATTTCTAAAAAGAGAGCGAAAGATATTGTGGAATCTGTTAATAACAGCAAGATGGCTCAGAAGTAGTAAACTGTCCCAGATGATACTGGCCTGCAATTCCCAATGGCCATGATAATCTGTCATGTTGGTTGAGGTTGATGAGAACTGGGAAGTCCTGAAGGCCGAAGGGTGATATAGGTAAAATAAAAATAAAACACACAAAATGTACACAGTGCCACAAAGTGATGGAAAAGCTTGGTTATAAGAATGAAACCATAAGCAATACCTCTATTTTATCTGTAAGTTAACCGTGTCTAGCCATCAGATTTATATTAAGAAATAAGAATTCAATGGGAAACTTGAGTTAAATCAACCCACTGCAGCACAAATATCTACATTTCTAATTGTTCTGTAGAGGCACAGAGTTCCACAGATCTACCTTGATGGATTTATTTTCTAGAACACTGACTTTTCAACAGTATTCTGTACAAATCAAGAAATCCACTCACAGCTTCATGGGTTTTGTCAGGGTCAGCATGATATATTCAATTGCTCTGTGATTTGTATTTGCCTGCTAGAGATGAGGTTACACCCTCAAACCACAACAAAAATAAAAATTGTAAGGAGACAGAACAAATGCAATTAGTATAATCGAACTGCTTTGTTATAAATATATTATATACATTCAGACCACATTAAAATATTAATCCATGTTACACCAAAAAGATTAAGGCTTTATAATATTTACATGAATGAGCAAGCACCTTTAAAAAATACACACCATTAACCTATCCCTTTCTAACATATAAATCATGTGCCCAATTTCCTAGAGCTACTTCGAACAATGATTATTGGAAGAGGAATCATACTGAAAGGAATCCCAACTGCTGAACACTAAAAGACCTAACACAAGCATCTTTTATGTTTGGACACTTGCGCAGAACACGTTCTGCTCTTCTTCCCAGGTTGCTACCAAGTCAGTTGCAGGCTTATACAGCAACAGTCTGCTCAGATATCAAGGAAGTAAAAACACTTGTTTATTTCAGGAGACAGACGACAATAAGGATCCTTATCCACTAGCAGAACGAGACTCCCAAATGTTCTGTTGCACACCACATAGACTAAGACTGGACATGATAGCAAGATGAAGCAACTGGAAGGTGTACCAAACATTAAATGTATTGAAGTGGTGACAATTTCATAAACTTCCCTTCCCCTCTGGCTGGTTTTTTCCCCCAAGCAGTTTGAACCTGCTCCTTAAAAACGCAGTGCTCGTCTGCTTATCTTCATTATTCCACATTGGTCTTAACCCTGTTTTCAAAGTGGTAATTCATGTTGATACAACACATTTTACTGTGCCAATGACATATCTTACTAGAAAATGGTGCATTGTCTTCTCCAACTAATGGCTTTTGAGACTCAAGGATGAAAATGGTCAACATCAGCAGATGTGGCTAACAGAAGGTGCTCCGTACAAATGGGAATTAGCCATTTGCATTTTCAAGTATTATTTTGAAGAGTGAGTCCTTTAACTGCAGTCTGTTAGCACTTTTTAAAAGCATTGTGCTTTAGTCCATTATTTCTTTACAAGTCTTTAATTTGGCTGATGGCTTTTTTCTTTTAAAAATATTGGCAACAAGTATAAGGACTGCAGAAGCCTGGCAAGAGTTTATTTTATTTTCTGGGCCCATTTCATGTCATCTGCTCTCGGTTTTTCTCCGGTCAGTCCTTGAATGATAATCTCGAGGAACCTCCAAAATCTGATTTTCTCCAGCGGGTAGTTGAGCCAGCCTGGAAAACGATAGAAAGGGAGAATACAGATGTAAATGAAGAAGTACAGATGTAGATAATTGAATTAATTTGTTTTAAGATAGTCTAATAAAAAAGTAAAATGCAAGGCAAATGATTATTTGGGTCATTCAATAGGAGTAGTGTGTACCCCCAATCTTATGGAGGGTCAGGTAGAAGCAGGTTACCTAATGTCAATCCCATTAACTTCAATAGGATTGGCTTCAGGTAAGTGTATAAACAATTGCACTCTAAAGCTTTCACCTATATGGGAGCTTTATTTTTGAAACTAAAAGTGTTCAACACAACACAAGTCTCATTAACAACATTTTTAAGGGCTACTTTCAAACCATGCAAACTGTCAACCAAGTTTGATATAGTACAGGTTTTCCATACACCAACCAGCTTATTCAACTTTTACACACAGCTCCTGTTCAACTAGCATGCATTTGTAATTAGTTGCTACACGCCAGTGAAAACTGGAATGCCAAGACCAATTTTGAAGAGGTGATGCAAAAGCAGCAACTGATCCCCTTTAAAATTGGGAACATATTGCAGTAGCTGTGTCAAGGGGAAAGAGGTGTTACTGATACACTCTGCTGCTCTCCCCTTGCAGGGAAAGTGAAGGACAGGAAATGTGGAAAGATAAACTTTGCAGTTAGTTGAGGGGACAGAGCTCTGGAGTCGCTCAACATCTCAAATCGGAATCTGGCCACAAAACAAATTTTAGTATGACAAAATTAAGAGTAATTTAGACTGGGCTGGAATGAGTGTTAGCTGTCAAAATACCAAATGCCACAAGCCATCAAATTTAACAGTCCATTGAACATTAGGTGTTGAATATCACTGAATGCTAGCTATCAGATATAAACCCTGGAATCATGTGTTGTTGTCAAACATAGGAATATCAAGTGTCGAAACAATGATACCCAATACCATTTATTCCACGTCAAAATTTTCAAAGGAATGGGCAGGGGGGTGGAATGTTGGCTCCAACGGTAAACCGTTGTGGTTTGATCTGCCAGTCCCAGATTATGAATGTCTTATGTGTAAAAGTATTGCTGTAAACAGTAATTAGGACTGCAACACAGATGTGATTTAATAAATGATGGGATTCCAAACTTTCATAGGTAGCGCTCTGCTCCTGTGCAACCTCCCTCATTCCAGCACCAGCTCCCTGCACACATTAAAAAGTTGACCCTCCAGACCCAGGCAAGGTGCTAGAGAGCTACCGCTGGATGAAAACATTAGCCCCACAGTTGTGTGTACTCAAAGAAGCGCTTTCTGCTCACAAACATTTTTATAAATTTACTTCAATATAATATATTCCAGGGTTGCTTACCAGATTATACAAAACAAAATTTAAAAATGGGATAGAATTGCAGCATTAAAACAACCAGAAACCAAGAGCCTGGGAAAAGAAGGGTACCCATTTGGTGCAACAGGAAACTGATGTATATACTGAGTCAAACCACTGGGTCCATCTAGCTTAGCACTATTTACATTGCAGTGGCTCTTGCTGGGCTCCGGGAGTTTTTGAATGCAGAGAGTATATGCACTTCCAGTGGGCAAAAGCACCTCCTCACCATGGCAGGTGAACATCCCTGAAGAAGGGGCGCTCACAGCAATGAAAGTTCTCTCTGCAGTCGCTGCCTGCCTCATTCCAAAATGGTGTCGACACCCAGAAGAGGCGACTCGAAAGAGATCTAAATGTACAAACAGGCTCGTGTTGGAATAGCAAGTTGCTAACGCACGTGTATGATATATCCCCACTGACTGGTCCCAGTCAGCAGCTCTGTTGCGGCTCTAGCTGAAGTTTCAGATGGCAGCTGCACAGGCAATGCATTACAGGCGACCGCCAGAGTTTGGGTAACTGCATTGCAAGCTATACCTGTCCAAAAGGAGTTATAGCAGGTTCACCAGCCTTAGCTGATGGAAAGCACAGTGCACTGTGTGTGTGTGTGTTTGAAGCAGGAGTAACTCTGTTGACGGGCCTATGCGCCTGATTTCAGTAATGGTCACCAATACCTGGGGGCTGAGCACATTCGCCCTGTTCCTTGACTCTTAACATTTTTCCACATGTTGTACCTGGCTCCAGCTGGTGGGTTTCAGTTTTAGGTTTTTTATAAAGCAGAAAAAATAGAACCCATAAGCCTATAGTCTGCTCATCAATGAAAGAGAAGCTTCACTTCTATTTACCTGTAGTAATACAGAAATAAGTTTCATGAGGAGACACGTGATGGATCCGGTGGTGTTTGCGTGGCAGGATAACGTGCCAGTCTTGCAGGAATATAACCCAGCGAGGAAGACCAAAGTAGGTGTGAGACCACTTGTGAATCTGGTTTGTCAAGGTTCCAAATATAGCCAGGGCAAAGACGTAACACTCCCAAGGGCACGATTGGTGTAATGCTTCTAGAAAGGGGGGAGAAAAGAGGGAGCAGGATCTACATGACTCTCACTGAAATAAGCTGGCAATAGAAGGTGCCTAGACACATAGGTCCGTCCCCCCCGCCAAAAAAACCCAGAACTTTTTCTAAACTTTGGTTACATTTAAGCAGTTCATTGTGCAACACCAGAATGCTTCATCAGAGGGAACTTTGTCTGATTCAACAAGCCAATTATTGATAAGGACATGTGTTTTTTACCACTCAAGACTGTACTGTTTTCCCATCCCACTTTGAGGCATTTGGCACTGTGAACATCAGGGCACATTTGCCATGCCAAGCATGAACTGACCTTCAAGTTCAAACTGATAGGCACTTAAGTTCTACTTAACTACACCAGAAACATTTTCTTGGGGTGCTTCCAGATGGGCGGTTCATGGTGGGATGGGTGCTCCCAATGCATGCAATTTTTTCAGTGTCTGCACAACATCTCTGGTGCCAGAGTATCGGCCCATATTCCAACCCCCATTTAATCTGGGGTTAAGCTTCCCAGGAAAACCCCAATAAACTAAAAACAAAAGCAAAATACTATTGACCACAACCCATTTGTGCTAACTGATCAACCCATTAACAGTATCAAGCCCCATTCTGGAAGCACCCTTTCTCCATCCATGTTAAGCTACTCATAAAATAAAATTGTGTTGGATGTTTAATTACAAGCTACATCTTCAGGGTAGCTCCAAATAGGCTTTGTTTCGCTTCCAAAGCGAAAACGATCACAATATCTGGTTATCCTTCCCATTCTCCCTTTACTAGTGTAAGATTTGCTAGCAACTAGAGGGATGCTTTGGGCCACCACTTTTAGTATTTGGCTTGGTTCACTCACCAGATGCATCTCTTAACATGGGTGCACCTTACAGATTACCTTTGCTTCTGCCACAGTACACACTAGGTGAAGTGATTCCTATCTTCAAATATCAGGTTAAGACTAGGTTGATATAAACCTTGCAACTTATGGTTTAAATATTCTAGAAAAATCTTTGAAATGATGGCAAGCTAGTTCTCATGCCACTCTACTCCTTTACTAACCTGCAACTATTTTTTCTTGCTCGGATACTATATTGCTCCACCCACAAAGGTAAACCACTTTCAGGGTCCTTGCAGGGGCTGAAAGGCAGTCTGTCTCGCAAATACATTCAACCTTCTCAGCTGTTCCGTATAAATAGCTTCATTCTGCCTGTCTCTTCAAAGGTCAAAGGCCTATTCACTGTACACCGTGGAAGCTGCAAGTCCGGTTTATTCATGGATTTATAGTCACTTACCTGGTGATAAAGAAACCAGTTTGTAGGCCATGTTTGCCAATGGAACTACTGTCAACATGCAGTTATCTCCATTGGTCTCTATGAAGTCATGTCTTGTAATTGCTGTTGGGTCAATGTGATGTTCTCTGAAGGGTCTGATAAAAGCCTTAAAAAGTAAATACGGGGGTGGGGGAGATGTCTGTCAGTCTTTGAAGCCCATAGCCTGCACAAATTTTTACTAGATAGCCCTGCCCACAAATTACCTACGTAGTTAATTTAGGTCCCCAAAAGAGACCTAGCAACCTGGCCTGTCACCTGGAGAGAATCCTCTCTTTCCACAAGCAGACAACTAGTTTATTTTCAAGTTCTAGGCCACAGTGACTTGGGTTAGGAGAACAGGGGTTATTCTCCCCCCATACTGAAATATGGTGGGCTTGCCTGAGGCTACGTTGGAAGTGCTGGGATGCAAGACAGCTTGAACTAGTGGCTGATGTGTCTGCATAGGAAAGAGGAACCCCCAAGTTTCCTAGTCTGTCCTTTCTGACCTAGCTTGTGCTGAACTTCTCCCAAGTGCTACTCATATTCATAGTTTGCTGATCTCATTTCCAACTTGCTTCTTCACCCTCACCTTGGTAGAGGAGACCTCTTTTGTGCTTCTCCTGTTGCGATGCAACAGCAAGAATGTCTCAAGGCCTCTCCACCTGAGATAGACAGAACTAGCATCTTTCCTGCGAAGCATGCATTTCCTGTAATAGAGCTTTCTTACTTTCCCAAACTCTGAGTCCCAGATTAAACCCAGGGTGGAGTGTGCTCCTCCAGCAGGGATACAGTACAGTGTTAAGGTGCAATTTCTGCTGGCTGTTTTAACGCCAAACGCGCTGTGAACTCATGGCAGAGGTGAGATTTGAACGCAGGGACTCACAGGTTACAGATAACTCTTAAGCACTGTTATTGGCCTGAATTCAAATGTTAGTGTCTGTATTTATAGGTACAGTGTGATCACCATGCAAGCGACTAGGAGCTGGCTTAGCACCACACACACTGTAATCTCAAAGTTAGCAACAGGGCATGTCACAGGGATGGCTATTCAATATATCCTGGCTCGCTCAACCTAGAACCAGCTTAACCTAGGGTTACACGTCCTTTTTGCTGTTAAGTACACCAAGCTTATTAAGATGGGATAAAGTGGGGAGTAGGGAAGGAGAAAGCAAATGCCGTCTTTCATTAGTCTGATCAACAGAGAAGACACTTGCATTAGTCAGCATTACGACAGCAAAGAGTGAAGTGAGGATGAACTGTTAGTACCAAAAGCAGATTGGTAGATTAGGGGTGGGGGAGAAAGCACAAGCTGTGTACTGCAGATCTCAGTAGCAACATTTGCTTGTTTTCAATAACACTAAAAAGTCCCAAACCGGTCAGAAGACATTCTGCATGTGCTCCTGTAATCTTACTCCAAAAGATGCACATCCGAGTAAGTTGTTTTGATCTACGTTGGAACATGACAATTTGCCATTACGCTTTAAGACGTTTGAAAGCATGAGGTCCTGCAACTTTGGCCAGATACAGATTCCAAACCCAGACTTTAGGAATGTGTTTTGGGCTCACGGTGTTCCTCCTCCCTTTGCGTGACTGGATTCCCTTCTTCCCTGGTTTGCAGTTAACTAAAGTTTGCCATGAAATCTGAACCTGGCCAACCATGGTTGCCGCAAACTGAGAAGTGAAAGAGAGAGTTGGAGGGAGTGTGCAAGCCCAAAGCATATTCCCAACAGCCAAATAATAGTTTAGATACAATGACTGCAGTGGATAATTCTGAAAAGGTGAAGCTCAGGATTCTCAAGCTCTGCACTCAAATTCTGCCTACTTAAGTGATAGTGTTTTGTTCTATTACTGCCTGAAGATTATTGAAGTTTATTATTTCCCAATAATAAAAAGACAAACCTTTCCAACTATTGGCAGATCGACAGATCCCCAGGTATCTGCTCCCCAGTGCACTAGACCAGAGGCAAAATCAGCAGTAATGATTCCTGCAACTTTAAAAGAGAAAGGGAGGAGGGGAGAGAGAAGAAAATAGATTCGTGAGACATTCAGATCAATTTTAAGTATGTGTAAATGCTATTTTGACAGATACATAGTGACTTCCCCCTCTCAAGACAATAAATCACTTCTGTGACCAACTCCCAAAACACAAGAAAAACTACTTACCTTCCACTGCTGCATCTATTCACTACCACCTCTATCATATGCAACTTGTACACAAAAACACCTATGCTTTTGGCAAGTACCAAAGGTAAGCTATGGCATGCCACTGCCCACAAGCATCCATGGAATCTGAGGTCATTAGTCCAACTCGCTGTTCAGCACAGGATCCGTAGCGCAGATGCAATGGCAGCATCCCTGTCAGATGACCACCAAGTCTCTGCTTCAATCCATCCAATGAAATAGGGCAGACCACCTCCCCAAGCAGCCTCTTCTACTGTCAAACAGCTCTTACCATTGGGAAGCTTCTCTTGATGCTAAGCTTCCCTCTTATTTCCAGCCTAGTTCCCGTCCTCTGAAGTGAGAAAACACAGATCTGCTCCATCTTCTGCATGCCAGCCCTTCAGGTAAATCCAAGTTTGCCATCATGCTCCCTCCCTCCAATCTTTTCCTCTCCAAGCTAAACGAGGTTAATTCTTTCAGCTGTTGCTCATATGACTTGGTTTCCAGACTCTTCACCATCCCAGCCACTCTCTCTCTGGACATACCATAGTTGGACAGTATCCTCCTTAAAATGCAACACTTAGAACCAACAGCACATTCCCAATGCAGCCTGACTGACACAGAATAGAGTGGAACTACTACCTCGTGTGATTTGGACACTATGTTCCTATTAATGCAGCCTGCAATTGCACTAACCTTCTTAGCAGCTGCACTGCTGGCTCATGTCCTGCTTGAGATCAGCTAAGACACCTAGATCCTTTTCACATGCATTGCTGCTGAGTTGGGTCTCTCTCCACACTGCATTTCCACCACTGAAATTTGGTAATGAAATGCAAGACTTCACATTTATTTCTGTTGAATTTCATGTTGTTGGTTGTGGCCCAGCATTCTAAACCATCCAACTCAATCTTGACTTTGTCTTTTATGGTGTTTAGCCACCCCTTCCAACAGCTTCCTGTGATCTGCAAAGCTGTTAAGCATCCCCTCTCCTCCTTCACTGGAGCCATTTCTAAAGATGTTGAGCAGCACAAGACCTAAGACAAAGTGGCATTCCACCCAAGCCCTCCCTCTAGGTTGACACACAGGAGCCATTTGCTATTAATAAAGCACTTCTAAAAGTTCAAAAAGCTTCATGCATACTTTCTCAGTAATCCTTATGGTATCCTGTAAGCGGGGTCTGTACTACCACCACATTGCAGGGGCAGAAGGAAAGCCAAGGGAGTGCAGGGTCTGATAGAAACTTTATAGCAAAGGCAGGGTCTGAAGTAGGAGCTTCCCAATTCAGTTTTAACTGTGCTAAATTGCTCACTGCACTGCAACTTTACAACACACACTGCTGAAGTGTTAATGGCATTTCTACACCAGTGACTCATCTAACAGGGTAGGGCAGGGGCAAGAGAGAAAGATTAAATTAAGTCTACCTCTTGATCCCAATGTTAGCAACCTGACACGAAGTAAAAGGAATCCCCACAAGGTTCCGAAGTTTAGCTTCCAGTAACATTTGCTTGAGGCCTGTATAAAGTACTAGTAAACCAGGCTGCACAGTTTTCATTCACAAATAATGATAATGCAAGAGTGATCTGATTACTTGAGTGAGACTGCAACAAAGCAGAGGAGCAGCAAGGAGAGCTGCATTGCAATCAGATTACGAACAAAGCACTTTGATTTGACTAGCAAGGTGTGGCTTGTTCAATCATGGCACTCTGGAAATAGTCATAAAGAGCTCGCAAGCTACTGTGTTCAATAGCATTTTGCAAACAAGCAGCCTAGAAACCAAAAAGAGGCTCCAAGGTGGTTGTCGCCAATGGAGGCAAAGGCCTCTAAAAAACTTAATATGGAGGCCAAATGGCCGAGATATGGAGAAATTTTGGAACAAGAGGGGGACAGATTGAAATTGCAAAGTTTTGAAAAATTAGAAGGGAAAGTGAGAGATTGGCTTCATTACTATCAAATAATGGAAGTTTTAAAAATGGACAGGAAAATTGGCTTCCAGGTGGAAAAATCAAAATTGGAGACTGAACTGTTAGAACCCAGTGCTAAGAATTTGGCAAGAATGTATAGCTTGCTGTTGGAATGGAATACAAAAGATGAAATGGTTAAATCTGCAATGATTAAGTGGGCACAGGACATTGGTCATAATATTTTGTTTGCTGACTGGGAAAGGTTGTGGACCACCGGCATGAAATTTACAGCATGTAATGCCCTAAGAGAGAACATTATGAAAATGATTTATAGGTGGTACATAACCCCAGTCAAGCTAGCAAAAATTTACCATTTGCCCGATAATAAATGTTGGAAATGTAAAGAAACTGAAGGAACATTCTTTCACCTTTGGTGGACGTGCCCAAGGATTAAGGCTTTCTGGGAAATGATCTATAATGAATTGAAAAAGGTACTTAAGTACACTTTCCCTAAGAAACCAGAGGCCTTTCTCCTGGGCATAGTTGGCCAACTGGTGTTAAAGAAGGATAGAACATTTTTTATGTATGCTACAACAGCAGCAAGAATACTTATCGCAAAGTACTGGAAGACGCAAGATCTACCCACCGTGGAAGAATGGCAGATGAAGGTGATAGACTATACGGGACTGGCAGAGATGACGAGCAGAATCCGAGACCAGGGAAGAGATACGGCAGAAGAGGATTGGAAAAAAATTAAAGAATATCTAAAGAAACATTGTAAAATTAATGAATGTTAGAATGACGCTGGATTACAAAATAAGGGGTTAATAGCGGCAAGGGATAATTTAAAGAAAATAAATAATATTAAAACTAAGTTAAAAGTAAGGGAAGGATTTGCTGACAAATTAATCAGAAATTAGAATCCAGAAAGGGGAGGCACGAGGAAGTCGGGAAAGTAAGTTATAAGAAAGAAAAAATTGAATTTATATGTGTTTTATGTTTGTATTTTTCATAATGTCTTTTTTCTTTTTTCCTTTTTTCTTATGTTGGTTATTGTGTTGTGTTGGAATGTTATAAGTTTGTGGAAACTTTAATAAAAATTTAATTTAAAAAAAAAGAAACCAAAAAGAGGCTCATCTTGCGGGCATAGATTTTGCACGTTTTGATTAGTTGGGACAAAGGGCTAGACTACACATGAGGTGCAGAGTATATATACATATATTTGCCATGAAAGCTTCCCTTGGCCAGGACTGTGTGTGGATTAGCCCTTGACATGCTCCTGGTGAAAATCCCCTTTCCCAAAGCTGCTATCTGCCCTGGGTGAGAAGTTCCCATCAGAACCAGCTATAAGAGGCAGGAGAGTGGATGGATTTTCACCAGTAAGACTTAAGTCTATCCTCCCAATGCAACAGCCACTATCCTGCTTAGGTGTCGCTCGGCAGCTATTTACACTCTTAAACATATTCCTTTAATGCAATTAACATTTGGTGTAGCCTAGTCCCAATTCAATAGGCCAAGAAGGTGGTGTTGAGGGAGGCACTGGGTCCCAATATATCTTACCCTCTTAACAAGGGAACTCGCATCATTTGCCCTGAGCCATGAGCAAATCTAAGCACGTGGCTCACACAAATCATGGCTGGCGAGCCAAACTTCATCTTCCAATCAGGCCACTTAGATCAGCTCTCTTAGATCCCAGTTAACAGGATTTGGTTCAGAATTAGCAGGATTCCAGACAGCAGATAAGTGTAACAATCTGGAAGACAGGTCATTCACTTTTAGCAGCATATTGCTTTTTCTCATCTATTTGCAGAAAGGAATTATTTTCTACATTAGCGCATAGCCAGGCAGGGGTTCACTTTGCTCAACACAGAGTGTACTACATCTCTAAAGCAACCATTTACATTCATAAAGACTATCGGACTCTTCACCTCCATCACAACATAAGCGTGCATGATTTCAACTGAGCGCATATAATACTCTTGTGAAATCCTCCCAGGCAGAAATGCAAGCATGAGATGCCTAAACACTCTATTCTCACCAAATGCGGAACAGAGAACTCTCCTGAGAGTTAAAAGGGCATGGTAAACAAGGAAGAGCAATGCTGAAGCAGGCCGGCTTGCACAAGACCTACAGGCACCGAGGATTTTATTACCCCAGGCATTTTCTTAATTTGGCCTCTGATGCTTTTCACTGCTACCTTCATTGCTGGACCATTTATTAAGCTTACATTTTATGACTGGTGGCTTTGAGAGCTGCCTTGTACACATCATTGTGGAAATGGAGGATGGAAATGGAAGTAAGGGGGAGGGAACCCTGATAAATGATGCTATACATCAAAGACCTTGCAGCTATAGAAACCTTGCAAATAGATGTCACAGCCCAGGGCTTTTAAGACAGCCTTTGCCAAGCAGTCCAAAACAGCTAGAGGGCATCAGGTTGGCAAAGGCCATTTAAAGCAGATAAGTAGCAAATAGCACATCAGATTCTAAAAATAACAATGGACATCCAACACCAGATCAGTCTATGGAAGCCCCTGGGCAGGGCTAATTGCCCCAACTCTACCCAGTGTCACAAATCAGCCAAGAGCAGGTATGTCCAAAGTCAGCAAGGGCGAGGAGATGGTCATCTAACCCAACCCCCTGCAATGCAGGAATCTTTTGCCCAACATGGGTCTCGAACCAATAACCCTGAGATTAAGAGTCTCATGCTCTACCTTCAGATGGTGTTGGACTCTACACCAACAGATCCCAACCCACATAGCCAATGGTCATGGGATGATGAGAGCTGAGGTCACATAACATCTGGAGCAGCACAGGTCTCCAACCTTTGCCTAGTGAACTTCACCTGAAGAATCTTTTCTTGCGGCCTGCTGCCTGGAAGCACTGGCCATTAGGGGGGAATTTGTGGTAAACAATCACTTGTACTACAGTGATTGAATTTGTGGCTTGTGGTTTGCGATTCCTGATAAGCTACACGAAATGTTTCAGGAGAGGCTGTCAAGAATGCATTCCATCTCTAATGCACCTGGCCACACTAAGGCACCAGCAACACTAAGGCACCAAAAGATACACAGAACGCTAGAAGAAGAATATAAATCCTTCACATTACCAGTTCATGCTACCTTCTCTGTTTCATTTTGCATCTAGTTGTATTATGCATTGGTATAAAGGCCATGGTCCAACCCAAATCAGGCACTCTTAAGTCACATTAATATTAATAGGAGTTATTGGCATCCGTCTGTCTCAAGAGACAATGGAGTGTATTGGATTGGGGGGAGGAGTCAATCTGCTGTGTTAGCAGTACAAAAGTGAGCTACCTGGGGCACAAGCCTGGGCAGTGTATATGGAGGTCCTGCGTTGCCCAGGTTGACAAGACCCTCCCCCCTTGGTCTCGCTGATGTGGTCCAAAGGAAAGCAGAGCAATACATTTGGGAGTACATGCTTAATTATAATTTATCCCTAATTTCTAATCACAGAAGCTCAAAAGGTCTCTGATACTCATAAGATGCAAGAGTAAATATGAATGTGGCTCCAAATTATGTTCGCTTTGTCCAATAATCTCTCATCTCTCTTCAGGAAAAGAAACAGGACACTAATGTGACTTGTTAACCACTTACAAAGCAAGAAAAAGCTGCCAGCTACTGGATAGGCAGGGATGAGAGCCACTCTCACCTGAATTGGGCACTTATTCTGTAGTACAGCAATAAGCACGCAGAGATTCATGATTCACAGGCCAAGTATGAGGAAGTCTAATGCAATTTAGCAGCAGCTCTTAACAGAATTTATGTACGGTATTCTGAAACTACTCAGGCAAAGAGCCTCAACAGGTTTCCTAGTGTTCTCAGCAGGGTGTGTAGTTGACCCTTATATGCTGAGTTTTAAAGTTAAATATTCAATGAGTAGAATATCAGAACATAAATTCAGCAACACAGAAATTACATTCGGGGTTTCGTAACTGATCCGGCAGGAAATATATGCATGGATCACCTAGAACAGGAATATGAAAGAGTTAAAAGTTGGAAACACTGTAAAGAGAAAGTGAAGTGTGCCCTTTAAAGTCAGGCTGGGATGCTGGCCAAGTGACTGATCAAACATTTAATCAAGAAGCTTTCATAATTTTTTTGTATGCCTTCCCCTACCCCTGTGTTTCTGTGAGCCCTGACCATTTAGCCTTAGGAGTCATAGCTGCTAGCAGAATAGCTGGGCAGCTATTTTCTGCTCCTTGCTGCTGAACAGCTGGCTTTTAACACCTGTATCTTGGGGGGGAGACAGCTTCATGACCTATGTAGGAGCTATGTATGGCATGTTATAAGAGCAGCCACTAAGAGAAGCTGTTCCTTTGAGGTCAGGAGTTGGGACAAGGGCACCACCCTACTTGATTGCCACGAGGTGTGTTTTTTTAATGTCCATTGTGTCATGAAGTAGTGATCCTGTGAGCAAGTATCGCTGGGTGAGGCCCCTCAGGAAGGTTGTAACAACTAGTCGCCAAAGTGGGAGCATGTGATGGGGCTGGCTGGTTGCCAGCATTCCCCAGCCCCTATAAATCTTACCCTGCCGAGTGAGGGCTGGGTGAACGTCTGAGCAAGTTAGTTAACTGGGTTGGTGTGCTGAGAATACTATTAGTGCCTGGTTCCTACTTGCCTGCACTGTGATTTTTGTGATGCCAGGAGCGGTGTGTGATTGCAGAGGCGAGAGGGCTTGAAATATGTGCTTGTGAGGGAGGCATGGCTGGGGATGGAATGAGGCTTACAGAAGCCAACACACAAGCTGTCACCACGGTGACAAGAAGCCATAACTTCCCAGGAGACGCATATTTCCATCAGATTTGCTGTGGAGGAAGACAGTCTCACAGTCATGGTCTGGCATGATATGGTGCCAAGATTCTGGGACAGAGCAGACTCTTGAGTCCAATGCTGCTCTCCAGAAATGCATGCTTTAAACTTGACAAAGCGCTGGCCCTACTACTTTAGTGTTAGCTTCTTAAGTTTGCTAGCAGATTCTGTCTAGGAAGAGATCTGGTAAGAAAACCACAAGGCTACATACAGTGGAACCTCAGGTTGCAGACGTAATCCGTGACGGAGGCACGTCCACAACCCGCAGCGTTCATAACCTGCAGCGGTGCGTCTCCACACATGCATGGCGCAATTTGGTCTTCTGCGCATGCGTGAGCAGCGAAACCCGGAAGTAACCCTTTCCGGTACTTTCGTGTTTCCCACAGCCCGCAACCTGAAAACACGTAACCCGAAGCATTTGTAACCCGAGGTACCGCTGTATTAGTTTCTACCTTTACTTCTTCATGCATCAAACCTTCCCAAACCGCCATCTTTTCTGCCATACTTTTACTTAGAAATTGCCATTTCATTTGACCTAATAGAACTCAGATATATATCAGATCCCTCTAAGTGATATTTTGCTTTCCCCAGTTGCCAACCTGACATCCAGAGATTTCTTATGTCGTCTCAATTGGACCCGAGCTAGTTGCAAAACATGCCTGGCACCTGTTTTCTAGCACTGCTCCCAAGGAACCGCAAACAGGTTCTCAGGTATGCTTTAGTCCAAATAAGAAACAGCAGGAATTCGCTCCGCTGATTCTTCTCCCATCCGAGTGTCTGCACAAGGGAGGCAAGGCTGCCTCCCCTCCAGCCCTCTCTGGTTGCTAGAGGGCTCAATAAATTGGGAGAAAGGAGAATAATAAGCTTGCTGGTATGTCAAGCTGACCTAGGGAATGGGCCACAGCTCAGTGGAAGAGCATATGCTTTGCATGCAGAAGGTTCTGAGTTCAAACCCTGGAATCTCCAGGCAGGACTGGGAAGGTTTCCTGTCTTTAAACCCTGAGCGTCACTGCCAATCAGTGTAAGCAACACTGCGCTGGATGGACCACTGGCCTCACTCTGCCCAAGGCAACTTCCTATGTTGTGGGCATTTGTGGACCCTTGCTTCAAGTTACAATTCACATTTGGAACTGAAAGTTCCTACTGAGACCTCCACAGAATTCATTCTGCCCCTTTTGTGAATGAAAAAGTCTTTTTATAACAAGACAAAATATTCTTTGTCAATGCGTCCATGCTCTGCCTTCAAGCTCAGTAATAGATTCACTGTTGCCTACAAACAATGGAGTATTCAGAGTTGAACTTCCCAATGTCACCTCATGAGCAAAATTAACAGGACTGGAACAGTCTCGTAGAAAATCCAGGACCTCTTCTGAAGTACACCATGCCCACATGTGTACCCAACAAGTGCTTTCCGTTCCCCAGAGTCACTGTGTCATTCTCCCCTTATGCCTGTGCGCACATGACTTCACTCCCTTCCAACTGCTGTTGCAATCCTACCACTCCTAACACAACAAATACTCTCCCCCTCCCTTCCCTGATTATCACTGTCCACTCCTCTCCAAAACTAGTTTCAGCACAGCTTTAATTTTAGTTGCTGCCCATTTCCAGGATGATGCAATTGCTAACTTCTCCTTCCTGCTACCGGTTTCTGGCCAGGCTGTGATGTACAGCAAGAACGACTGTCTGCATTCAAACAGTTGCCATCAGAGGCTCTCCTATCAAAAGCTTTATGACTGCTCATACACCCTAAAACTAGCCTCCCACAGCCTAGGGCTCTCCAGATGTTCTGGGCTACAACTTCCACCAGCCCCTGCTAGCATAGCTCTGCAGGCTTATGCTGATGCATGTTGCAATCCAAAACATCTGGAGGGCGCCAGGTAGGGGAAAGCTGCCCTAAATTTTCATGCCGTGGGCCATGGGTAGGAAAAAGGCAACACCTCACTTTCAACACCAGGCAAAAACATGGCTATCTCAGCATTTGATTCGAGCGATGTCCCTTCCTTGACTGCTGGTGTTGTTAGCAGATTGTCTTTTAATATTGTTGTATGCAAAAGATGCGGGTGGCGCTGTGGGTTAAACCACAGAGCCTAGGACTTGCCGATCAGAAGGTCAGCGGTTTGAATCCCTGCGACGGGGTGAGCTCCTGTTGCTCGGTCCCTGCTCCTGCCAACCTAGCAGTTCGAAAGCACGTCAAAGTGCAAGTAGATAAATAGGTACCGTTCCGGCAGGAAGGTTAACAGCGTTTCTGTGTGCTGCTCTGGTTCACCAGAAGCGGCTTAGTCATGCTAGCCAGATGACCCGGAAGCGGCTCCCTCGGCCAATAAAGTGAGATGAGTGCCACAACCCCAGAGTCAGTCACGACTGGACCTAATGGTCAGGGGTCCCTTTACCTTTGTAAGCAAAAGAAATATTGTTTTAATAGAATCATAGAACTGTAGAATTGGAAGTTTAATATTGATTATTAGTCTGAGATTACAGGAACAAGAAGAGTAGGATATGAATAATGCAAATAAATTAAATAAAAATAGACCCATCTTGTTAGATAGAACTCAAAGCATGGAAGCCTACAGGAAATGGCCAACAGCAACAATGTAAACAATCCTCATATGGGACAGCTGCATATTCCTGCATCGTGGCAGGTGGAATAGATGATCGTCAGGGTCCCTTCCAACTCTACAATTCTATATTCCAGAAAGGGAGTATTTCATTGTTTACACTTAAACCAAATTGTTTAGGGAAGTTATTAAGGATTGATGTTTTTATTATGTTTTTAGATAGGTTGTAAGGCACCCAGAGTGGGGGGGGGGGAACCCAGCCAGATGGGTGGGCGGGCGGGTAGGTAAGTAAGTAAGTAAGTAAATAAATAAATAAATAAATAAATAAATAAATAAATAAATAAATATTTAATGAAGCAGTTCTGTTGGCACAAGGATTTCCTGTTGAGCAACAGAACTTGCCCCTCCTCCCCCTCACATCCACCTAATTCGGAGGTTTCCGCCAACCCTCTGGAGCAGATTTGGGGAAGGTAAACAAAGAGGGTGAAGAAGTTATGTTGTGCATATGGTAATTCTTGCATTAACAGAACTAATTTGTTGGATACCACTCCTGGTTTTTTTATTATTATTCCAATGTATCTGCTGACAAAAATAAACAAATAAAGCCTCACCATCTTGTTCAAGGAGCACAGGGGACAATGTTAAAAAGGCAAGCCAAGTTGCAATGCAAGAAACACTTCCAAGTGTAGGAACGCAAGTAATACTCAAGTATCAGATCCGAAAAGGATCCATGTGAGCACCCAGTGCTTTTTGTTTGCAATGTCAAGGAAATGTCAGAAAGGACTAGGGCTGAAAAAAGGTACAGGAATTGAGAAATGCATCTAGTACAGAGTAACAGGTCCTATTCTTTAGAAATAGTGATAACAGGACTCATGAGAATTTGTTTTCCTACCAAAGCAACCATGATAACAGTATCAGAGTGCCACAGCCTTCTCAAGCAATGGCTGCTTTTGGTTTTTCTGTTATAGAAGCCAAATACAGGAGACATATTCCAAGAGCAGGGGTCAGCAACCTTTTCCAGCCGTGGGCCGGTCCACTGTCCCTCAGACCTTGTGGGGAGCCGGACTATATTTTGGGGGGAAATATGAACGAATTCCTATGCCCTACAAATAACCCAGAGACGCATTTTAAATAAAAGGACACATTCTACTCATGTAAAAACACGCTGATTCCCGGACCGTTTGTGGGCCGGATTGCGAAGGTGATTGGGAAGCATCCTATATTGCAGAGGCAGCTGTGTTAAGCAATGAAATAGTCTTGAGGCACATTCATTAAAAATCAATGATGATATTGTGACAAAGGCTTTTTTGGGCTAGGAAACTGCTTCATCAAATGCACAAAGGGGGGTGGGACAGAATGAAACCAACCATTTCGCTTCAACCAAAGGTAAAACTAGGTAGCTATATTGAGTGGAATACATCCTCTTCTAAAATGCTTGATTAAACAATTCAAAAGACATCTTGCTTGAGAAGAGGGGAGATGCCCAAGGGTCAGGTGTTTCAAAGTAGTTGAAACTCGCACCACTTGACATCCACTGAAGTTCCCAAGAATGCATTTTCAAATTGACAGAACCACTTGAGTACCAGCCTGCCTGTCTTTGGAGAAGAGCTTCAGCAGATCTCCAAGTGCCTTCTCATCAGAAGCACACTACGCAACAATAAAGGCAGCTATTTCGGTGGTGGTGATTCTTGGTTACAGAAAACCCAACACCTAGCGCCTACATCACCATTTCCCCCAGACACCTTAAGTTCCATAATGACATAGGTTGGTGTTATGTTTTTAGCTTCTGCCTCTTAATATTGTTAATGTTACAGTTTTATTGTATGTTTTAGGGCAGCGTTAGCCAACCTCGTGCCCTGCAGATGTTTTGGGACTGCATTTCTGCAATTTAGCCAAGTGTACTGTATGTGCTTTTAAATTACTGGCTTTGTTTTATATTTTAAACCTGACACCCACCAGATGTTTTGAACTACAGTTCCCAGTTTCTTTTCGGAAACTGCTTAAGAGGTTTTCTTTACAATCAAGCGGTATATAAATTTTACAAAATAAATAAACAACTGCAGTTAATCACTCATTTCTGCTAATTGGGGCTGATGGGAGAAAAATACTCCAAAATATCTGGAGGTTGCCAAGTTGGTGAAATCAGCTGTATAATCTGCAGTGTTTCTCTAGCCAATGAGCAAAATACAGACAAGAAACTATTTGCTTTTTTTAAAAGAGAAAGGAGAAGAAAGTGCGCAGCCTCTCAGCGCCCGCATCTCATCCAGATACAAAGTGTAGTGAAATGGGGAGAATCAAATACTTGCATTCTCATACCTGTACACGTGTTAGGATTCCTAGTGCCTGAGCTTATCTCAGGAGCAAGACAGCTCTATCCCTGCAAAACTGTGATAGGAGCAACACCACTGTGAAGCATCTGTTTCAAAATCTAAATCATGTTTCACTAAAAAGCAAACAGCTTGCTTATTATCCTTCTGTAAATTCATTTCTGACATTAGGACAAATGTCAGTTTAAAGTGCATGAAATTTCACCCCATCATATTCAGCCTTGTTGGAAAATTGCCAGGCATGTTATTGCAAAACAACTTACAGATCAAGGGCCCAGTTCTTGAACTTTGCTAAGGGGGGGGGGGGGTAGCTGCCTTGCTAAGGTACATACAGTACCTTAGATCTTAAGACTTAAGTGTAATCTAGTGTCCACACATTTGCACTAAGTTCCTCTTTTCCAGTCAAAGCCACAGGGCTTAAAACAACAGGCATTAAAAGCGCTCCCCATTTGATACCAAAATAAGAATTGGAAGAAACATTAGGTTGCTCTTGCACACAATCTTGTCAACGAGCCTCTCTGCTCCAGGCTAGAATTCCACATCTAGTTCTTTGCAGCTCGTTAATGCAAGACAACAAAGCTCTGTGGCAATATCACAGCTACTCAATGGAAGAGGTTTTGAGATGTGCAGGTTAGATATCAGTTGCTAGAAAGGGAATGAACAAGTCCTAAGGACTAGAACCTACAAGTCAGGAAGCCTATGTTTGATTCCTGCAAGAATCCAATATTCTTGGGTTTCCATCAACAGCACAGTATAACAGCAGCAGCAATCCCTTTATTGCTGTTTAAGTTAACAACGGGTGCCTAATGTCCTGAACAATTACTAACCTCATAATGCCAAACAGTTTTAATTCGCTCAACAGTTTATGGAGCGCCCTCTGAGTAAGTGAATATAAGCCTACAGAACACACAGCTATACTGCTTAGTAGCCCTGTTTTAGGGCTCCTGGCAAATAGAAATTCAGCTTGTCACATGACATTGGAGGAATTCCTCAAGTGTAAGCAACTGGCTGCTTCTTTTGATCTAGACCACAGATAACATTAAAAAAAAGAAAAGGAGTGCCAGTGGCTGCCAGGAAGCTCTGCTTACACTGAATCACAATTCCACTATTTTAATAATTTACTACTATCTAAATAATATTATCAGTTAAGTTGTCAACCTTATCAATTAGTAGCTGAACTGACAACAGATTAGGGATCTTATCACCATAGATGTGAGAAGTACCTGCTATCAATTAACATGTGCGAGAACTAAAAGCAGCAGGTGAATCTTCCATATATATTTCTACAAGCAAGACTGAGCCAAGTTTTGTTTTGTTTTTTAAAAAAAAGGAATTCCCCTGAAAAGAAAGAGGAGGTGGTAGTGGCACTTGCTCAGCAGCTCGATGCTCATTGAATGCATTGATACATATTCATCCACAAACAAGCTATAAAAACCCTTCCACTCAAGAAGAGCCATGAGTGGCATTGCTGAAACCAAGGATGATACTGAAGGAAGTTTTACTCAGAGAAGACTCACTGAAATTAGTCATGTTTACTGCTGCAATTATTCAAATGTAATGCACACCATTAGGGGATAAATTGTGATGCAAAAATTAGGTGCGTATTAGATTTGATAGTGCCGGCAAATGGTTTTAAGGCATGCATGTATGAAGTCCATTTCGGGGCCTAATCTGGTCCGCCGGTCGGTTTAATCCGGCCCCTGTGGCAGTCTATTTCCTGGGGGGAAATCCAATAAAAGCTCAACAATTTCAATAAAAAAAAAAGAGGTTCACGTCATCAAATCTGACCCTCTTTGAAAAAAGTTTGGACACCCCTGGAATTGAGGTGCACATTAGATTCAATGGTGCATTAGATTTGCACAAATACGGTAATTTTTATGGATCTACTCTGAATATAACTTCATTTAACACCATCCTTGCTTAATATATTTCAGCAGAACGAATTTATTATCACTTGAGTTTTCATCAACCGGTAGCCACTTCATGATCTGCATAAAGTCATAGCAATTTCTTGTTTTATGCAATCATTTTATTTGTTCTGTAATTGTCTGTTTTATTATTGTAACCCATCCTGGACAAGTAAGAAATCCACTGAATTAAAATTTTAAAAAATTATCTTCAGCAGATATGTACAATGATCAGAAGGAAAAACTGCGAATGACTGGGTTAAATTGTAATAAAATGCAAAAAAGAACAATTTATATGTGAGGGCAATAGACATATTTTTAAAAAATGCAATAGCAGCTGCAAGGAAATTTAAGCAGCCTCTAGATGGTGGGTGGGTGGAACAGAAATTTCTCTCTGTTATAGTCCCTGCCCAATTTAACTCTCTGAAGCTGCTCTGTGCAAGCATCCCTTGAGATGCAAGTAGCAGCTCCAGAGAGGTTGTTTTGTGAAGCTTCCCCACATTTGAGGCTGCTCCAGTTTCCCCCATAACTGCTATTTACGTTTAGACAGGACATTAGCAGAATCCCAAATCAGAACCAGATCCCAAAGCCAGAGAGAACAAGCCACAAAATGCTGCTCCTGGGTGACCTGTATTAAGATGAATGGGTTTCACACAGGCACTTGCATAAAGCACAACACCACATGCAGCATTAACTGCAGCAATATTTCTCTGAAAGTCAACAAATACATTTTATGAATGACAACACCAAAGTATACATCCCTGATATTACAAACTAAGCCAAGGTGGAAGAACTGTCTGGCCTGCAATGCAGAGCTCGGATACAGAACTTCTAAGAACCACAGTTCAATCTCTCTACACAGGAGCCCTTAAGTACCAACTCATTAACCATTTCCCTGAACAGGCAATATTGACAATTTACACTCAAGTGCCGAGGAGCCAGTCAAATAAAGTTATTACAAATGTATCAGGTGTCAGAATGATATCTTTGTATTCATTTAAGTATTTATAAACCACACTTTCATGTAAAATATCACAAGGCAGTATACAACGTAACAGCACAGTATTACAACAAAAACAGCTGTAAACATGTCGAACACATCAGTAAAGCTGGTTGGCAAAGAATCTCAGGTTTGAAAGGCCTGTCTGAGTATTAGCTCTTAAAGGTAAAAGTAAAGGGACCCCGACCATTAGGTCCAATTGTGGCCAACTCTGGGGTTGCGGCGCTCATCTCGCTTTATTGGCCGAGGGAGACGGCGTGCAGCTTCCGGGTCGTGTGGCCAGCATGACTAAGCTGCTTCTGGTGAACCAGAGCAGTGCACAGAAACGCTGTTTACCTTCCTGCAGGAACGATACCTATTTATTTACTTGCACTTTGACGTGCTTTTGAACTGCTAGGTTGGCAGGAGCAGGGAGCAACGGGAGCTCACCCCATCATGGGGATTTGAACCACCAACCTTCTGATCGGCAAGCCCTAGGCTCTGTGGTTTAACCCACAGCGCCACCCATGTCCCTAGCTCTTAGAAGACATCTAAAAGCAAGTGATAGTGGCTCCTGCTGAACTGCTTATAGGCAACGCATTCCACAGGGTAGGCCTATGCTCGGGAAGGGCTAGCCAAACCTCAGGATTTCTTGGGCCAGGTGCTGGTATGGTAGCAAGTTACTGGACAGCACAAGTCAGGGCAGAAATTTAAATGCTGCTAGCCCAAAAAACACAGCATCTTCAATAGAAGTCAGTGAAGTCACTTTGAATCCTCTTTTGCTGGGGTCAGCACACAGCAGCCACTCTCACAATGGAAGGTTCCAATGAAACCAGCATTTCAAATGACCGAAGTGGCATTAATATGGCTAAGGGAACATTTTCTGTTTCAGATTTCTCAGTTAACCCGAAGGTAGGCTGCGTATTACACAGCTCCTATTTGCCAAGCTGACTTGTGCAAGCAGGAGCAACAAGTGCAAAAATGCAGGAAGAAGGAAGCTCAGCTATATACCAGATGACTACTTGGTTCATCGTTTCTGAGAAGCCAAATGTGGTTTGGTAACACAACAAAAATATACGCCCTCACGGCATCCGACTGCTAGCACTTCTACCAAACAGCCCAAAGGATATGGGTACTAAACTTGAAGACGTTTACAAAAACCAATTCTTTTGCAGATTTTACTTAGCCATATCCACCACACCAAATCTTATTGCTCTCAACTTATAAGCCACCTTCAAGAGCCCAAGATTTATGAGTATAGAGAGGAGGCAGGAACACGAATATTATCCTTGTCCCCAACATCCCCATCCCCACAGGAAGAAACTTTGAGCCTCTGCGCACTTAGCATGAAATTCTGATGAAAATTCTACATTTACCCAACTGAACAAGCTTAGAAACCTCCATGTGAATGGGAACATTGCATTATCAAGGTTCTCAGTCACAGGGAATATTGTAAGCACTTAGAACACACTTAGAATCCTACTTCAGACATTGTGTTCAGTGTGTGAGGATCATAAGTGAAGGCAACAGGCATCAGCTTGTGTGTGTTGTTCTACTCATTTTAAGCCCTCACCTATTCTACAGCACACCTGAATAGAATAGATGCTGCAGATAATAACATGGTTCCCTTAATTAGGGAGCTAAGGATTAAGCTATAAGCATTTATGATGGCATCTTTGTTTCCACTGTGCACTTCTGCAATTCGCCTACTGTATTATATAATCTGGTTGGATAGTGTTTTCGAGGTTACCAGCATGAGTTTGACCAAACTGCAGGAGGCAGTGGAGGACAGAGGTGCCTGGCGTTCTCTGGTCCATGGGGTCACGAAGAGTCGGACACGACTAAACGACTAAACAACAACATTATATAATCAGTTCATACTTACATATCCCAAAAATAATTGAGAAGGCATGTTCCAGTCTCAAGCAGAAGAGAAGATGGTAGAAGTTGAAAGACATCAGAGAAAAACATAGGATGACACTAATCCATTCCTGCAGTCTCTTCCCTGTTTAACAAAAAAAAAAGGAAAGCATTTTTTTATTTAACAGGTAGATTGAACAGTGAACACACACAGCACTTATTTTTTAAATTCTACAATAGTGAACATAAGAAAAACACTGCTGGAGCAGTTCAAAGGTCTATCTGGTCCAGCATCCCATTTCCCACAATGGCCTAGCACAAGAAGTGACAGATGGATGGGCAAGCTCCTTGCTCTGTTCAAAACTCCCATTGTTCTAGGCGCATTTTGTGGCAGGGGAGTTCATTAGTGCAAGCAATTTCTCAGCTCTGGGCGCAGTACTGTGCCTACGATTTCAGATTAAAACTGCAGAGTGGAAGGAAGACCTTTTTCTGCCTCTGTACTTCCAGCTACTCTTTGAAGACTGGAGCAGAGACCCTCTTAAGAATATTATGGAGGTGGGGTGGACAGGGGAAGGAACAGACCATGTGAAAAATGAACGTAAAATTTTAGCTGCAGTTCCTTCATTTTCAGCTTTGTATTCTTGTTATATAAAAAAAGTGTGCCTAGACATTCCGTTGTTGTGCCCACAATCTAGGTTTAGCTCCTAGTTTTCATATCTCAGTTTCTATCACTGGTTCATTGTAGTCTATGAGTAGTAAGAGGAAGCTACTGGCAGTAGCAAAATAGCAAACCTATCCGCTATAGGCTACTACCAGGAGCAAAATGGTATAAGCAACATTCCTTTCGCAGCATACTCTCTCCATTATATTGCATTGCTGAATTGGGCTCCTCAGCTGCGATCAGCTTTTGCACACTTGTGAAAGTTGCAAAGAGATTGCACAAATTAATGCCACTAGATTATTCCAAGGCAGGGGCGAAACCAGGCTTTATTTCGCCTGGGTCAAAAACCCAGTTTGGCACACACACCCCATGCATATTTGCACACATACACACACACAGGCTGGGAGCCTCAATGGTGCCCCTCTGGAGGCTTCACCTAGGGCAAAAAAACCCCAGCAAGCCCCCCTACCCCATAGCTATGGCTCTGCCCAAGGGTCTTACTTGTGGTAGCATTACCCTTGTGTATAGGACTGGGCAGCGCTGCAAGTGTATTGCTTAGAAATTAATGGGTGCAATTCAACATTGTGCTATTACAAATGTTACATCTACCCAATAATTGCAGGTTGCCAGATCGAATGATTGCCCCCTCTCTTCCCCCACCTCCCCTGTTCTAGTAGCTCTTCTGACTCCCCTCCCCACCAATTCTTGGAGGCCACAGGGAGAGGCGAGGGAGGAAAGCCCCACTGTGCAAGCAGAAGTCCTTGCGCAGGGCTTCTGATGACAAGACTCATTAGGTGAATCCCACCCAATATTTCTTGTACAAGTAAATATTGCATCTCATCAGAGACACACATGAAATAATAGAATTGTAGAATTGGGAGGGACCACGAGGGCCATGTGGTGCAACCCCCTGAAATGCAGGAATCTTTTGCCCAGTGTGGGTCTCGAACCCACGACCCTGAGATTAAGAGACTCATGCTCTTTAATGTGCCAAATTGAAGAGAAGACTCCCTGGAAAAGACCCTGATGTTGGGAAAGATGGAGGGCACAAGGAGAAGGGGACAACAGAGGACAAGATGGTTGGACAGTGTTCTCAAGGCTACTAATATGAGTTTGACCAAACTGCAGGAGGCAGTGGAAGACAGGAGTGCCTGGCGTGCTCTGGTCCATGGGGTCACGAAGAGTCGGACACGACTAAACAACAATCTTGCATTATTCCCCTCCCCAACACAAACACAAGAAATGATTCTCTGAGGTCTCTGTTGGCTTACTATACAAACTGTGCTAAGTTTGAGAAGCAAAGCTATTACATCCCATGGGGTGTGTTGTCATCTGAATGAAACTAAAAGGTTATCTAGATAATTTGAAATGTAACCATTACAGCCCACAATTTAGAGGCTGCAGTCAGATATAAAGCTAACTATGGCTCAGCATTACAAGAACAAGCCTAGCCCTCCCTCCAAGCTAAAATGTTCCCCAACCAGCATGGCCACAAAGATACGATTAGAAGCTTCCACTCCCATTGAAAAATTAACTGCAGTTCATCATCTACACCCTGAATTGTGGTATGGAACTGGCATGCTTCTATTATCAGACATCTAGCATTAACCAGGTGATCCGTATCAGTGCTCAGACATACCAAGGTCCACCTATAAGGCAGTGGGAAAGATAACTGCATGAACGGACATAAATTTGCATAGAGCACACAGTTCACAATGCCCTCTCTCTGCATGATGGTGAGGATAAGCTCCCTCCTCCACTATGCAAAGCAAATGCATGAAGTAGGGAAGGATGAAATGTACCTAAGTGAAGTATGCATAGCATGCCCACACCCACACAAAGACTGGCCCTGTCTCAAATGAAACAAGCAAACCCAGAAATGTAGCTTTAGGTCAGGCATAGGCAAACTCAGCCCTCTAGATGTTTTGGGACTACAACTCTCATCATTCCTGACCACTGGTCCTGTTAGCTAGGGATGATGGGAGTTGTAGTCCCAAAACATCTGGAGGGCAGAGTATGCCTGCTTTAGGTGATAAAAGAGAAACTTCATGGCGCTTTCATGCATCACCCAAGGGAACCATGTGCAAGCTGCTTGTGAAGACAACCCTGCCATTTCAAGTCAAAGCTGAGGATTTTGCAGAATTGGTGGACCGAGAAGTCACCCCATATGCATGTATCCACGTGGAATCCAAATCTGTCCATACAGTATGGCCAAAAATGAACTTAACTGTAAAGTGCCTAGATTAAGGTAGACAGCAAGTGTTGATAGCGCTGTGGAACCTTCAGTGACAAATAGCAAAACGCCACGTAGATTGCAGCAACGGATTTTAAAGTGAATCACCATCTACACCAACACACTGTAAAGGTTTCAAGAACTGGTGGCCCAGGAGACAGCCTTCTCTGCGGCAGCCTGAAAACTGCAAGTCCCTCCCTTATAGAGGTACATCCAGCATAATTATTTGCCTTTTGTTACATGCTGAAGACACACCCTGGCCTTTGACAGCTGTAAAGTATTTTGGTGATTTACCTGGAAATTGCTAATAAATGTAGGACTGTTGTTGTAATTGTGATTGGGTTCTATGTGGTTTTAAATTATATTATTTGAGTCACTGTAACCCACCCTGGGAATTTAAGAGTGAAGGGCAGGTAGCAAGCCTTAATAACAATGATTATCATTTGTATTTGTACAGCTGCCAGCTTTACAAGGGGAGCTACAGGATTTTTTAACTGTGCAAACGAATTTAATCCATTTAGTGCATTCACGATTTATGCCAGGCTTTTGGACCCACAAAGTTAACTACAGTCCACTAGCAGCTTGAGAAAACTCCCTTTTTTGCCAACTGCCTGAGAAAAGGCTTGTCAAGCACCTGGCAAACCACAATTCATGACTGCTTGGCGGGTCATACAGTGTGCAAGTCTGGTGAACACACATTGCATCCACCAAGATTAGCAGATTCCCTTAAAGTACAGGGCTTAAATTGCCCACCAATTTTCACACACAAGAGACAGTGGAAGTAATAAGGTGCCTGCTTTGAGGACTGAAACACTTCCCACAAATAGCCACGTTCATCTAACACAGAACGCATTCTAAAGCAAGAGTATTACAGCATCTTCTCTGGACAAATTTAATAATTACAAAATACGGATTTAAAAAATGATGACGACGATAAACATTCAGATACTGAAACAGGCAGATTTGATGGGTTGACAAGCTGCTCAACGGCAAACCTCAGCGGCAAACAGGTAAAACTGTTCAGCTGGCATAGGCCACCTGACAAATGCTAAATAGCAGAGGGAACTGGAGAGCTGAAAATCCACAATCCACATATAGTGCACACTCTTATATTTAAACCTGCCTGCTAAGGTGTTTTAGCCCAAAAGCAGTTTAGGGTTTTTCTGTTGAAAGCAGCAAAAATGGTCACAGCTACTAAATGCTGCAATACATTTTATTCACTTGAATGATTTAGGTTGAGCGAAGGGAAAAGTCTGCTGGCAATGTGCCAAAGGCACCTGCAATTATCCTGCAACAGCGGTAGAAAATTTTCCATCATGTGAAATTTAGAAGTTATTTTACCTGTTACTGTAACGGTGTAACTGCAAATGAACTGTCAGTCCACATCCATAATGGGTGGTATCCTGGTATCCCTTTTCTGATGGAAGGCATCTCTCAGCAGAATGTGGAGAGAAGCAAATTTCCAATGATACCACCCTATCCACACACACACACACACACACACACACACACACACACCCTCCCAAACCTTCAAGTGTCCTTGAAACCTATAGAACAAATTTTAGGGGGATGTATGGAGAGGGAAAATTGCTGAAACTGACATGTGCCTTTCATCAGAGATGTAGGAACAACTTATACGACCCAAAGTTTCTGAACAGGTGGGTGCACTAAGAGCATTTTGAAATCACCTTCAAATTAAAAACCAAGCATGAAAATCTATGTTGCTAAAAAAGTGTGGAAGAGACCCAGAGTAGCGAAGAAGAAATGTCTATTAAATCCAAATGCCATGGTCTAATACATGTACTGAAGTTCTCCATGCTGTCATTTACACTGGTGCATAGCCACATAGAAGTAAGTCAGAGCAAAGTGAATGATATACTCACAGTAAAACTGCAAGTTGCACAAAGGAAACACGGAATCATGTCTGCTGCCAACCTACATAATCCCAATGACATTTAAAACAGATGTAATTCAGTGTCACTGTAACCAGTTATTTTTCTTTCGAAGCAACTGTCAGTGGAGTGAAGCAGGAGTGGAATGCTCAGTGCCATGACAGCACATATAGATCTAGCTTAATTGTTATGAGAGAGATAATGTCCATACAGTCCACTTTACATGTGGTTTACAGCCCCTACAAAGCCATACTTGTGATCATGGCTCCTGGAATAAGTCAAGTCACCCTCTTGGAGCATCTAAGCTTCCTGTTTCATAGAATCATAGAGCTGGAATGGGACCACAAAGATCATCTAGTCCAACCCTCTGCAATGCAGGGATCTTTTGCCCAATGTGGGGCTCAAACCCACAACCCTGAGATTAAGAGTCCATGCTCTACCAACAGAATTAACCCAGTTTGGCTTGCATCAAACTTTAAAAACTCTGGTTTCTTTTCTCAATTTAGGTTACTTTCTGCACCATCCTCTTGTGAGCACCAGTGATCCACAGATTTACATTCAGTGAACTTTTTGTACTGCATTCAATTTTGGCAACAGCTTGGGTAGCAATCATTAGACTCCTAGAAAAAAATAGGATACCTTGTCCTCTTTTAAAGCCACACATGTTTAAACATAACAAAGAACCTGCCCTTTCTTAACTTCTTCAGAAATCACCTTAAAAAGAAAAATGCCACTGGAAATCAAATGTGTATCAATGGGACAGTCCACTGCCAGAGCACAATGAACTGACTCAGGTTCCCTCCACCGCACCCTAATAAGCACATGGACTAAATCATAATTGCAGGCTTAGATTCTGAATAGAAACCTATTTCCAGCATTACTCACACAAGTTGCCTATTTTCATTTACATATTATGAGTAGTGTGGTATTTAATATCCAAGCACTTTAATAGGTTGCTACTCTTCCAGTTTCAGATATTCAGATTGGGATGTGTGCTGGGTCACACATGGCTAAGAAGAAATCTGAAGCGAGAATCTGTTGATCCAAGTCCAACATTTTATTTTTTAGGCAACAATGGTTGTTAGAAACAATGGAAGTGCAGGGCTTCAGATCTAGAAACATAAGCAAAGCTTTTCCAACAGCTTCCCTTTAAATTTGTTCAGTAACTAGATTTCTTAGACGTCTGTTCTGTGAATGGGTTAAGGCATGAAGGACTGGTAAGTCCTGTTACCACTGATGCCATCCCCTTCATAATACACACGTCTTTCCTCTGGGTTGGCAAAACGTGGGTCAGGCAGTACCCCCTCGGAGGACCTGATTAAAGTGGAGAGCCTTTAAGCTGCCATTCCTATTTTAAGCCTCTTCCAAACCTTAAAAAGTTCTGTGTTCCTTTAGGAACACAAAGGGTTCCTCTATTTGTGCTGTAACCTTGAACAAGACATATTTGCTGTTCCTACAACAACTGCAAAATAGGGACACTGCCAGCTCTTGCGTGTGCTAGATTTCTGGAACAAAATCAATATAGCCAGACACGTCCTCAGACGACTGGATTTCAGACTCCCCAAACATCTTTAAAAATGTTTGGAATAGCCCGTGAAGGAGACTTAAATGTGGGGTTAATCAGTTGATTTTGCTACGAACAGGAGCTTGCTCCAAAGCAGACTTGTAAATAGCCACTCACTCAAGCAGAGTACCAAGTCACCTGCTGGTGACTAAGACAGTGAAGCTTTTGTAAATTTTAGGAGTTGGATCTTCTGTGGCACACTGATGTGCCATGAATAACACAGACAGGTTAAGTGGGGTGGACTAGTGACTCACGGGCTTATTTGCATGCTTTGTCTCAAGAAGCCCAACACAGAATCCTTTCCAAATGCAAGTAAGACTGTAAACAGTTTAAAAAAAAATACCTTAAACAACTTTCTTATACACTGAAGAGATGCTAGCTCCTATCAGCAGTGGCAAGATGACAGGCTGACAAAACAGAATTAAATCAAGGAGATCAGTTTGCACTGCAACTGCATCCACTAAGGGCTGGCATCTGCAGGCTTCATTCACTGGAGCCTGGGATGGGTGGGGTTTTGTCTTTCAGTACAGCAAGAAAGTGACCTAAAAAGCACACTTATAAGCCTTAGTCACATGAGGCAGGAAAGTTACCGAAGGAAGTACGTGCTGTTTCCTGAACGAAGGCGGGACTTAGATTCTCACAGTGTTCGGCTGGCCAAGACAAAATGTCTTGTGCTGAACTGAAGGAGGGCCCAAGTTTCTGAATGCCATGAATATCTAAGTTACCAGCGAGTTTTAAAGATACCAGCCCTGGAGATGTCCAAAAGACTCCCAAGTATATACAAATGTTTGGCACTACAGGATCCGTAAGCCTTGCTCTTTCTTTTATGTTCCCCAAGCTTGCTGCTTATCATTTCTTAAATGGTGTTCTATGAAGGGCAAGGGAAGTAGGAAATCCTGCGAAGGTCTCTGACTTTTCTCCAGATTCCTGTTCCAACTGCCAGCCGGCACTTACTAAAAAAGGAAACAATATTTATGATGGGTCACAAAAAGGATTTCAAATGACTAGCATGCACTGGATTTCTGGCAACACCTCTGACCCTAATGCCCTCTGTTAGTGGTGCATACCAAAAGTGAGCAGGGCCACCCAACCCTCTCTCCCTGCCACTCCCATTTCTGTTTCAGACACCTTTTTCTCACCCTCCCCACCCAGGTGGCAACTGGGGAAAGGGCAGATCGTTCTCGACAGAGTCCTGAACCAATCACTTGCAGTGGGTTTCCATCACTACATCTATCTCCTCTCACAAAATGGGGCTGAGGGCTGCTCACCCCAGCTCAAAATGTTCTATCAGCCATGTAGCAGCTACCCGTGAGGCTGAGATAACAAATATCTGATCAAATCACACCGGCTGGGCCAACAGAATGGTCTGCCCAAAATAATCAGTCTCTGGGTTTCAAGGGAAAGGCCAACCAGTCAGGGCCTGCCCTCACGGCTGGGTAAATTATTTTAAGTAGGGTTTCAGCCAGATGCCCGGTAGGGAAACTGAACTTAGAAACTATAAAAAATGAAATTTTATTGCATGCCCATTTTTCTGTTCACCACACCCAAAGCTGGAAACACAAGAATTACCAGCTTGCTTACCCTCACACCACCTAAAATAGTAAACTAATATTAGAGCTGATAGGGGCATCCTCCAGACAGACTTCCACTCCCATCGGCCTCAACCAGCAAGTCTAACTGCCAGGATAATGGGAATTATAGTCCAAAATCTGGAGGGCCACAGGTGCCCCCCATTACAGGACTGTAGAAAGGGTTCAAAGAGCTCCTTCATATGATACAGTATATACTCCCAACATAGTAACTAATTTCAGCAAAAGACTGAAATGACCATGGGGCCTTTGTAACACTACTTTTGGAGAAGAAAAAAGTTTTGGAGAAGAAAACAGGAAATGGGCAACTACTCAAACACACTATTTCGTAAAACGAATCATCATAACTATTAGGATGAAATGCAGATTTTTCTTTAAATTCATATGCAGTGGGAATACTAAAGCACATGTGAATATGTAAGATCACACCACTGTCCTCACTGTAAAACAATAGATAAGAATAGTTTTTTGGCCTTGTAGCCTAAACTTGCCACAAAATATATTACCTGCCCTAACCACCCAAAGCCACTATGAATAAACACATCCAACATACCAGTAACTTCTGTTAAGATACACAGCCTCAGGCTTTTAGCAAATCTCCTGGGAAATAATCTCCCAGTGGAGAATGTTAAGGACACGGCTACTTTATAGTAGTTATTCAACTGTAAAAAATGGTCAGGTTTGCCAGTGTGAGCTTTTGCAACATACCTGGCTCTATGCCTCCAGAAAGTCATCTCACACATTACATGGCAACAACCACACATTTGCCACTCAACAGAGATTTGCAGCTAATCACAGCTGGCAAGGATACTTGTATCATACGTGTTTGTTGACTTTACAGGACAAGTTCACAGTCCAATTACTTTTACTATAAAATCACTACATTGAAAATATCATCAATTGAAAGAAATAGTAGTTAATTAACAATATTCTGCCGACTAAATCTGAATTTCAAGTATGCATGCCCACATGCCAGCTGGCCTCAAAACCTTCTCTTCCACTTTACATCCACAAGTATTGCCACTTCTAGGATGGACCTGCATATGTCAAAGGACCAACCAGAACAATATTTGTTGGATTGATTTGATAAATCCTTTTGTTTAGCTAATAAAGGGAGCCAAGGAGTCATCAGGTAGAATATATTTATGAGAAAGATTAATTAACTGATTAGGAAGATTATAATTATTATTCTTTTCAACCAACTAACCTAAGCTAAGCCATAAAATCTAGTCACAACTTGCAGAAAGAAAAGTTGGTTAGAGCATGGTGCCGATTTCCCTTCTCTAGCAGCAGAATATTCCCAGGAACTCCCTTTTCAAGGGAGTCACTTCACACGCCCGGCTGCCATTCCTCAAGTGCGCAACAATCCCGAGTAGAAGAGTAAAGGAGACGTTCCTTGCAGGTGTGAACCAGGCCACGCTTTCCACTAGGGGCGAGGTGCGTGTGTGGGGAAGGCTTCAAAGGTTCCAGGCGCGCGCCCGAAGGCAGATATCGGGCGTCACGTGTGAACAGAACCCTTGACCTGCGTCAGACCCTGAGTCCCACCCGCGCCACGTTTTAACCCAGAGGCGAGAGAAAGAACACCTCCCCCCCCCCCCAGCCCCGCTCACGCCGGCCTCACCGGGGGAGTAGAGCTCGGCCAGCTCGCGGGCTCCGGCGTGCTGGGCTCCCCAGCGGGGACCGGCGCCGTCGGGGTCCCCTTGGGCAGCTGACGCAGCGGCCTCCGCCTCGGACACCGCCCTGCTGGCCCCGGCCGCCCGGCCCCGGGCGCACTCGGCCGTGGCCCCGCTGCGGCCTCGCTCCCCGCCTTCGTCCTGCTGCTCGCGGAGGCCGGCCTCGTCCTGGAGCTCCGGCCCCGCCATGGCTCGCGCTCCAGCGCCCGGGGCGCCTCCCGGCAGAAGCGACGAGGGCGGCGGCGGCAGCAGCATCGCGAGGCAACCCGCCCAAAGGCCAGCCGCCGCGCGCGACTCGCCGCCTCTTTCTCGCCCTGCAGGAGGGAGGGGGCACGGAGGGACGGGGCGGGCCCACAGCTCCGGGCCACGCCCCTCCGAGTTGGAGGGCCCGGCCAATCAGAGGAGCTCCGCTGGCCGCAGACGGCCAATGGCGCCCGAGCTGGCGAGTGGGAGGGAGGGGCGACCGCCTCGGGGGAACGGCGGGTTCAGGTCCCCGCCCACTCCTCTTGAGGGAGGTGCTGGAGGGAACGCCTCTTTTTCCTCGCCGCTCGCTCTCTTTTCTGCCTCGCCCGCAGGCGGCGTTACGGAGCGGGAGGGGACGGGGCAACAAATGTGGCAGCCTCGCCGCCGCGCGCTAAAGGAAAGGGGGCAACCCCCCCCCCAGATGCAAATTCCGAACCGCGTCTCGGACTTCAGGACGGAGCAATGCAAAAAAAATGGGGGGGGGGGCGGCTGCTTCTGTAGCATCAAATCCAGATAGGCGGCTAGTACAGGGGTACCTCGGGTTACATACCCTTCAGGTTACATACCCTTCAGGTTACAGACTTCGTTAACCCAGAAATAGTACCTCGGGTTAAGAACTTTGCTTCAGGATGAGAACAGAAATTGTACTGTACTCTGGCGGCGTGGCGGCAGCAGGAGGCCCCATTAGCTAAAGTGGTGCATCAGGTTAAGAACAGTTTCAGGTTAAGAACGGACCTCCGGAACGAATTAAGTTCTTAACCCGAGGTACCACTGTATAGGGTGTTTGATGTCACCATAAAGAAGGCTGGTCGCTGAAGAATTGATGCTTTTGAATTATGGTGCTGTAGGAGACTCTTGAGAGTCCTATGGACTGCAAGAAGATCAAACCTATCCATTCTTAAGGAAATCAGCCCTGAGTGCTCACTGGAAGGACAGAGCCTGAAGCTGAGGCTCCAGTACTTTGGCCACCTCATGAGAAGAGAAGACTCCCTGGAAAAGACCCTGATGTTGGGAAAGATGGAGGGCACAAGGAGAAGGGGGCGACAGAGGACGAGATGGTTGGACAGTGTTCTCGAAGCTACCAGCATAAGTTTGACCAAGCTGCGGGAGGCAGTGGAAGACAGGAGGGCCTGGCATGCTCTGGTCCATGGGGTGACGAAGAGTCAGACACAACTAAATGACTAAACAACAACAACATAGAGTGTTTAAATTAAACGTTCAGGTATTTTTCAGAAGGGTGTGTTGTGTCGCTCCTGGCTGTTGCGGCAAAAGCAGAGTGTTTGTTGCTGACATAAAAGGGTAATGGAAGTTTATTAGGGCATCAGCTTTTGTAGGCTACAGCTCACTTCACCAGATACAGGAAGTGTTCCGCAGTACTGAGTTACAGGTGTGCACAAACACTCAAACACACACACAGCTTGCTGCAAAGAAAGGGAGATTGCAAACACAGAAACATCGTGTTTCAAATGTGAGGTTGCATTTAAATAATCGTTGAATGGCTGTTGTAGAAGTTGCTTTAGCACCAGCCATGGGAAAGCGACATATAAATCAAGGCAGCTTTTGCCCTCAAATGGCAGTCTTTAAAAACAAAATAAAATGTATAGATAAATGACACCCGGGTTGCCTCGTTCAGAAGTAATGGCAGCGCCGGCCCAACCATGAGGCAAGGTTGGGCGATGGTCTCAAGGAGCAGGGTCTCTTGAACTCCTGGGAGCTGGACTGATTCCCAAATAAGTGTGCTAGGAGAGCAAAGCTGTTAGAAAACCTTCAAGTTCAGAGACATGGGAACATAGGAAGCTGCCTTGTAGGGAGTTGGACCATTGATCTATGATCTAGCTCAGTATTTTCAACAATAACTGGGAGCAACTCTCCAGGACTTCAGATGGGTCTCCTCGCCCTACCTGAAGATGCTTAGGATTGAACCCGGAGCCTTCTGCACAAAAAAGCAGGTGCTCTACCACTGAGCCACAATAGACTTTTGGGGACAAAATAATAATAATTGAGGAATATTGTGGTCTTCATGCCCTTCTTCTGGTCTTTCTGGAGGCATCTGGTAGACCAGTTCTGGAAAGAGAAGAAAGCTGGGTTGACGTCATTCTATTTTGACAATGTCCCCTATTATCCATTCGTTCCTGTGCTTCTTATACCCTGGTCCTATGCATATTTACTTGGAAACGTGTCTTACTTGAGTTTGATAACCATTGTAACCATAGTAGCATCGACTCATAATGTTGTGCCATGACCGTGTCATAGATTGGTTAGCAACACTGGCATAGTATTATAGGCATGGCGTTGCACTGATGCAACTGTCCTGGAGCCTAGCTTTATTGATTTATTTGCCAATATTTGTATCTTACAAGACTAGGCCCAAATGACTCATTGCTCATTCATTATGTCACAAGCAACCAGAGGGAAGTGATGGAACATACAAGTGTGAATGTGAAGTGGATAATCAGTGGGTGCAAGAGAAGTCGAAATCTTACTGTATTATTTATTTGAAAATTTTGGGGTAATAATTTTTTCTTGAATTTTTTTTAAAAATGACATATATACTTCAATATATAATAAATTTATCTTTTCTTAACTTCCTGTCCCATTTTTCAGGGTGTTTTAATTCTGCCCCCCCCCCCCTTTGCTGCACAATACCCTCTATTTCATATACAGTGGTACCTCTGGTTTAAATACTTAATTCTTTCCGGAGGTCCGTTCTTAACCTGAAACTATTCTTAACCTGAAGCACCACTTTAGCTAATGGGGCCTCCCACTGCCACCACGCCACCGCTGCACAATTTCTGTTCTCATCCTGAAGCAAAGTTCTTAAACCGAGGTACTATTTCTGGGTTAGCGGAGTCTGTAACCTGAAGCGTCTGTAACCTGAAGTGTCTGTAACCCAAGGTACCACTGTATCAACACAACAATACTGTATGCTCTAATTCTTTCTGTTGCTTATATTTCAAACCCTGCTTGCGAGTTCATCAAACCATAATATGTCTTTAAATAGTCCAGAAAAGGCTTCCATTCTTCCACAAAGCTCTCATTGTTAGATTCTTCTATTTTGGCTGTTAACTTTGCCAATTCTGCATAGTCCATCACCTTGCTTATCCATTCTTTGGTGGGAACTTCATCTTACATTTATTTGCCAAGATTTGTACTGTATGCTGCTTAATTGACAAAAGTCTTTAAGCAGCTTACATAAAACTATATAAAATATTAATTAAAAGTATGAGCCAGATTTTGTACTATTTTGGTTGATATTACTCTGCTGTGGATTTTGGATTCTTCATCCAATAGCCAACTTTAGCATAGGACGTGAAGAAGAGTTGCTCAGCCAACCTCAGTGTGATATCAGAATGTATGGTCAATGGCACTGCTTTTGTGACAACTGGACAAAAATGATCACCTAGACCAGGAGTGCGGACCAGCTGTTGTTGGACTACAACTCCCATAATCCCTGATCATCAGCCACAAGGGCTGGGGGTGACAACAACTCTAGAGCCACAGGTTCCCCAACCCTGGCATAGACTGTGGTGATTTCTAGATGGCTAGCCATGTTAGTCTATAGCAGCAAAATTACCAGATCTGTCAAAGTCCACAAAACATGCCCCAATTAATATTGTACCTATTTTATTTTTAAGTGCCACAAGAATCTTTGGTTGTTTTAGATTGTGATGAGATAGTAAATGTGCCCGGACCCCAATAAAAAGGCAAAAAGAAACAGCAGCACATCCAAAGCAATTTCTTTTGGCTGCCTATTGTGGAACACGGGAAGCCTTGTTGCTTTCTTTTGTGCAGGCCACGGAACAGTGCGTCTGAAGTAGCAGCTCTGCCGGGATGCATTATTAAATAGAGAAGGTAAAAGCCAATCTGGAGTAATTTCCAAGTTGCAGCGTGCCAGACTTGGGAACAGTGGCGTAGCGTGGGTTGTCAGCACCCGGGGCAAGGCAAGTAATTTGCGCCCCCTAACCCATGGATTTGCGCCCCCTTACCCTAACCCCTGGGACGCAGGTGGCGCTGTGGGTTAAAGCCTCAGCGCCTAGGACTTGCCGATCGAAAGGTCGGCGGTTCGAATCCCTGCGGCGGGGTGCGCTCCCGCTGCTCGGTCCCAGCGCCTGCCAACCTAGCAGTTCGAAAGCACCTCCGGGTGCAAGTAGATAAATAGGGACCGCTTACCAGCGGGAAGGTAAACGGCGTTTCCGTGTGCGGCTCTGGCTCGCCAGATGCAGCTTTGTCACGCTGGCCACGTGACCCGGAAGTGTCTCCGGACAGCGCTGGCCCCTGGCCTCTTAAGTGAGATGGGCGCACAACCCCAGAGTCTGTCAAGACTGGCCCGTACGGGCAGGGGTACCTTTACCTTTACCTTTACCCTAACCCCCAGATGTTGTGCCCGGTGCGGTCGGCCCCCCCTGCACCCCCACGCTACGCCACTGCTTGGGAATGTAGAAAAGGAGTGGGAGCACATAACCCTCGTTTCCGGAAGGGACCCTAAGGAGGTCTCCCCCACTTCACTTGCTTCTGCTGGAGAAAGGCCTGTGCTCCCTGAGGGGAGCTAGGGTGCAGGCTGTAGTCAGGGACTTATAAAGGGACTGTTAGTCAGCCCTACAGAGCGAACTCTGTAGTCCTATATACCATTTTTGCAGCATTTTTTTTAAGTTAAATGAAATTATTATTATTATTATTATAATTTATATACCGCCCTATACCCGGAGGAATGAATGAATGGCTGCATAACAAATGCAGAAACCAAAGACCACTGGGTGTCAAATACAAATTTAAAAACAACTGTGGAGTATTTGCCAAATATTTGAACGTGCAGCTGGGTGGATATTTTCCAAATCCTGCTTTTTTAACCTCTTCTGGACATGAAATCTTGCTGCTTATGTCGTCTTAAAACACTAGGCTGTGTACACACCATACGTTTATAGCACATTGTTTACCCCACAGAATCCTGAGAGCTGTGTGTTTACCTCCCACAGAACTACAATTCCCAGCACCCTTAAGAAACTACAGTTCGCAGTGTTCTTTGGGGGAAGTCATGTGCTTTAAAGGTATGGTGTGCACCCAGTCCAAGAGACCTTTTCATTCCTCTGGGCACATGGAAACCTGCTTCACATCCAGACACTGAACGCAGCTGTGCATATCAGGCTGACCTGACTGTAATCATTAACCTATTTCTGAAAACAGATAAGTTGAATAATTAGAGAAAGATGAGTCTATTGAGCAAATGGTTGGCTAATATTATCTCTGTTTTTCCTGGATTTACTGGGCAAAAGGTCTCTTAAATCAAGTCCCATAGCAAGTCCCATAGCAACTAACAGTGTGAATCTCCATAATTCAAGTTTCCCTATTACAGCCTTGCAGATAAATGCTTTCAAATTTTATCTTTTCTTTTTTTTTAGTGGTACACAACAAGCTAATTGCCTAGAAGCTGATTTTACTCAACCTAAGTACCTTACTTCATGTCTGTCTTTTAATCTGAACGATATTTATGCCCTGTTTGGTGCTAGATACTGAAAACTTTAAAAAGCAGCGACATCACCTTGCCAACAAAGGTCCGTATAGTTAAAGCCATGGTTTTCCTGGTAGTGATGTATGGAAGTGAGAGCTGGACCATAAAGAAGGCTGATCGCCGAATAATTGATGCTTTTAAATTATGGTGCTGGAGGAGACTCTTGAGAGTCCCATGGACTGCAAGAAGATCAAACGCATCCATTCTTAAGGAAATTAGCCCTGAGTGCTCACTGGAAGGACAGATCGTGAAGCTGAGACTCCAATACTTTGGCCACCTCATGAGAAGAGGAGACTCCCTGGAAAAGACCCTGATGTTGGGAAAGATTGAGGGCACAAGGAGAAGGGGACGACAGAGGATGAGATGGTTGGACGGTGTTCTCGAAGCTACAAACATGAGTCTGACCAAACTGCGGGAGGCAGTGGAAGACAGGAGTGCCTGGCGTGCTCTGGTCCATGGGGTCACGAAGAGTCAGACACGACTAAACAACTAAACAACAACAACTGAAAACTGAAACATTTGGAGAATATTCTCCAAATATCCATACATCCAGAGAACATCTAGAGGAACAAAATGCAAGGGAGAATGTTGAAGTACAAATTCATTTCAGCTCTGCCTGAACTCCTAGCACACAGTGGCCTTGCTAAGTATGCTCTTATTACTTTGAGCTGCTGATTTAATTAAATAATTAGATAAAATGGTTGTCTGGCAGCATCTTTCCAGGTTTTCAAGCAGGGGTCTGTCCCTTCCCTACCAGGAAATACGAGGGTTTACACTTAAAACCTTCTGCGTGCAATCTACCACTGATTGATGGCCCTTTCAGCAGCAGGATGACCGGTAAAGGTAAAAATCTCCCGATTAAAGAGTATTCTTGGAGGGATTACTCCTGGGGCCATTCTGTACCCTGCTTCAGTTGAGGTCCACAGAAATTTCTGGGTTAGCCCAATTCTGATCGCAAGAAGGATATTGTGTCTATAGAGGTTGCACAGTAGACAGCGGCTGCTTCACAGACAGGGCGTCTCAGTTTCTTTTCTTTTTTTAAAAAATATATTTTTATTAAGTACAAATTAGAAAACATACATGTTTACAACAAAAGAAAATACAAAAGAAAAAGAAGATACATATAACCAAGTAAAAAAAAATATTAGAGAATATTTTCATTTTACAGTTATTTATACCTCTAAAATGCTATTCACAATAAAGGAGTGAAATGAAAGATAAGATGTCAGAAAAAAAGAAAAAAAGAACAAAGAAAAAATAAAGAAGTAAAAGAAAAAGATCATCGGTGAAAATTTTTAAAGGTAGATAAGTACTCACAATACATAGCCGTTTCCCATCTATATTTATATTCAATTGTATAATTTCATCTTGTCCTTATCTACCTTAAAGTGTTGTTTGTTTTTTTTAAAAAAAGACTTCCACCGCTTACCTCACGCGTTTTTAATAATCCGTTCGTCAGATCCTCTGTTCTTCATATTTTCCCAGGGGGTCTCAGTTTCATTTCCCTGCATTTCAGCCTTTTAGGATAAGGTTACCAGATTTTCCCCAAAGAATCCAAGGACACTTTAAAAAGAGAGGGGGGGAATTATTTTTTTAAAAAGTTTAAAAAATAAAATAAAATAAGAAGCAATAAGTACAAGAGAAAAGACAAATCCTTCCCGCCTTAGAGGGAATGCTGGTACAGTATAAAAATCAATTAAGCTCTGCAACAGCTCCATCTTGTGGCTAAGATCCTCGGTTATGTTTGCAACAATATAAGCATGTCAACTCTTCCCTCTCTTGTGTGGTACCTTGGGTTAAGTACTTAATTCATTCTGGAGGTCTGTACTTAACCTGAAACTGTTCTTAACCTGAAGCACCACTTTAGCTAATGGGGCCTCCTTCTGCTGCCGCGCCGCCGGAGCACAATTTCTGTTCTCATCCTGAAGCAAAGTTCTTAACCCGAGGTACTATTTCTGGGTTAGTGGAGTCTGTAACCTGAAGCGTATGTAACCTGAAGCGTATGTAACCCGAGGTACCACTGTACTAATTTTTACGCTAAAATGTAAATGACCTTATGAAGAGAATGCATGGACAGATTAAACTAGATTAGAATTTTGCTAACTTGGAAGCTGGAAATCAGTGCAAGTGAACGTTCATTTACCACACAAGCACTTCTTTTGTCCAAGATATTACAGTCCTCAAACTACTTGTTATTAGGAGCCTATCTTTTCTACAGTTTTATCTCTCTTCAGCTGGTTGCAGTAGCTCCTAGATCTCCTGTCATAGGAGCCCTGAAGACTTAACTGATTTCTAAACCCTTGCCAGGCATTCAAAATGTGCAGAATCATAGAATCATAGAGTTGGAAGAGACCACAAGGGCCATCGAGTCCAACCTGCTGCCAAGCAGGAAACACCATCAAGAAGACAGGAGGCAGGCTCAATGAGATGAACGTAAGAGCCTACTGGATCAGGCCAATGGTCCATCTAGTCCAGTGTTTCCCAACCTTGGGTCTCCAGCTGTTTTTGGACTACAACTCCCATCATCCCTAGCTAGCAAGACCAGGGGTCAGGGATGATGGGAACTGTAGTCCAAAAAAAGATGGAGACCCAAGGTTGGGAAACACTGATCTAGTCTATCATCCTGTTCCCACAGTGACTGACCAGACACTGGTGGCCTCCAGCAGCTGGTATTCAGAAGCATTACTCCCTGCAGCTGTGAAGGCAGAAGCACTATCTAAGTTGTTGGCCACCACTGCTTCTTGTGAGTTCCACAGTTTAACTATGCACCGTGCAGACCCTCCGAGTGTCCCTATTTTCTAGGGACATCCCTGATTTAGAGAAGCCATCCCAGTTTCTGATTTAATCCTGGAATGTCCCACTTTTTCATATGATGTCCCTACTTTTATTGGAGAAATGATGGAGGGTATGGCGTTATCTGACCCCCGAACCATTTGAAGGCAATCCTGTATAGGGATTTTTTTAAAAAGTTTAATATTTCATTATGTTTTTATATATGTTGGAAGCTGCCCAGAGTGGCTGGGGCAACCCAGTAAGATGTGTGGGGTATAAATAGTAAAATTATCATTAGGGAATGGGATGACTCTATTTTCATTAGAGAAATGTTGGAGGGTGTGACTGCATGAAGAAGTATTTCCATTTGCGTGGCCTGAATCTTCCAGCATTGGATGCCTGTGAGTTCTAGCGCTATGAGAGAGGGAGCAAAACTTTCTCCATGCCATGCTACAAACTTCTATTATGTTGCCTCTTACTTGCCTTTTCTCTAAACTAAAAAGTTGCAAAAGCTGCAGCCTTTCTTCATAACAAACCTTTCTTCTTCCCCCAAAGAACTGTGGGAACTGCAGTTTGTTAAAGAGTGCTGGGAGTTATTCCCAGAACAAACTACAGTGGTAACTCAGGTTACATACGCTTCAGGTTACATACGCTTCAGGTTACAGACTCCACTAACCCAGAAATAGTACCTCAGGTTAAGAACTTTGCTTCAGGATGAGAACAGAAATTGTGCTCCGACGGCACAGCAGCAGCAGGAGGCCCCATTAGCCAAAGTGGTGCTTCAGGTTAAGAACAGTTTCAGGTTAAGAACGGACCTCCGGAACGAATTAAGTACTTAACCTGAGGTACCACTGTATAGTTCTTTCAGGGAAGCCATGACTGTGCTTTATATTGTAAACAGCCCCTGTGTTCCTCGGATGAAGGCTGGTATAGAAATCTGATAAATAACAAAATGATAATAAATGCCAGGTATGGAAGCGTTCACGTTTTGGAGGAAAATGACTCCCTGGAGAAGACCCTGATGTTGGGAAAGATGGAGGGCACAAGGAGAAGGGGGCGACAGAGGACGAGATGGTTGGATAGTGTTTTCGAGGTTACCAGCATGAGTTTGACCAAACTGCGGGAGGCAGTGGAGGACAGAGGTGCCTGGCGTTCTCTGGTCCATGGGGTCACGAAGAGTCGGACACGACTAAACGACTAAACAACAACAACAACATGGAAGCGTTCACGTTTTGGAGGGAAATGCTTTTCTTTTTCTTTTGTTAGGTCACTAGATGGCAGCATGAGCTCACTGCCAACTCTCTTGAAGTCATTAAAAATCCTAGGGGGAAATCTCAAGTCAAGGGCAAGGAATTTGAGAGCGTTAAGACTTCAGGCAAGCAGAATGAGCTGCACAGGTACAGCATCCCAAAACCGCAGGGAGATGTCCCCCATGCAAAAGGTTGTCAGCCTAGAGTAGCGCAGAAAGGACCGTTCAAATTGGTAGGCGCTGTTCCGATAAGCCAAAAAGAAGGCATTCCTACCTCTTGGGCTTTAGCAGCAGCTACTCTGTACTCGTGTCTTGGAAGGGACAGGGGTGGCGCTGTGGGTTAAACAGCAGAGCCTAGGACTTGCCGATCAGAAGGTTGGCAGTTCAAATCCTCGCGACGGGGTGAGCTCCTGTTGTTCAGTCCCAGCTCCTGCCCACCTAATAGTTCAAAAGCACGTCAAAGTGCAAGTAGATAAATACTGTAGGTACCACTCCAGCGGGAAGGTACACGGCGTTTCCGTGAGCTGCTTAGTCATGCTGGCCACATGACTCAGAAGCTCTCTGCGAACAAACACCAGCTCCCTCGGCCAATAAAGCGAGATGAGCGCCGCAACCCCAGAGTCATTTGCAACTGGACCTAATGGTCAGGGGTACCTCTACCTTTTTACTCTGTATTCGTGTCTTGGAAGCTCCAGTAAATATTTTGATGAGCCTTGCCCAATGTGGTGGCTCCCCAGTTGTTTGGTACTACAACTCCCATCATCCCTTACCACTGTCCATTTTGGCTGAGGCTGATGGGTTTTGGAGTCTGACAGCAGCCAGAGAGCACTGGGACCTGTGTTGCACACAGCGATTTATTCCATTTCCACAACTTCCCCCTAACTGTTAATGTCTGCCTTACGTTTGAGCTTCTACACGGCATAAAAGCCAGTTCCAGAAATACAATGGTGCATGGGGCAGGTTTAGTGTTCATTTCCCTGCTTCCAGGGGGGAAAACATTCAAAGAACAATGAAACATTCGTTTGTTTATATCTCCTGCCCCTCCTGTCCAGGGCAGAGAGCAGAAAGTGAAAAAATAAAAATGTCCTAAAAACCAATTCCAGTTACAGATACAGATTATCTACTTAGAAGGCTTGTTGGAACAACAGAGACGACACATATCTAATATTCAAGGAGAGCTCATTCCTTTTTTAATTCTTATTATTTTATTTATGATTTTCAATTTTATACATTTCAATAATTTTACAATCATTTTAACATTTCAAAACTCGACTTCCTTCCCCCTCTTTCTGTGGTTCCTTAAATTTATTTTTTTATATTTTCTGCATATTCCAAATTAACTTAACTTACTCATTTATTCATCTACTTTAAATATATACTCTTATCAAACTGCAGGCTATTACAATAATCCTGCCAATGTTCTTATCTGTTAATTTGCAAATATTCAGTAAACCATTTCCATTCTTTTATAAAAAGTTTGTTATCTTGATTTCTTATTTTTCAGGTAAGGAGAGCTCATTCCACAGCATTATGGCCTGATTCCTGTACCGTATGCACCTGATCACCTAATGAGATGGTGCCGCCTAGAATCATAGAATTGGAGAGTTGGAAGGGACCCTCAAGGGTCATCTAACCCAACCCCCCTGTGATGCATGAACCTCACCTGCAGAGTGAAGTGATCAATTAGGGTATACAAGAGGTGAAACAATATTTCAGGTATCCTGGTCCTAACCTGTGTGATTACTACTAGTCCTACTACTAACACTATCAATTTTGCCTGCCCTTTACCTTAAGGTGCAACCATTTAAAATACAACATTGAAAATAGTTTAAAACCACTTACAGTCACAAAAATAGGATGCATCCTAAAAATATACCTCTTATGTGTCAAAGGCCAGAGTGAAGAGATGTTTATACCACTTTATATTCCAAAACCAACACCTTCAACCAGCACCCAGTAGCTAATTAGGAGCCAGTTTTTGCTATTATTATTCTCATTATGATGTTATGTTGTTGTTAATTGTTGTTGTCTCTGTCTAAAATCCCTCCCCCCCCCCCACTTTCCGACTATGTACCCGTGCATCTATCTTGGCATTCAAAAACTCATTGCAATCTGTCAAAATCTGGACCGAGGAAATAAACTGAAATGATGTCAATAGCTTCAGGGAGTAAGCGAGCACAGAGCAATTAAACATAGGGAAAAGAAGAATAAAGTAATTGTTTGGGCTGCATGGGCTTGTCTTAAATGGGTTTGTGTTGGCAGCTATAAAAACATGCAAGCTGCTATTGCACAAAGGCGGAGAGATCGTTCCAAGAGCATTTTGCACCTAGGTAGTTGTTTGGAGAGTAAGTCAGTGTGTGATTGAGTGGAGGGGAAGGGGAAGAGGATAGCCATGCATACCATTGACAAATCCATTGCTGCATCCCACTATGATGGGAACCGCTCTTGCAGGAGTGGCTAGGGAAGAAGATAAGATACAGCCATGCAAGACTGTATGGTGTATTGTGTGTTAGACTTACTTACGTATTTATTATTCTGTCCTTCATTCGAAGATCTCAGGGCAGTTTGCAAGATAAAAATACAGGATAAAAGGAGAAATAGTTAGAATAAAAACAAAGCAATAACACCCCTTCCCACAAATATTTTTAAAAGGCCGTAGAATATTAATCAACAAAAGGCTTGGTTGGACAGAAACATTTTCGCTGGGTGCACTGTTCATTTTGATTGTTTGCAAGTATCTGGCATTGTATACGATCAGAGTTACATTGTGAAATGCTGAGTTCAAATCCCGATGTGAATATGTTAGGTTGTCTTAGTCAAGTCACTGTCCCTCAATTTGTAGTATGAAGGTGGTAATACTGGCCCAGCTTACTATTATTGCATTTGGAATGCACTACGGATTCCAAGTACAGTCGTATCCTGGAAAGTGAACGGAATCCGACTTCCAAAACGTTTGAAAACCAAAGCGCAGCTTCTGATTGGCTGCAGGAAGCTTCTGCAGCCAATCGGGAGCTATTTTTGGAAGCCAAACGTCTGACAGGGTTCTGGGTTTGCGACGTTCGGGAGCCAAAACATTCGGGAACTAAGCTGTTTGACTTCCAAGGTATGACTGTACAGTTATTAAAAGCAGTGTATCTTAATATACACACTATCCTGTGTGTATGTAACAAATTAGTGTACCATGCTTGGTTTTGTTTGAAAATCAATTTCTTGCGTTTACATTGAATGAGAAAGCCATTTTATATGAATTTCCCTAGAAACAGAGATGTAAATGGGGACTTCGCAGCTTAGGAAGGGCTTTCTCAGGTCTTGTATTCAGTATCCATTTCCTATGGAGTGCAGTGATTAAGCCATAAGCAGACCAAGCAACGAATTAGCCAATGAATTAATGAAAGGCAGCAATGATCGCTTCCTAGAGATTAGTAATTATGTTGTAAGGCTATAGTAGTAAGCCTACTTACCTGGAAATAAGACTCGCAGATACCATGGGATAGATATGGGATCTGGCTGCAAAAACACCCAGGGAAGTGGGCATTTATTCAGCTCAGACTTTACATATGAAGGTATGCGCAGCCTGATTTCATGTTTGAGTACTTGTAAAAGGCAAAGAGGCCTCCTTTCAGTCAGACAAAGCGTCTGAAGCAAAAATTCCATTTTGCCTTGGTTGAAAATGCCCCGTCAGTGTGGGTTAGCCCTTCCAGCAGTTTCCTCCATAAAGACGAGAAACGCAGCTGCTACTTTGACCTCTCCGATGCACTGGAAATTTTCCGAGAGGTAGAGGAAAGCATTTTGGTCATGCTGTCCCACAGGCAACAGGCAGGAGCTGCCGATGGCCAGGTGACGTCTCTCATGTACCCTGTAGGGCAAAGAGCATCGCTTGGGCAGATAAAGCGAAAGGTTGTGCAACCTCACGTGCTACAAAGGTTGGGAGTGCTGGGTCAGAGGTGAGCCTGGAACAGGATGAGTTTAAAGCACGGTGGAGACCAGAAGAAGCAGGGGCTAGGAAGATAGGCTCATCTTTTCTCCTGCCCGCTTTCCGCTTTCCTAGGGCATGCTTTGAATATTGGACCCAGGGATCGTTTTCTCTTTGGTGGGCTCATCCATAACTCATTTTGACACTTTCCCCCCAAACAGTGGAGACCGTGCCATCAAGCCACTTGCTTCACATCAGCCCAGTGGCTCTCAAAGGGTGTTGCAGGAGAGGAGAGCAAGTGTGGCGAAGAGATTCAAGGACAATCAAAGAAACGTTTCAACATTTAGGTGTCTGAAAACACTGGTATTGTTGGACCATTTGTAAAGACAGATTATCAGTGACCGAAAAGATTAGCATTTACAAAACTGTCGTCTTCTGCAGGTGAGGCATTAACAACAGTTATAGTGACTCATGCATTCCCATTCTTGATTTTTTAAAACCATTCCCATTCTTGATTTTTTAAAACCAATGGATGTTGTGCAATATTAAGAGAGAAAACTTATATTCACAGCTAATTTGGAATGTAATGTACTTTGAAGACAAAATGGTGTTGGCCTCACCTTTGTGTGGAAATTTGTCCAGGGAGCCTATCACTTGGCTAGGTAGAGTTGAAATATTGCTTTTGAGCACTAGGAGTAGTCAATTGACAACACATCTCTTTATCTGGCAGTACAGTGTGGTACCTCTGGTTGCAGACACGATCCATTCCAGGGTGCCGTTTGCACCCTGAAAAGTCTGTAACCAGAACGGCGCTTCTGTGCCTGTGTGAACCACGCAGAATGCTTCTGCGGGTGCGGCGAAACCTGGAAGCAAACACTTCCAAGTTTGCTGCGTTCTTAACTCGAAAAAACGCATCATGAAGTGTTTGCAAGAAGAGGTATGACTGTACTGACAAGTGTCGAAAGCAGGACTGTGGCAAACTCTGAGCCCATCTCTGGAAACTTGACTACCAATGAAAACTAGGGGACAACTTTAATTTTATTTCGTGGAGTCTGGAGTTCATTGTAATGTGAATATTATACACAAAGCAATAGAAGGAAGGACGGACACTGACATTTATAGCTAGCACCTCAACCCTATAGAGGTTTTTTTGAATGCAAGCCCCACTGACTTGGGTGAGCCTTGCATCCAAGAGAACATTCTTCAGATTATAGCCTTGCAGAGTCAGGAGAAAGCTTTTGTTTCATACTACATGTGTTGATGGTCTTACCGATGCCAGGATGTTTGGATTAACAGCAACTTCTTGTGTGTGAGAATGGCCGCTATTAGTAATTACCATGCTATGTACTTTTCTGAACTTCCTCCTCTTCTGACCTCGCTGTTTACAATCCTCATTCCAGTCATGTGTATATACCTCTAACTCAGGACAACACTTCGTGCATCTGATGGAGTGGATCATAATCTTGTGCCATAATAAATGTGCTAGTCTTTCAAAGTGGATGATCACAAGCTTTGCATGTAGAAAGGTTGAGGTCCAATCCCTGGGATCTCCAGGTAAGGCTGAGAGTGGGTTCCTGTTCTTCGTTGGAGCTACAGATAAAGGATAGGGAACCTGTGGCCTGCCAAGTGCAATAGGACTCCAACTCCCATCAGCCCCAGGCAGGATGGCCAATGGCAAGGAATAATGGGCAATGTAGTCCAGCAACATTGACCTGGCCACTCTTGTAGGGAAGTCGATCTTATTCCTGTTATGGTCACGTAAGCCAATAATAGCCAAGGAATTAACATGTTGGTGTTCTTCAGGAAGGAGTCTGCCCTCTCGCTTTTGCCCAACTTCAACCAGTAGGAACAGGTTACTAAAGACTGGTGGAGAAGATGAAGGCTATGATTGGTTATGAAATTCTAATTAGTCCTACTAGTAATTATCTTTGGATCCTTGAAACACAATGTGATGAAGGAACACAGAGACTTTATTGGGAATCCATTTACTTGTGCCAAAATATTACTGAGAATGAGAAAGAAGGGGGTGGGGGGGTGCTGACATGCAAGAGAGCCACGAAAAAGCAACAACAGAAAGCCTCAAAATGGCACTCGGGAAAAATACATGGCAATTGATAATAAGCAGCTAACAGCCCAATGGCTTCTTCAGGCACTCATATAAATAAATAATAACATGTATTGTGGTTTATTTATTGAGCCATACACTTCTTGTTATTTTAGTGATTCTGAAGAAGGCTTTAATCAAAAACAAGCTCCGTATTTTAGGCTCCCACTTACTTGGGAGTTGAGTGGACCCAATGGGTTTTAATTACATGTAGCCATTAATATATTTCTGCTATAATTTAAGTATTTTTTCAGTACCTTGTGAAGCTTTGCCCTTCCTTCCTTCCTTCCGCCCTTCCTTCTGCTAAAACATTACTAGTAAAGTACTGGGACAACGAGGAAACCACATTAAGCTAACAAACAATTAATTCCAGACTCTTATGGAACCTTGTTATGGAATACCAATGTCAGAAAAGTGGTGCCATTTCATTTTATTTTGGAGTGCCCGTAAACTAGAAAATAATAGGCCACCAGTACCATAGTTTAATATTATGTATAAAACAAAAGGTTTTTTTTTCTATTTAGAAATTGCAATCTTTCATATGTCAACATTAGAAAAACGCATTCCAGATTTAAAGCAGCAACTCTACATCCAGTTCACTGGAAGGAAGCCCCACTGAACACAACGGGACTTACTTCTGAGTAGACATGTACAGAATTGGGCTGTTAGGTGGAAGGATCATCATGTGAAGAAGGAAAACAAGTAGGTTTCACTATGTGATCTTGGGGAGAGCAAGTGAAATCTAGGGAGACCATGAAACCATGAGCCTGGACTTGACTGAAGATCAGTTGCTTCTCCCTTCGCCTTTTCAAAAAGATTAATCACACTACATTCTTTTGGCAGCAGCACCTCTCCTTTCCAAAACAGGACAAAGAAAAAAAATATATCCACACACTCAGGTTTTTTTTTCTTTTTTAAAAAAAACAAACAAACCAGCAATAGAAATACTGCTATTCTTAGCTCTTTGGAAAGGGCTTCTCAGCCGTTGATGAGAGGAGTGTCTGTCTTGAAATGCAGGTGCAGCAGCTGTGATCCACTCTTCAAGAGGATAATGGCACAGAACAGGAAGAGAACTGCATACAGAACTAGCTATCGGTGATATCCACCTAAATTTAACCATTAAAAAATAATGTACATTGAAGATGGAGGTTACAAGAAAGGTGATCCCAACTAAACATCAGGAAGAACTTTCTGACACTAAGAGCTCTTAGTGGAACAGACTCCTATGAGAAGTGTTGATTTCTCCTTCCTTAGAGGCTGTAAAGCAGAGGTTGGGTGGCCAACTGCCATGTTTTATCTAGTTGAGATTCCTCCATTGCAGGGGTTTCATTGATGACCCTCAGGGCCGCTACAATTCTGAGAGTCCACGCCTAAATTAATCCATTAATTTCAATAAGTTTACTCCGAGTAAAAGTTAGTTGAATGCCACCCTATAACTCTCTCTCTCTTTCCCTCTGTGTATAATTTTTATTTTCCATTTAATATTATACATCGACTTCCTTCCCTCCCGCCTCATAGCTTTTGAAATTAACCTTTATATCATTGCAATTTACACGTTTTCCAATTCTAATTATACTCATTACAAAATGGCTCAAAATTTAAATAAATATAGAAAGATAGAAAATTTCTCATTACAAGTCTTCAGACAACCCTGCTAGTGATGTTAATTGCTTACAATAATCTTTCAGATATCGTATAAATTTCCTCCAATCCTTTTGGAATACTTGATTGTGCTGGTTTCGGATTTCTCCTGTCAGCTTCGCCAGTTCTGCAAAGTCCATCCTCTTCATCTGCAACTCTTCTTTCGTTGGCCCTTCTTGTTGTTTCCATTTTGGGGCTGAAAGAATTCTTGCCGCGGTTGTTGCATACATAAACAGTCTTTAATCTTCCCTTGGGATCTCTTCACCCACTATACCCAGTAAAAAGGCTTCTGGTTTTTTAAACAAGAGGCCACCCTATAACTTTGAACCAGAGCAACGTACCAACCACCTGCAGCCTACACAAGATGCCATGGTACCCACAGAGATGAAGATGCTTGCCTTCACAGTCAGGTGTGAAGGTGGGCACAGAGCAGGGATGGGGAACCTGTGGCCATTCAAGATGTCGTTGGACTTCAACTCCCATCAGACCCAGCCAGCCCGGCCAATGGTGAGGGACTTGAAAACACATGTTTGATTTGGGCCTCAGGGCTTGCCTACACTTCTGCTTGTCCCGTGCCTAGAATGCAGAGGTCTGAGCAGCTTTCCATTTACCCTGCCACATTCCCCGGGAAAACATACTTTTTGGTGCGTTTTAGCAACTCTTAACAAACAAGAGTGCCCAGAAATCTTTGAGGGAAATAATGTGCTTTAAAGGTACAGCATGCACATAGCCGCCTTATGTCCTCAGCTTTTCTCAGCATTTGGCATATAAAACATGCAATGCTTCAAAGGACTAGAAACCATGAGGACTAGAAACCTACTTTTAAGGAGGAAAAACTTTTTTAAAAACAACAACAACAAGCAACCCAGAAGGCCACGAAGCCAAAGGAGCGCACATATGGTACAACAGCCCTGAAGGCTTCTAGGTGTTCTGTCATTACTGCATTTCCAATGAAGAAAATCATTTTCAAAATAGATGAGGGGGAGAGAGAGAGAGAGAGAGAGAGAGAGAGAGAGAGAGAGAAGGGAAGGGAACACAGGTCTGTACAACCCGATTTCCGAATTCTTCCTCTTTTTGAATCTCTCTGAGGTTTGAGCCCTCGTGAACTGTTGACTGTTTGAATCACATAATGCAATACCTGTTCCTCTGGCTTAACGTTACAATGCTTCTCACACCGCAGAATTGCTTCACATCACTCTGAGAGGCAATGCCATGTTCTCTTCAGCACTGGGTCGTCTTTGCAAAGGACACTCCTACTTTCTTTAATTATATGTTTTGTTTTAAATTGATGTCCTTTATTCTGGGAGTGAGTCACTATCTTGTAAACAGGTAAATGTGGGAGTGAAAGAGGGTGAAATATACGCTTGGCTCCAAAGGTGGGTGTCTTTAATTAAAGAGGGTACCAGGGTTCCTTTTTCACCAAGCTTGCTGCGGCTTTTCCAGCTCAGTCATGCTTCCCCAGTCCCAGTAGGAGACTGCAGGAGTCCGTCAGGGCTGTATTTTGCCATATACTGTCACTGCCCTACCAAGCAAGGCTTCTTAAAGTGTGGTACCTGTCACTACCAGGTCAAACGCAGGCCTGGAGCAGTTGCAAAACAAAAGAAGAATCTCATGTTGGAAAGAGGAGTGCTTTCTGCCTGGGCACGTCTGAAGTTGCTAGACCCAAATAGTGACAATTTAGTATCTGGCCCACAGCCTTTGCAAGAAGAAATTGCCCAGCCAGGTTAATCTCAGAAGTCTTGTGCAGCTCTCTGGGGCAATTCAAATATTAGAAGTCCATTGTTTTCCAAGGCTTGGAAAGTATTCAGTGCCAAGGCAGAACTCAGGAATGCGTGAAGCAAGGAAGTAGTTCTGATTGCAGGCAGGGTGACTTTCCACCTCCCATCATTCCAGAACCAGATCTAGGATTAAGGAGGTCTAACTGGGCAAGTGGTGTGATGCCCAGACATGCTCAAGACTTAAAGGCTGACAGACACACAATGACCATTTCCAGTCACTTCCAGAGGCCCATTAAAACCCTCCTTTTAGCCTCCTTTGAATCCAGTCTAGGGCATGGCTCCCTTACGTGATTTCTCTTCCCGTTCCTCAAACAGGTGGCCATCTCTGAAGCATGTGAAAGAGAAGGAGAGAGAGAAAAGGCTCAGGGTTCTAAAATGGAACGTGCAGGATCTCATCCCCAAACTTGAGTAACTTTGCCTCACTGGCCTCAGTTTTGCACTTGTGGACACTTCTTCCTCATTTGCTTCAACGTGAAACACAACTGGCTCTGTTCCTGCGCTCAGAATCCCTGAGGTGCACAAACCGAGGCTCAGGTATTAAAGAAAGAAAAAAACCTGCTGTCCCTAGTTGTGTGTTTAGCATTGCAGCCTAAAACAGATTTTAAACCCCGCTGCACTGAAAGCAAAGAGGCTCTGCTGTTGCCCTCCTCTGATCCTGACCCTTCCTTCCTCAGAAGCTCCACTCTGTACAGAAGAACTTCCTCCTTACCCTGCTGAGCCCCCAATCCTCAGCACGTTTACTCCAGAGTAAGTAAGCTCAACTCAACTCCACGGACCAGGACGCAAAAGGAAACAATCTTGAGTGTGCATCTTGAACATGAAATACACTGGACAAATGGCTCCTCTTTTTGAGTGCGCGTCTCCCAGGGCCAGGCTGCAAAAGAGCCGGTGGATTTGGCTGCAAGGTCGCATCGCCTGTTCTTGCCTTGGAAAGATCCAAGCAGCGTGGTAAAGACACGCACAGAGAGAGTTAGACAGATCGATCGACTTGAAATGAAAACTTTGTCCCGGCTGGGGAGAATAAAGCCCCTCCCCAGGCCAAACCCAATCCACCCATGCCTCCCTCCTCCCCTCCCCTCGATCCGCGCCTTGTTGTTGTTATTATGAATGGCCCAGGCTCCGGGAGGTCCACACGCACTCGGAGTGCGCTCCTTTGAGGCTGCAGCCAGCGGGCGAGGCGCTTTCGTGCGCTGCGCGAGCTCGTGGCAGCCAGCCAGCTAGGCGTGACGTCCCGTTGCCAAGGGACGCGCCGCCCCTATAAATAACTGCGCGCAAAGGAACTTTCCCAAGTCCGGAGACTTTTAAGCGACGGCGCGGCACCCGGAGCAACCAGATGGTCCGCAGCGAGCTTCACCCGCAGCCACACAGCCCGGCAGCCAGCGGCCGCAGCACCAGCAGCAGCACCAGCACCGGGGTCCAGGAGAGCCTGGAGCTTCGGGGTCTCTGAAGCATTGCGAGCGCGGACGGTCAGCGGGCGCGCTGGGGAAAGGAGCCCTCTCCAAGGAACGCAAGGGCTTTGCGCGACCGATCGTGCTCGCCGTCTGAAGCCAGCGACTCGACCGCCCCAGCAGCTCCGGGGGGCCGGGACTCCCCCTTTCTCCCTCGCCCCCTTCCCCGTCTGCTCCCCGCCTCTCCTTTTGCTTTCATGCAACGCCTGGTAGCCTGGGACCAGGCATGCCTCCCGCTCCAGCCGCCGGCCTTTAAATCCATGGAAGTGGCTAATTTCTATTACGAGGCGGACTGTCTGGCTGCTCTGAGCAAGCTGCACCCCCGGGCTCCAGGGGGCCGCTCCATGACCGAGCTCACCGTCGGAGACCACGAGAGAGCCATCGACTTCAGCCCTTACCTGGACCCTTTAGCATCGCAGCAGCAACAGGCGCAGCAGCAGCAGCAACAGCAGCAGCAGCAGCCGCCTCCTTCCGCGGCAGCAGGGGGCAACTTTGAGCCGGTTTGCAGCAGCAGCGGAGGCAGCAGCAGCAGCAGCGGCGGCGGGAACAGCAGCCAAGATTTTCTCTCCGACCTCTTCTCGGAGCAGGACTATAAAGGCGGCGGGAAAAAGCACCCCGATTACGCGTACATCAGCCTAGCCAGGCACGGCCACCACCACCACCCGGGCGTCGGGCAAGCAGGCCACAAGGCCGGCACGCTGCTGGGCTGCTACCCGCCCATGGTGGAAACCAAAGTGGAGCCGGTCTTCGAGCACTTGGACTCTTGCAAAGGGCCCCGCAAGGACGAGGGCGGCGGCGGCGGCGGCGCAGGGCCCGGCCTGGGGGGAATGTCCTCTCCTTACGGCAGCACCGTGCGCTCCTACTTGGGCTACCAGTCGGTGCCGAGCGGCAGCAGCGGCAACCTCTCCACGTCGTCGTCTTCCAGCCCGCCGGGCACCCCGAACCCGTCCGATTCCTCGAAGTCCGCCTCGGCCGGAGGAGGAAGTGGCGGCGGCGGCGGCGTTTACCCGGCAGGCCCCGGTAGTGGCGGCGGCGGAGGTGGCGGCGGCGGCGGCAAGCACAAGTCGAAGAAGTGCGTGGACAAGCACAGCGAGGAGTACAAGCTGCGGCGCGAGAGGAACAACATCGCCGTGCGCAAGAGCCGCGACAAAGCCAAGCTGCGCAACATGGAGACGCAGCACAAAGTCTTGGAACTGACTGCCGAGAACGAGAGGCTGCAAAAGAAAGTGGACCAGCTCTCCCGGGAGCTCAGCACGCTCAGGAACTTGTTCAAACAGCTGCCCGAGCCGCTCTTGGCCACCTCCGGACACTGCTGACCCCCAACAGACCCCCGACGAGAGCTGAGGGGGGAAGGGGGTTGAGTTGGGGAGCAGGAGGGCGCAGGCGGCGCATGGAGTTTGGGGGAAGGATCGGCGAGGTTGGGGGCGGTGGGATCTGGGGTGGGTTTGTACACGCGCGTCTCTTCGCTCCTTACAAGGCGAGGCAGAATCGTGGGGGAGAAGTCGAGGGAGAGAGCGAGCCCAGAGGGTTTACATATATGAATGCGTATCATTTTTATTTTTATTATTTCACCTTTAATTCGCGCGCTCAAGGTGGGAGAAGCCTTCCGCTCTAAGCTACGTGCTGTCCAACTCCTTCGGCTGGCGCGGGGAGTCTCCTGGCGGTTTCCATTTACCTCTGCAAACCTCATGGAGGAATCGTGATTTGTTTTTTTTTTTACCCCCTCCAACTTTTCTTGTTACTGTTTTTTTCTAAGAAAAAAAAAGGTGACGGCAAACCCGACACAAGCCACTTAATTTCCGATCTGATGTCTTTGCAGCGGTTCCCCCCCCTTTCCCCCCTTTTTTTTCTTTTTGGGTTGAATGCTTGTGTTATTTAAGAAGAGAGAGAGAATAAAGTAGAGAGAAAGAGAGGCCAGAGTGATGCAATCTTTAAAACATGGCTGGAAAAGCTGGCTACACATGATGCAACCTCGTGTAACTGTCAGTCATGGATTGAGTAATCTGTTAAAGATGTTCCTACAGTTGTTTTTTATTATAAAGAATGGTCTATTTCTATAAGGAGAAAAAAAGACATATGTATATTTTGGGATCTATGCATTCTTGCTACACATGAAGCATTAATGAACAATTTTAATAAAACTTTATTGTCAGGACGGAAAATGAGAGCTTGTTTTCTTCAAGGTGCTAACTCTCCACTATATCAAGGGGGGGAGGGGGGCAATCTAGAACCATTAAAATAACTGAGTGGTGTCCCAGCGGCTGAAATAGAATATAGATTTCTTCCAGTTCTTCGTTCAGCAGAAATTCCCGAGAGAACCAGCCTGGAACCAAAGCAGTCACTTCTTCCAGTTCACTGCCTTGTTGCTGAAACTGTCGATCTGCTTGTGAATGACTACAAATTGGGGAGACCTGGAACTGCAGGTAACGTATAAGGGGATGACAAAAACATAATGGGTCTTGTTTCCTTTATTTCTCATTTATTTTCCTGGTGTGATAAACCAATATTTCTGATCTGTTTAAGTAACTGCAGAGGATTGGGGGGGCGGGCGGGAGGAATAAGAAAAAGATAGATTTGTGTGTCATAGGGATACATTTGAGCTGGTTATACTGAGAATACATTCATCATGAAAGGTTGGAATAAATTCTTTAGGCATATCTATTTCAAAACTTTTCCAGAATTTCTGAAAGAGTTGTGGGCAGCCTACTTCTCTGCAGTCCATTTTTGTGAATGCCCAGATTTTAGTTTTAAGGGCGGGGGAAGTTTCTAAGCCTCATGACACAGATTAGGTTGAGAACGATACAGTGTCAAAACACAGATGCCAAGTAAGGCGTTAAAATTCTTTTTCGGATCTCATTGCTTTTTTAAAAAAAAGGATGTCATACTTTTAAATGTCAAACTAACTTGTTTGTGACAATCTCGAACAACATTCTTGCATAGGCAATTAACAACAACAGAAAGAAGGGATTGCAGAATAAGTGAGATCTATGTCCCCCAAGCCTAGCAGCTACCATATTAAAGTGAATTAGATGCAAAGTGTGTTAATTGCAGGTAAAAATAAGGCAATTAACCCCCGCCTCTGGCGTGTGGATTTCCAGTGTTCTTTATTTATAGAGCATGCCTAGCCTAGCATCTTCCGTCCAACTTTATTTAGTTACTTACTTTAGCGAGGCAACCTGTGGCAAAAGCAGTGATGTTCATGTAGAACTTCTGCCTGTCCAGTGCACTGAGAGCAAGCAGTGTTTTTGCACAGGGGAAGCGCACTGGACAGGCAGATATCCAAAAGTTCATGCTAGCGATTGTGGAATCTATGATTTCTCAAGACCAGGAAGCTGAATGTTCTTAGCCTTGCATAGTTTGCTCATGTGTCTATACTGCTAGTAAAATGTTAACAGTATGTGAAGTTGGTGTGTGTGTGTGTGTGTGTGTGTGTGTGTGTGTGTGTAGAGGAGAGCTTGGTAAAGGACTGGTCTTATTCAGCAATTTACTATAAATTTAGGCCCTTTTAAAGTACTTCTAGGTTCTAAATTCTGATACGTGTATCAAAGAAAAAAGCTTTAAATCTTCCCTGCTGCCCTTTGCACTGATGAAATGCAGAATTCACTTTGCTTGGAGGCTGTTGACCTAAACATTGCTCTTGTCGATATCCCCTTCAGGGAAAAGCAGCAGCAGCTCCTAATTCTCTGCTTGCTGATGAAACTTAGGTTTTCACTAACAACGAATGCAGCTTCATGGAAAAGTTGAGCTCAGTTTTTAGCTACAGTGGTCCACAGCCCAGTTACGTTCAGGCTTTCAATCGTTTGGTTTGCCAAACTGTATTATGACCTCCCCAAAGGCTTGCAAAGGCATACCAAGAAGAACAAGGGTATAATGTCTTTATGTTGCTTTGCAGATGGTTCGTAGGTAAGGGAATGTGAAAACGGCGTGAACCGTTTCTGTTCATTGGCCTTCATCAAGGGCAAAGGCTTGCTGAAATGACGCAGTATCCGGTGGTGGAGAACCTGTGGCCCTCCAGATCTTGCTGGACTCCATCTCCGATCCATCAGATCCAAGCATGATCAATGGTCAGGGATGATGGGAGTTGTAGTCCAACAGCAGCTGAAAGGCCGCAGGTTCCCCAAGTGGAACTGATCAACCTCTCTGCAAAGTAGAGTCTTGTATCTAACATATTTTCACACAAATTATTGCCCTCCTCAGATTGCTGTTCTGTGCGTGCTTCCTTGGAAAAAACATGCCATTGAATTTGCTGGTCTGCTGAGTAAATAGGCAGTGGCGGACCTTGGAGACTCAAATTTCAGCGGTGCCCTGTGTGACACCAAAATTCCACGCCCCCTGCCTCTCGTGCTCCATTCTAAATAATAGTTGTGGGGTCCCCATTGTGGCTGAACCAGTCGAGCTCCCCTAAATCCGCCTTTGTAACTATGCACAGGATCAGTCTCTTAGAGTGCAACCCTATATATGTCTCCTTGGCAGTAGGTTTCATGGAGCTCTGTGGGACTTCATCCTAAATAAGTGGGAAGTTCAGCCTTAGTCTGGGAAAAGCAACAGCTTGGAGTAAGTGTGTATTCAGGTCCAATGTATTGTAAAAGGGCAGGTTCTTGGGGCAAGCGCTAACTTCTTAGTTGCAAAATGCAGGCCACAATCCCAAGAACTGAAGAAGCTCTGTGTGCCCAGGAGGCCTTTAAGACCTGTATTTCTTGTACAGCAGTTCCCTATGCCACATAGCAGAAGCACTTTATGATCTCATGGAAAAAAAATATGTTGTGGGGAGCGAGTGGGAATAAAGGTTCCTAAAGTAGTTTTTTGAGTTGTGGTTTTAAGGTTGCAATTGTGCTTCATTAAACTCAATAAGGCCTAGATTTTAAAAAGGTTTTCCTGTGCTCGTTTGATTTTTTGTTGAGGATGGGTTATTTGAATAGCAAGCTGTCCTTCTATATCACAACTTGCTTTTGAAACTTGAAAATAGTTTGCTGTGCACTATGTGAGGCTGCTGCTCACGATACAAAAGGCCAAAGCAACTCTTGTTCCACGACACTAACAGCACAGTTCTTTGACAGATTTTCTTGCTGATTCCTGTATGTGTTTCGGTGAGGCAATTTTTAATGGCTCTTAACAGAGAGAATAATTATCCTTTGCCTTTTCTGATATCCCTCTTCTGGCCTAGCATTAATGTAATAAGTTATTTCAGAACTAAAGACAAATTTCCAGAATTTTTGAAAAGTTCACAGTTCCAGGTGTGATCCAGGCAGGGTTAGGCACTTTAAAATTAATTTACTTAAGTGGGAGAGATTTAAGTATGTGCTTAGCTCTCCCTCTGGAGCTAGACTGCTAGATTCCCGGGTTTTAAAATAGTGGTTTTATATATATTTCAGCACTTGCTAGTTAATTTAAAGTTCAGTGTAAATTAGTCTCTCAACCTTATCTGTTTTTTTTTTAAAATATATAAAATGGTTTGATTCAAACAATTAAAAATTCCATCTCACCACTAGGCACGATATATTATCTTGAAGTTGGTAGTAGCATTTGTTGTGGTGTTGGAGGTTTGTGGATCTAAATAAATTTAATGCCTTATTTCTCTCCATTCAACAATGGCTTGTGGTTGCCTTCCCTATGTCCCAAAATAGCAATATGAATGCACATACATTCTTTTTATTTTTTTAAAAAATAAATTAATAATAATAATAATAATAATAATAAAACAAACAAACATAGATTACAATTTCATGGTATTAACAATTGTTAGTCTGTTACTACAGCAAAATCAATTTAAAAATCTTGGGTTTCCCCCCATTCTGATGATTTGTAGCCCATTTTTCTTATCTGAAAAGAAGCCCAAGGCAGCTGACTACATCATACAAAAATTACTTAAGTGGTATTTTAAAGATTAGCAGAGTTTCTGTAGCATAAGCGGACTTCTTCACAAAAGTTTTTGCTACAATAGACTTAAGGAATTGTAAGACTTCTTCCGAACGCAATTGTGCACTGATAAAATAAACTGTGTGTGATTTTACCAATATGCTACGTTGAAATATATTTACTAGCAAATGGGTTTAAGAAGATTGTGTAACTAGTCTCATAAATCTAAAACAGAATGTAAGCAATAATTTCTTTATTCATTTCTTTGCATTTATAAACAAACTTTCACCCAGCATGCAACTCAATGTGGCACAAATGGATTCTCAGGTGACCTTCTTTTTGGTCTGATCAGAACCAGACCTGATTAGCTTCCTATAATGTGCTTTCAGATCAGTTAACTTAACCTGTCTCAGGGATATGAATTTGCAGGTTCCCCTATTGCAAAGAGATTCATAAAAAAGTGTGTACACACGCAAGTGTGCGAATGAGAGATATAGTATACATGCTAGCTAGGCCATTCTTTGTGTTTTTCAAGCAATGCTTAATTAGTCATAATTATTTAAAAAGAAAAACATATTTTGAATTAGATTGATGTAAATTAAAGCAGAAGGGGCCCCCCAATACCCCAGAGCAGGTTTCTTTTTCCAGGGTTTGGCAGTTTTCAGGTGCAGATGAGGGGAAGCAACAGTCCTGTTTGTATGAGACCAAACCATTGTGCAAGCAGGCCACCGCGGTTTCATATCACCCTCAATATTTGAATAAACCAAGTATCTTGCATCATTTTCTCAAGTGCATTCTTCTTGCACCATTGTGAATGTGGGGGGTTATTCTGTTTTCAAAATCAATCTCCCCGCTTTTTTACTTTTGAAAAGAAAAACTCAAGAGAATGTTAGAAATCTACCTATATATAGGAATCTTTTTTTAAAGACAGTAATCCTAGGTGGATTATGTTTAAGCCTACACTGTACATTATCATTTCTTTGGAAATATGTGGATTATCGTCAGGCACAAGCAAAGCAAACTGTTGGACCTCCCCCCACCCTTTTACATTGTCATCCAAGTTGTGTCACAGTCCCATCTCCTAGAGCCCATGTGCAGAGATTTCCATGTGTATGGTGAGGTGACTGCTTGGGATTGGGGGGGGGGGCAGGCTGAAATCCCACCACACAGTCCTGAAACTTACTGAATGAACTACTTGGAGGAAAGTTGGGATATACTTAAAAAAACACAAAAAACTGCACTGATCATAGCTGTCAACCACCCCTTTTTTGTGGGAAATTCCCTTATTCCAGTGCCATTTCCCGCTGCTATCCAGGATTGTTAGATATCCCATAGACTGTCCCCGGGACAGGTGAGGCTGCTAATCCCTTATTTGCAAATCTGAAAGTTGACAGCTATGGCACTGATCACATACATGCATCATGCCGCAGCTGTGCCTTAGACCTGTGCTACGTGAAGAGGGCATTCTGTGTCTCACAAAGACATGCAACGTTTAGGGCCAGAACTGGGCTTCACATAAGTGTTGCTGATGCTCAGACCACAGGGAAGGTTTGACCAGAGCTAGTCTTGTTCGGAGAGCTGTTGTGTAGGGACATCACCTGCCACATCAGCTCATATTGGACCAGTCCATGTCTTGGGAACTGAGAGGGAGGTGAGGTGGAAAGGGCCATTTAAGTTACATTGCATAAATTCCTCCCGGATCTACTGAATGTTGCTAGTCAATTCCCTTCCTTCCAACTCTCGGATGCAGCCTGCTTAATCCGATCTCCGACTAGCCTGGTAAGGACTGTAGCACAGACAGACACCCCTTGTAGGAGCTGTCTCTCTCTTCATTGTCTAAGGCACAGCTGTGGTTTTTCCATCCATGTGAAAAAGTGCCTGGTTTGTGTCCACACCCATATTTGGAATGGAAGAAGTCCTCAAATGCAGGGCTGGCTTGTGTAATCCCAATGAAAATCAATGGACACAAAAATTACCCTCGTTTTGGGCTGTGGTCAAGTGCTGCCATTGCACCCACAGCAAGGGAGTAAGTCTTTGATGGTTTTAATGGGACTGCCTCAGTTTCCCAAATAAATGGGGTTGAGAAAGTCCTTATTACGACACGAGTTTTCAACATTCTCCTTCATCTGACATACAATGGGCCAGCTATGCAAAGGCTTCTTCTTTTAGCACTCAGTCTTTCCACCCTCCTGCATATTAGACTTCGTTGAAGAGAAAAAAAGAAGACCCTAGAGCTGAATAAATAAACCACTGGGACCCAGCCAACTTTGGGGGACTTTGAGAAATCCTGAAGCTAGCACATGAAAGGAAGCAACAATTTGCAGAGGGTGGGTCCTGAGGGAGATGGCCTTGCACTCACATTTATATATATCTCCTCTGGGATGCTGAAGCAATCAGACTGCCTGTCCTCTCTCCTAGCCCATTTTCTGCTCAGGGCCAAGAAGGCCAGACAGAATAAGATATGCGGGAATGGGCCAAGAATTCAAATGATGACAATGGAGTACAAAGGGGATAAGCAGGCTTGGGAGAGAGAGGTCAGAAGATTAGAACCCCCAGGTGTGGCCTGGATGAGATAAGACATGTCTCCTTCCAAAAGGCCTTCAGGCATATTCCTCTTAACCATGATGAGATGAGCTGTTTTGAAAAACTCCCCTTTCCTATGCACGCGCACAAAGGCACAGCGCCTCAAGACTCCTGGCAAATTGGCACACATGTCCTGTTCCAAATAGGCACGTAAATAATTCTAAAGCATTGCTGGAACACCAACATGTCCTTTGGCTAATGCTGCTTCCACCTTTGGAAAGCCAGTTCAGGCAGTCTCACAACAGAGAGCCCTTCACCCTGCCTCGGCTGGTTAGCTTTGTCACATTGTCAGTAATACACAGAGGAATATGGGATAGCTTCTCAGGTGTCATCAGTGCCAGTTGCTTTTGCAAGAAGCCGAAAGAACATGCCAATAAACCACTGCAGAAGTGAACAAGGTGATAAGGAAGGTATCCTTGAAAAGAACAGGTAACTCCATGAAGTTATATAAATGTTGGGCGGTTTCTGAGCTGAGAATTGAGAACAAGCAGGTACGATCTGATCCTAAGCACCCCAAGATGAGTCCTGATTTCAGTGAGACTACCCACTTCCAGGTATGTGGGCTTAGGACTACAGCCGACGCTTGCACTGCAATACACATTTACTAAGGAGTAAGTCCCCCTGGGACGCAGGTGGCGCTGTGGGTTAAAGCCTCAGTGCCTAGGACTTGCCGATCGAAAGGTCGGCGGTTCGAATCCCTGCGGCGGGGTGCGCTCCCACTGCTCGGTCCCAGCGCCTGCCAACCTAGCAGTTCGAAAGCACCTCCGGGTGCAAGTAGATAAATAGGGACCGCTTACCAGCGGGAAGGTAAACGGCGTTTCCGTGTGCGGCTCTGGCTCGCCAGAGCAGCGATGTCACGCTGGCCACGTGACCCGGAAGTGTCTCCGGACAGCGCTGGCCCCTGGCCTCTTAAGTGAGATGGGCGCACAACCCCAGAGTCTGTCAAGACTGGCCCATACGGGCAGGGGTACCTTTACCTTTACCTTAAGTCCCCCTGGACTCAGCAGGCTGAGTAAGCAGGCCAAGGACCATGGTGTGAGACTTCAATGGACCAATGTTCATGTTGAATGGAGTGCTGATGGTCATACCTTTGAAACAAAAAGTTATGTTAATCCAATTGCAAAAAAGTACAAACAAATCCAGTACCTGTCAGATCGCAAGCCAGCTCCATTTTAGCATATCTGTGATCAAGCCCTAAAGTCAGGGGGAAACCACATAAATCATAAAGACAAGAGTTGACAAGCATTGAATGAAGGTATATGCAGAAGTTGCTGCTCTTGCTGGCAAGGACTCCTCAAGCAAGAAAAGGAACTTGCAACTCCCCAGGAAATGTCTAGGTGCAACATGGTTGCCAAGATCCAGGGGAGATCATCCTTGGAAAACTGGGATGTCATACAGCGGCCAGACTAAGATCCCAATTGCGCTCCCCTTTGATCCAGATTTGATCTCAGAAAGATGGCGCAGGGATTGGCCACAGAACACACATTCTCCTGAATGAGAACCTTGTGGGTGGATAACCAAAGTGCTGGGAGTGTGTACAGTTGCCAGCTCTCCACTGACTTCATGCTCTTGTACCCTTTCCAAAGTCAGAAGTGGGAGGAACCAGCTCTGGTTGTTTAGTCTTTCTTCCCTGCTGCAAAAATGCAAAAATGAGCTCAGATATTTTGGTGTCAGAGGCAGCAAATTCAAATGCCACCATCTCTCTGGTGATTATGAGAATAAATGAAAGAATAGACAAATTTGTTCCACCTTAAGGGTACTCCCAAACCTTTTCTGGTAGACAAGGTTGGCCCAAGACATTTATCTGCCTGAGGTGGCATTTCACGTAATATCCTCATGCAAGGGTACCAGCTGAAGTGCTAGTCAAAATTATTTTGGCACCTGAAGCCTGGCAGAGAAAAACATGTCTGAGTAGAAGCCAGCAGGATTTACACTAGCTTAAATTAAGCTGATGCAAATTACCCCTGTTCTAAGCCTTTAATAAGCATTTAAAACAGAGTTTGACCTAGCAGTTCAAAAGCACATCAAGTGCAAGTAGATAAATAGGTACTGCTCCGGCGAGAAGGTAAACGGTGTTTCCGTGCGCTGCTCTGGTTCACCAGAAGTGGCTTAGTCATGCTGGCCACATAACCTGGAAGCTGTACCCCAGCTCCCTCGGCCTATAAAGCGAGATGAATGTGCAATCCCAGAGTTGTCTGCGACTGGACCTAACGGTCAGGGGTACCTTTACCTTTTACTTGTGTAAGTTCTGCCAGGTCACCAGGCATAGCTGTCAAGTGTCCCTTATTTGAAGGGACAGTCCCTTATTCCAGCGCCATGTCCCGCTGCTGTCCCTTATTGATGGATGTCCCTTAAATGATGTCCCTTATATTTCAAAGGAAGCAGCGCCTCTCCCTCCCTCCCTGCCGGCCAGGGAGGAGGGAGGCTCCAACTGTGTTGCTTGGCTGTGTTGCTCACCCAATAAGAAGTCTAAGAACGGCGGGGGGTGGGGGTGGAGCTTGTATGCCTTGTGTGTAGCTAGTTAATGCAAGCTGAGGGGTTTTTTGAATGTTGGACGTCATTTTGTTGCACGTGCTGCTGCAAACTTTGCAGTGCAAAGCCAGGCTGGGGAGCCATCTTAAGTTGAGGCTGCATAGGCCTTGTGGTGCATGTGATTCAGATTCTATTCAGTTGAATCTCTGGTTACAAAGTTGGTTGGACAGTGTTCTCGAAGCTACCCAGCATGAGTTTGATCAGACTGCAGGAGGACAGGAAGACTGGAGTGCCTGGAACAGGTCCCTTATTTTGGCTGCTGGTCCATTATTTTCAAGGCTGCTGGTCCCTTATTTTCAGATCTGTAAGTTGACAGCTATGTCACCAGGTCACAGTTAGGGTCCAGCATAAATCTCCTCTGCTCAATCCTGCCTTTTCCATTCCCCTGGAACACCCATTTTTCAGGACTTAAACTGGTGTAAAATCCACTGGATTCAGCTCAGCTGGATAACCCCAGACCAGGGAGTTAACACAGACTGGGATCAGTTTAACTGGGATGTGGGGTTTATGCTGTTGTAGTTAAGCTGGGCCAGAAATTGGTAAGTATGGAACTAACAAAACATTTGAGAACAGTGCAAGCTTTCAAATTAACTATATAGTAGAACAATGCATGAGTAGCTCTGTCTTCCTCAAAAGCTTGCATGCTTTCACAGAAATCTCTCCCCCCCCCCCCGCCCCTTCAGTTAAGGATATATCTCCCAGCCAGTTTTATATGTTGAGGAATCAGTGCACAGAAAATTGTTACTGCAAATTCACTACGTACCTAAATTCCATTCACTTTTCACACAGAGACTTTTTAAAAAAATTAAATAAGCTGCTTTCTGATTGGCTCCCTAACCCAGGCCTATACAGTTGTGAGCCAATCAGAGTGAAGATTCAAAGGAAGGGATTGAGAAAGTACAGCTGTTGTTAAGACCAGCTCATTGAAAATTACAGTTGTCCTCCCCTTCGAAACAAGCATGGGGACGTGTTTGTTTTCTATAAATACCTTGGGTTTGTCATCTGATTGCAAAAGCAATTCATTAGTATCAGGGGAAGATCGCCAAATCGGCCTCCAAATGACAGTAACGGCGATCAGGACTCTCGCAAACCAATGCTAAAGTTTATAAACTTTATCCACCTCCTACGCTGGGCTGCCAGCGATCTGTGTCCACAGGAGTTTTACAAGCCAGATTTATGCATATGTCAATGAGGTGAAATTAACGTTGCAGTGCTGCAATGGGAAAAAATGTTTCTTTGCAACATGATGAAACAGTTACTTGGCTGGAATAAAACAGAAGGAGGCTCGGAGGGATAAAGAAAGGTGCCCAAGCCTTCTCAGGGGACTGAGGGGGCGAGGATCTGTTGGCTGGCTGAGTCTTTTGTTCAGTTCCTGTTCCTATTCCTAAAAGGTAAAGGGACCCCTGCCCATTAGGTCCAGTCGTGGACGACTCTGGGGTTGTGGCACTCATCTCGCTTTATTGGCCGAGTGAGCCGGCGTACAGCTTCCAGGTCATGTGGCCAGCATGTCTAAGCCGCTTCTGGCGAGCCAGAGCAGCGGACAGAAATGCCATTTACCTTCCCGCCGGAGTGGTACCTAGTTATCTACTTGCACTTTGACGGAGTGGTACCTAGTTATCTACTTGCACTTTGACGTGCTTTCAAACTGCTAGGTTGGCAGGAGCTGGGACCAAGCAATGGGAGCTCACCCCGTCACAGGGATTCGAACCGCCGACTTTCTGATCGGCAAGTCCTAGGCTCTGTGGATTAACCCACAGTGCCACCCTGGCGTTAAATCATGTTTTCTTTTTTAGGATGTGGTCAGGGCAGGCCATAGGGGTGAACTCCCTGGGGCTCTGAGCACCCACAAAATTCCCTATGAAGGAACCTACAAATTTTGGTGCCAGGGCCATGCACAGTGCATGGCACCCACAGCCCCAGAAACCCACAATTAAGCTGACACTTCTGGGGCAGGCCCAAGACATTTTGCTACCTGAGGCAAAGCAACAAATGACAACCCCTAACTACCCCCTCCCCTGCTGCCTCCAGACATGGTGCATTGTTCCCAAAGGCAGCAAATAAAATAAAAAATAGTCACCTGAGGCAGGAAAACCACCCAGCAGCTCCCCCAGCTTTACAGCAGCAATAATAAAAAACCAAAACCTCCTAAATGAGTCCGATTGGATTCATAGGGCTTTCTTCTTTTTCCCCACCCTACTCCTCCTATTTATTTTTGTTGTCTTACCTACCCTCCTGCTCTTCACCCTAAGATCCCAAGACTGGTCTCAGAGATTTAAAATTTATTTTAGAAATGGAGTCTTGCTTCAGTTTCAAGCAAAAGTGCTTGAAGACCAAGATGCCCATGTTCTTTTCACAGTTGTGGAACCATTCACAGGTCAGATCTCTTGCTTCAGACCAGGTAACACTGAATTGCGCCTGTTCTTCTAGTGATAATTGCAACTCTTCATCTGATAGTGTGGCTGTATAAAATAATGATAATGCAACATTACATAGTGCTCCCCACTTCTTCTTATAGAGTTAACCCACAGGATTCAAAGGTAAAATGAAATCAAACAAAGGGGGAAACATAGGAATCAATGAAAATTAACCAAAGGCTCCTGTCTAGTTTTGAGACAAGAATAAAAGACAAAAATAATTTATTACAGTATTAACTTTTGAGGGCTAGAGGCCAATTCATTAAAGGCTGTGTGGGTGGGTGTGGGTGTGGGGGTGTGGACACATGTGTGCATGCACACCCACACCCACATTTACATCCATATTGATGTAGAGAGAGCAGGGTGTGTGTTTGTGTGTAAACCGTGATGGCAAAGAGGAACAAAATGCAATGTGGCAATTGCATTTGAAGCAAATCTATCTATAAAACAGTCCCAAGGACCTTTCACAAAGCAGCGCTGTTGATAACACAAGCATCCTGGCACTGGAAAGCCAATTTGCACAAACGCTGGGCTTGAAAACAGCCGCTGCTATTTCAGTTGTGGCCTGAATCAAGGTAACAAGTTTTTACTCCGCTGTATATCTTTCTTAGTTTACCAGGGCAAACACTGTTTTTGTGAACGGTCTCTGTGAGTTTTCAAGGGGGAGGCCATACAGCACCAGCTATTCAGGAAGAAAATCCCAGGTTAAATTCCTGCTGCCTCCAGGTAGGCTGGGAATGTCCCAGGGCTAGTCAGTTTAGACAACAGTGAGCTGCATGGACCAATTGTCTTCCTATGTTCTGTTCAGTTTATGAAACTTTATGTCGTAATAAATTTGTTAGTCTATAAGGTGTCACAAGACTCTTTTTGCTTACAACAGACTAAGATGACTACCCATCTGGATAAATGCATCATGTTTCTTTTCTTTTATTTCTTTTATTAAATTTATATCCCACTTTTTTCTCCCAAAGGGGCTCAGGATGGCAAATGGTAAGGTATAATCAGATTAAAGTGTTGTTGTTTAGTTGTTTAGTAGTGTCTGACTCTTGGTGATCCCATGGACCAGATCATGCCAGGCACTCCTGTCTTCCACTGCCTCTCGCAGTTTGGTTAAAGTATATGTAGTCAAATATATATTTCCCAAAGGACTGATGGCTTAATGGGAGCTTAAGAAATGGGCCATGATTAATATGTGACACAGCGATAATAAGCAGAGTATAAAGTTGGTTGGTAAGCTCTTTTGGCCCATAGGCTCCTACAGATTATTGAGAAAGTGCCATGGGCGCCTCCCAGCTGGTCATTTCTCTTGTCTCTCCTTTGGATCATCCCCAGCCCTGAGAGACAGAAAGAGTGAAAGCTCACAGACATACTTTGCTTTCCCGAGGGATCTGGGCAAAAGTCAGACCCAGTAAAATTAATCTGAGCCTTAAAAAGCACACAGAGCTGGAAGAGGAAGTCGGAAAGTGCGCCACTCTTTCAACTTCCTCCTTCAGCTCTATGGACTTTTCAAGGGGGGGAAATGGTAATCTCCTTCCCCACTTCATGGAGTGGGGAAGGGACTTCATGGGCCCCAGTTTTACAGGAGGGATTCAACTGCATGCCATAAAGTTAGGTTTGATCACTTAAACTGGATAAAAATACTCAATCCCTCTACCACAACGAATCCACCTTAAGAAAGACTCTGACTTTTTGCAGTTAGGAAAGTGATGAGGAAATGCAGTAGAAAATGTGCTGTGGGTGAATAATTAAAGAGAAGGTGTGTAAGCACTGTGCACGCAACTCAGGATGAAATCGGAAGGAATGTTCATTGTCTTATAACTGTGCAACCAAATCAGATGTTCAGGAAAGACTGGGCATTGACTAACCTCCACATAAGCCTTGTGCAAGCAAAGCAGGATGAACTCTCAATAAATATGTTATCTAGAGAAGCCTTCACTGTGACAAAGCAGATAAGCCCTTACTTGTCTTTCACCAGAGAAACCAAGCATTCTAGGCAAACTCATCTTCATCTGCTTATGAAAGGTGTACAAATCTCCCCATTAATCATTCATCCTCACACTTTTCATTGCATTTTCCCTTCACTTTCCTAACTGCAAAAAGTCAATTTTTAAAAAGTGAATTTATTGTGTAACTGAGCTCTGCAATCCACATAAATTGTGCAAGCCTCGATTGCCAGTATGTGTTCAAATCCCTCTCATAAAATATGTACGGTCTGGAGATGGCCTGAGGCTTATTCAGAGATGCGCTTTCTACTGTGGCCTTGAGGTGGTTCTGGTGTGTGCCTGGCGAATGCCGTGCAGAACCTGGGTCCCCAGAGTGAAGGTACAGACTTCCCAATCTAGGTCAACTCAAGCTCAGGCAGGCCACTAAGAATTCTGGTTCTTCTCAATGACAAGGAGAGTTCCCTGTTATATGGAATGTATGTGCCTGGCCTACCTAACAGGGTGTTAGCAACTGGCTGGGGATCAGAGACTTGTGAAGCAATAGCTTATTAATTTAGCAATGTCTGGTGCCAAGATCCATAGGCTCCAGCAGTTTGGAAGACAATAGCTGAAGCCAGTGGAGCCTTACCAGGAAAGATAATATAGTAGTTGGGTTAGTCTGTTAGCCTTCAGATTATTGCAACCGATTATGGAATGTTCTTCGTGCACCTGCCGGGATCTGAGCACTCAAAAGTGGAAGGTTAGACTTCTCCTCTTGTCCTAGATCATGGACAAGGGAGCCACCAGGAATACAATTCAGGCTGCTAAAAACCCAACCTGGCAGATAAAAAGATGGCTACGTAGAAATCCTACTTGCAGAGCAATCCTAACTAAATGAAGCTAGTGAAATGTACTGTCCCAGATAAGGAAGACACACTTCTGATAGTTAAAGCTTTATTGACAAGTATCAAACATCTCAAGGGCTGTCTCATGGGAGATGGAACAAGCTTGTTTTCTCCTGCTCTGGAGGACAGGACTTGAACCAATGGCTTCAAATGGCAAGAAAAGACATTCCGACTAAACATAAGAAAAATCTTTCTGACCCTAAGAGCTGTTTGACAGTGGAACAGACTCTCCTTCATTGGAGGTTTTCAAGCAGAGGTTGGATGGCCATCTGTCATGGATGCTTTAGTTGAGATTCCTGCACTGCAGAGGGTTGGACTAGATAACCCTGGGGGTTCCTTCCAACTCTACAATTCTTTGATTCTATGTGAAACACTTACAGCAGCTCCCACAGTGCTCCAGATACACACAAGCTCACACACATTGAGGCTCTAGGTAGCTGTCCACAGGTCTAGGCCCTGTGAAGCCGTCATAGCAACAGTGGAGCCCTGCTCCCCCTCTGGCTTATATTCCCTCCTCTGAAGGGTTTCATGCTAGCAACCTGAGACTTCTCCTGCATGGACGTCATCACTGCTCTTCCCTTTTTAACCCCTCCTGGTTCTAGGAGACAGTCTTCCTCAGACTGCCCTGACTCTCATTCCTCCCCTGGCTCCTGCGTTATGGGTGGCATGACACCCTAGATATCACTGGTCCCCTCTCCTGGTCTCCTGCCTCCACCACACTCTCTTCTGAGCCCTGCCAGTCCCTGAGACTTACCTCAGCTTCAGTTTGTTACCCCAATTCCAAACTCCGTTCTGGAGTGTGGATATCCTTGGCTGAGCTGGCCTAAGCCTGGCAAAGGGAAAACTAGAGTTTGACTTACATGATCTTTTTTGTTGATTTAAGTTCCACCAGGTTGCCAGGTCATGTGGCCAAGCTGAATAGAGTTAGGATCCATAATAAGTCCCCCCCTTCCTGCTGGCCCCTTCCCCGGAACCCCCATAATTCGGGGTTTACACTTGTGTATTTTCAGCTGAGGTGATATGTAGGGCTTATGCCAGCATAGCCTGGCGGTGCCAGAAACCTGCCAGCTGAGTTGGAGATCTGCTGGATCTTAACTGGATCTTATCGTGGTAGATCTTGGGTTTGGACCACTCCCTTAGATGTCTCCATTCCTTGTCACGTTCAGCATCTCAGGGCCATGCTGAAGGTCATGAGAGAACTAGGTCAGATGCACTACAACAGGGATAGCCAACTCCCACCAGCCCCAGGCAGCATGGCCAAGGGTCAGGGTTGGTGGGAGTCCACATCATCTGGCAAGCACCATGATGGCTATCGCTGAGCCATCACTGAGTACACAGCAGCTTTCCCCCTGAGACATAGAATCGAAACAGCAGGGCCGTTGGCAGGAGATCCCAAGCGGAGTGTTTTGAGGACAATGCCCTAACATCCATACTTGCAACCAAGTAAGAGGTCATGCACTGGCTTCTGTCTGAAATCAGGAGGAATTCACATTTGCGCAAAGGACCCCTCCAGTCTGCTGTCTTATTGTGAGTTCACTCTGTTCCTAACACAATAGCAGAGCATTCGTGGTGGATTTATTTTGCTTTAGTTTGGTCTGTGATGCTTCCACAATGCTACCACATGATTGCTGTCCACAAGAGCTATAGCACAATGAAAGCAGGACATTAAAATGCCCCAAAACTTTTGCAGGTGTGAACAGTGTCAAAAGTGAGGCAGCCACCAATCGATGTCTATAAGGGGCCCACCTAGGCAGGCAGGTAGGTGCTGGACCGCTTCCCTGCAGTTGCTAACTCATATGGCTTCACTGTGCATGTGATGATTACCTCTCAGTTAGGGAGAACTTAGTGGGACATTGTCAAACCCTGAGTACCTGTGGATGTCATGCATGCCACTTGCCCCAAGAAGACAGAGAGGGAGAAATAGCAGCTTTATTGGGCTCACTGTGGATCTCCATCTGGAATGTGAAGAAAAAGAAGGCACCTTTCATCATATGTGGTGGATGTGTAAGGTAATAAAAACATTCTGGGAAATGATATATACTGAATTGGAAAAAATGTTTAGAGTAACTTTCATAAAAAACAACAACAACCCAGAAGCATTCCTATTAGGAATTGTAGTTGCTGATATTCCAAAGGAGCAGAAAAGACTTTTTATGTACGTGACGACAGCTGCATGGATGTTATGAGCCCAGAGATGGAAAGAAGATAAAGTTCCTACCAGAGAAGAATGGCAAATTAAACTGTTGGACTATGCTGAGAAGGCAAAACTGACCGGAAAGCTCAGGAACCAAGAAGATCGAAACTTTAACAAAGAATGGAGGTAATTTATAATTTATCTTGGAGACCACTGTAAGCAGATGAAAACATTAGCAGGATTGCAATAACACTCTCAATGTAGCAAGTACTATGGAGATAATGGACTTCTGTAAAATATGGACTATTGAAAAAGATGCAGTAGAAAAGGATTAATAACAGGACCCATGGAGGGCAAGGTGGGAAGTCCAAAGATTCGGAGAAATCTTTAAATGTGGATGTGTATGGTTGTGTTGTTATATATAATTTTATACTTTTAAAATCAAATAAAAATTATTTTTAAAAAAGGGGGGAGGAGACAAGCTATGCTCAGCAGGAGCAGAGGTGGCCCAGACAGGCTCATTTTCATGTGCAGACTGAATGTTATTATCAAAAAAACAACAACCCAGTTGTTTGCTGTGGAAGGAAAATGGGAAAAAGGGGAGGCGAGATCAACTAGGCATAGTTCTGTCCAGCCAAGTGACTGACCTTAGCTAACAGTGAAAAGGCGGCTCTTGCTCCACTTCTCTCGACTTTTCACATTCCCGTTCCACTGATGTGCTAGTTTACAATATGCAGGGAGCTGTTTGTAGAAGGGTGTCTCCACAAATATCAGCTTCACACACTTTGAAGTGGAACAGCCTCGAAAGGTTTTTACAGAAGGAGCTTTCAGACGGTTGCTATTTTCAGGTGGGATTCCCTCGTGCACCAGCCATTTCAGGTTATGCAGTTACAGTTGGAGGTCCACCGCAACAAAGCCACTTCCCAAAAAGATGGGACCTTTTGCAATAAGAAAAGGGCTGGGGAAACGCACCGGAAAGCGTGCAATAGCATTTGCTTGATGGGAATGTCATCTAAACTCCTCGTGAACAAGATCAGAAGGCATGCTCCATAAATAGACAGCTTCATCTAACCTCCCTGCAAACAAATCAGGACGAAGGCACAATAAACAGGTCACCTGAAAGCACCCGGAGAGTAAACAGGCACAATTTCTCAGAGAAGATTAGTGTTGGGTGCTGATGCAATTGAGTTTATGGGCTTTTTGAAATTTTAATGATGTGCTGTGTTCTATCTACTGTTTTAAAATTGTATTGGATCCATTTTTTGCCTTTTAATTTACAATAAGCCTGCAACTTACGCACATTTAACTTGTGTGTTTTATGCGCTTGGCAAAAATGTTTAAAAAATTAGAAAAGGGAGTGGAAACGGGGCGGGCATCCAGGAAAAAGGCTTCGGCAATCCCACCCATCATTGAACCCAATGCAATTTGACTATGCACACATTTTGGCTTTACGTCTGATCCCCGGAATGTGACCCTTGCGTAATTGTGGACTTTACTGTATTGTAGCCTACCCTGGCATTGTCTGTTGAAGGGTGAGATAAACGTAATCTTAATAAATAAATGATAAATACGGTGACTCTTCTGGACGTCTTCCTCCATGCAAAAGAGGCTGGGATTCTACTTATCGTTTTCAAAGTCACCCAAAGCAAAGGGAAGAAATCCACAGCTTCAGAGTGTCGCAATCCCTTCTGCCTCAAAGTGGGAATTACCCTTTGAAGGGCTTGTCATTCATTCTTGAGGCTTCATGGCATCTACTTTGAGGAAGTGGAGACAGGCTGGGGCAGATGGGAAAGGGCATGAATCACCTTCCTACGTAACGAGCGTTTCATCATGGGCAAAACCCCACCAGCTGAGCGACAGTCTGGCCTTTTGCCCCTGCACTATCATCTTCTGGAAATGGTGACTGACTCCATTCCCATACCCTGATGGTTGTTCGAGTTTGTGACTACTTGGCCTTCAGAGCCACCTCCATTGGCTGGAAAAGCTCACTTGAAATCAGAACGATGACCTACCTAGTATTGACCAAAGAGCATCAGAGATATCAATAATGGCTCCTCAACGCTTATCATAGAAGAATGTAAGCAAATTCAGGGTTATAAGTTTCAAATCTGGGCCTGGGAGAGGTGCAAGTGGCTTGGGCAAATGTCTGAGACCCGGAGCCTCAATCAGCCAGTCGGAGAAAGCAAACGAGTATGTGATGCTTCTTTTTATTAAGTCCAGCCACCAACCCAATGAGCACAGCATCGGCCTAGTTTCTACAGCACTTAGCCATAATTTATTAAGCTACAGTTTATTCAGTCATGGCTTAACATCTGCCCAACACAGCTTAACTATGATTTATTTACTGCCAACAAACCACAGTCTGAAGCCAAAGTTTGGGTTTGTTTTCACTTACATGTGAACATAGCTTTCTTCCATGGTTTGTTTGGCCACCGGAGGTGGCTAGCAGTTTGGAGCGGGCTTGGGCAGCATTGCTGACCGGGTAACAAGAATCCTAAAGAGATGTCTTGCTGTTGTGGCTAAAAGCGTGAGCATCCCTGGTTCCAAAATTCTTTCTGTCCAGGAATGCATTAGGTAGCATTTGGCTTATAAACCATCTCTCAACATCCACTCTACAATATGAGCTATAATTTGAGGCCTGAAGCGAGATGAGCGCCAGACCCCATAGCCACCTTTGGCTGGACTTAACCATCCAGGGGTCATTTACCTTTACCTATGATATGAGAATGGGCCGTGGGTGGCGCTGTGAGTTAAACCACAGAGCCTAGGACTTGCCGATCAGAAGGTCAGTGGTTCGAATACCCGCGACGGGGTGAGCTCCCGTTGCTCGGTCCCTGCTCCTGCCAACCTAGCAGTTTGAAAGCACGTCAAAGTGCAAGTAGATAAATAGGTACCGCTCCGGCGGGAAGGTAAACGGCATTTCCGTGCGCTGCTCTGGTTCACCAGAAGCGGCTTAGTCATGCTGGCCACATGACCCGGAAGCTGTACACTGGCTCCCTCGGCCAATAAAGCGAGATGAGCGCTGCAACTCCAGAATCGGTCACAACTGGACCTAATGGTCAGGGTTCCTTTACCCTTTACCTTATGATATGGGAATCATGATCCTTGAGTTGTTGCAATGATCACTGAGATATGTGTTCTTCTGAGCACTCTGAATGTTAATCTGTATTATCAGTTCTACCAACAGAAAATTTGGGGAGTCAAGTGTTTATCAGTTTGTAGGTGAAAAAGGGTCACTACAACAACTGCAACACAACAATAAACAGGAACAGGGGATTACTTAGTTACACAGAAGTACAGTGGATGCTCAGGTTGCAAACGTGATCTGTGTGGGAGGCACGTTCGCAACCCACAGCATTTGCAACCTGTAGTGCCGCGTCTGTGCAAGTGCGGGTTGTGATTTGGCACTTCTGTGCATGCGCGACTGCCAAAACCCTGAAGTAATCCGTTCCAGTACTTCTGGGTTTTGGCGCATCCATAGCCCCAAAAAACACAACCTAAAGCATCTGTAACCCGAAGTACAGTGGTACCTCGGGTTACATACGCTTCAGGTTACAGACTCCGCTAACCCAGAAATAGTACCTCGGGTTAAGAACTTTGTTTCAGGATGAGAACAGAAACCGTGCTCCAGCGACGCGGCAGCAGCGGGAGGCCCCATTAGCTAAAGTGATACCTCAGGTTAAGAAAAGTTTCAGGTTAAGAACAGACCTCCAGAACGAATTAAGTTCTTAACCCAAGGTACCACTGTATTATTTGCAAATTAAACAAAAAATAATAATGCTTAAAACCCAGGATGTACAAAATGCTGAAGTATCAATTAAGGTGAATCAACCTTGTGAAGTCCTGAGGGATGGCTCAGTTGATAAAGCATGAGACTCTTAATTGCAGGGTCGTGGGTTTGAGCCCCACATTGGGCAAAACATTCCTGCACTACAGGGAGTTGGACTAAATGGTCTTCATAGTCCCTTCCAATTTTACAATTCTAAGTCTCTAACAGCTTTGAATAAGCATCCTGGGATAGGCTTGGGCAGGAGAATGCTGTGAATTTTTTTAACACCCCCCCTGCACTATAAACCAGGGATTTATGATTCTATCTGAGAGAGAGAAAAGAAGCCTCCCATTTCTCCCACTTTCTAGAATTAAACCTGTTCCCACTGTATAGCTATAAAATGCTAGCACTATATTGTACTATATTCCTCTGAGGAAAAGGCCTCAGGGAGAAGCAGTAGCGGCCCATGTAATGGGAGGAGGCTGCTCCACAGCCAGGGTGCCAACACTGAAAAGGCCCTTTCTGTATTAGCCACCCATCTGACTTCACTGGGCAGAGGACACAGGGAGCAGGGCCTCTGAAGATGATCTTACGATTTGGGTAGGTATACTGCTGAGCTGCTCCCGCTACTTGCCTGAATAAAGACAACTTTCTTACTCACAAGTTAAGATCCTCAGCTGTTGCAGCTTGGGAAGGAGAAAAGACAAACGTTTTATTACTATTAGGACAGTGGTGCGTATGAGCTTTTGAACTGCACAGAGCTGTAGTTTCAAAACTATATATATAGTTTTACACGGGAAGACACCCGAGGACACCAAAACCTGCATTCCTGTACCCGTGAAAATCTACGAAAGCATATATATATATATATATATATATATATATATATATATACACACACACACAGGACAGTGCTTCTTCGAGAACGCATGGTGTGAACTTTGCTGCTTGATTTAGTCCTGAGATGGCAGCAGAGGAGGACACCCTGTCTGCTTATTATTGGCCCGTGCTAGGTGCTGCCCACTATCTGGATGCAACCTTAAATTACCTTGTCTCATTTGCTGCTGAGCAACAACCTCCGATAAGGACAAGGAGCTGCTCCAGGTCCTTCAGTTGCTGTGCAGTGATGGTGATTTAACTCACCTCCTAAGCTTAAGCTGCTGATAACCATCTATGCACCCAAGATGGGAGTGGAGGAAAGCCGCAACTTGTGTTCCTCTAGCACAGGGGCCAGCAAACTTTTTCAGCAGGGGACCGGTCCACTGTCCCTCAGACCTTGTGAGGGACCAGACTATATTTTGGGGGAGGGGAAATTCCTATGCCCCACAAATAACCCAGAGATGCATTTTAAATAAAAGCACACATTCTACTCATGTAAAAACACCAGGCAGGCCCCACAAATAACCCAGAGATGCATTTTAAATAAAAGCACACATTCTACTCATGTAAAAACACCAGGCAGGCCCCACAAATAACCCAGAGATGCATTTTAAATAAAAGGATACATTCTACTCATGTAAAAACAAGCTGATTCCCGGACCATCCGTGGGCCGGATTTAGAAGGCAATTGGGCCGGATCTGGTCCCCGGGCCTTAGTTTGGCTACCCATGCTCTAGCAGAGCTCTTTGGCCACCTCCAAAATCTCTGAAGGCTGAAACAATTGTAGCTTGCAAAATGCGTCCTGAATGAACTTTGCTGCTATTGCTCCCATCTGAAATATGCCTTCAGGCTGGGTAAAAGGGGGATTTGTAATTTTGTTTCTTTTCCTTTTTTTCCCAGTGGTGTGTTTGTGTTCTGAAATGACCGGCCAAAATTTGGTCCGAAATTATATGAGAGTGTCTCATGTGTTATCGCACGCACACACTGCTAGTTTTGCTGTCAGCCCTCCAGCCTAGTTGCCTTCCCCTTAGGCTGCAGGACATTCCATAGGCTGGTGGGAATAGTCACAGTTTTATTAAGTACCTAATAATACACTGTACAGTGACAGCATGTAATAGCAATAAACCCTCTCTGTAATTCTGCTTGACTCATCAAACAAAGTGGGACAACTATGATTGATTGGGTTTCAGTAAACACGGCTTGAAAGAAAGCTCTTGGCAAAGGAGAGACAGTTTAATCCTCAGAGAAATTAGCAGGGCAGCCCCAAGTTTTACATTGTTTTGTTTTGCTTAGTTTTATTTTTTAAAACACATTTTTGCAGAGCAGGAAAATAACATACCTAAATTGCAAAACACATTGGCTGCTTGCTGGTGTGTTTGGGATTAAAACAAAAGCAATCAGTTCTTGCTATATGCAAACTGACTCTGCTGCTTGAGTTATCTAGTGTGCTCAGTTCTGCAGCAGACAAAGTATGTCTTCGTAAAACATTTTTTTGTGATGCTCAAGTAAGTTGAAGTTACAGGAAGGGTGGGGCTCCTTTTTTTTGGACTTCTTGCCCAACAACCGATTGGTTGTGTAAACTGAGAATGAAAAATGCTAGTACAGGGGAATCAACACGGGATATCTGTGGCAAAGAATATAGCTCCATGTAATGAGGGCAGATCCACACCATACATTTAAAGTACATCTAATGCACATTCAAAGCAGATGGCTTCCCAGCAAAATAATCCTGGGAACTGTAGTTTGTTAAAGGTGCTGGGAATTATAGTACAGTGTTAAGGAAAACTACAGTTCCCATGGTTCTTTCGAAGAAGTCATGTTCTATAATGAATGAACTAATTGGTTATGGTCCCAGACCAGAGATTATGTGCTATCACCATTCATTGAATGTGCTCTGAATGTATGCTGTGGATCTCCCCCTCAAGCAACAAAGTCAAGTTGTATTACAGTGGTACCTCGGGTTAAGAACTTAATTCATTCTGGAGGTCCGTTCTTAACCTGAAACTGTTCTTAACCTGAAGCACCACTTTAGCTAATGGGGCCTCCTGCTGCCGCTGCACTGCCGGAGCACGATTTCTGTTCTTATCCTGAAACAAAGTTCTTAACCCGAGGTATTATTTCTGGGTTAGGGGAGTCTGTAACCTGAAGCGTCTGTAACCCGAGGTACCACTGTATTAGCAAGCACTGCTTTCCCTCAAAGAACAAGAATGCAGATTGATGGCCCTTCAAATGTGGAAGCCTTGGAATGACCTTGAAAGTCAGCAGAATGGATCTTCTGCCCATCTAAACTGGGAATCCACTCTCAAGAAGAAAACATGCAAGACCTGATTCCCTCCATGAACACATTAGCGACGAGCTGGTGTCTTCTTGCAGCCTAGGTAAGTTCTTGCCTTCTTTAAAAGCACAGGTGCGGGGTGTCTTTTTTTGCAAAGGGCCCTCTTGATTTTTTTTTTTAAATGCATTCAGGATTATTTGTGCTAATGGTATCAGGGCAATTAGATGTGCTGCCACTTTCAATACTGCTTGTGACTGCAAAATGTTTGGGGCAGACATATGGCTTTGTTTTTTTAACCAGTGCATGTGCTGAAATCCTGCAACTTTGAATGAATGAATTTTATTATTTCGGTCACAGACCAGTTCCAGCCCACATACAATATCAAGGAAGTCATAAAACACAATAGGAATACATTTGAATTTGCAATTAGGTATAAAAGGGACAATACAGATATTGTTGTTGTTTAGTTGTTTAGTCGTGTCCGACTCTTCATGATCCCATGGACCAGAGCACACCAGGCACTTCTGTCTTCCACTGCCTCCCACAGTTTGGTCAAACTCATGCTGGTAGCTTCAAGAACACTGTCCAACCATCTCGTCCTCTGTCGTCCCCTTCTCCTTGTGCCCTCCATCTTTCCCAACATCAGGGTCTTTTCCAGGGAGTCTTCTCTTCTCATGAGGTGGCCAAAGTATTGGAACCTCAGCTTCAGGATCTGTCCTTCCAGTGAGCACTCAGGGCTGATTTCCTTCAGAATGGATAAGTTGGATCTTCTTGCAGTCCATGGGACTCTCAAGAGTCTCCTCCAGCACCATAATTCAAAAGCATCAATTCTTCGGCGATCAGCCTTCTTTATGGTCCAGCTCTCACTTCCATACATCATTACTGGGAAAACCATAGCTTTAACTTTGCGGACCTTTGTTGGCAAGGTGATGTCTCTGCTTTATAAGATGCTGTCTAGGTTTGTCATTGCTTTTCTCAATACAGATATAGCAACAGTTTAAAAATATATAAATTGAAACTTAGTCACTAACATATAACCTAAAATTATCATTAAAACTTTTCATACCACTAATGTGCAGTTGGGGGCGGGGGGGGGAAGGGGAATGTCCTGCTTTTGATACACTATAGTGCAAGAGTGCCCCCCTCCATGTAGCAATCTTGCAGTAACGCTGGGTACCCATTGCAGAACAACTGACAAAGCAGAATGATGTGTGGACTGTCCAGTATAAATCCACTACAGATCCACAAATGCTGGGAGAAGCACAGAGAGAGAAAAAACACCATGGGACACCTGTAGCAGGAAAACTGGATGTCTTCATTTGCCCCACCTGCAATAAAACATGTCTCTCCCATATCAGTCTCTGCTGCCCCAGCAGGCATTGTAACTCTCCAAAATTTTGACTTTGCTCCTGAAGGTGCACTCTTCCATTGTCTCCCAAGACAGACGGATGCCAACAATAATGCATCAGTGACATGTTGCAGAATACACCGGCCAAAGCAAACAAGCAAACAAACCACCAATCTTGGGCGGGGACAATATAGCTTTGCAGCATCACCTTCCCTTCTTCCCCCTCCCCTTTATAATTTGTCCACTCCAAGCTGTGTTTCTGAACAGAAAGCATGACTCTCCAAGGTCTCTGAATGCTGGGGCCGGCTCAAGACATTTTGACACCTGAGGTGAGTCACAAAATGGCACCCTCCTCCCCACCAGGGAATAAGAGGTGAGTGAAAATCTGTATCAGGAGCAAGGGGGATAAAGATCTACGTTGGGATCTGCTGGCCCTGTCTCTCCTGCCACCCACCTTAGGGAAATGGATAACACGGAAGAGGAAATTGTTTAAAACATATGTGTTTGATCTGTAAAGTATTAGATTAGTAATGAATGACTTAATGTCATTTTATTTATCATTTTCCTTTTTCTTTATTAAGATTCAACTGTATCGGTATATGATATTTACTTACGTTTCTGTTTTTCTTTCTTAATTTCTTTTCTCTTTTTCAAGTTTGTAAGTTTTGTTTTGGACGTACAATTATACCTCGTGTTACAGATGCCTCAGGTTGCGTTTCTTCAGGTTACAGACTGCCGAAACCCGGAAGTACTGGAACGGGTTACTTCCGGGTTTCGGCGGTCGCACATGCGCAGAAGCGCCGAATCGCAACCTGCATGTGCGCAGACGTGCTCCTGCGGGTTGCGGACACTGCGTATTGTGAATGTGCATGCCGCACAGATCACGTTTGCAACCCGAGCATCCACTGTAATTGCAATCAATCAATCAATCAATCAATCAAGATCCACATTGGGATCTGCTGCCCCAGTGTCTCCTGCCATCCATCTTAGGGGCTGCACTCAGGATTTTTGTAGGGTTTGCTCCTTAGCCTTTTCTCCTCCTGAAGATGTCCCACAATGTAGAGGGTATGGAATTTTTGTTAGGGTTTACTCAGTATTCTTCATTAATCTATGTGACTTTTCATATTATTCCTCCTTCCCCTTTTACATGAAGAGAGCACAGGTAGATTTAAGAAACGGAACAGGAGAGTTGCATTTAACTATTCCTGATCCAAAACACCCTTTTCTCTAAATCTGAAGGGGGGGAAAAGCATTGCAATTAATTGTTGCATTTGAGCCAGGGCCCATTAGAGCACAGCGGTACGTATTTGCAATGCAAGTCTCAACCCAGAAAATGTGATGTAATGATCTCTGCTCATGTGTAGAGTTTGTCACACTGGACTAACCATAAATGAGCCTCTGTTATGTCTGAGAGCTTAAACACATGACCTTTCACACATGCTTTCAAATACATGCTTTGGAGAGTATCCCTAACTTGGCAAAGAGAGAGAGAGAGAGAGAGTATACTTGAAATACAGAAGAAAACTGTATCAATACAGGACATAGCATTTTACACTGAAATACGGGACAATCTTGTATTATACAGGACAGGTGGCAACCCTATATAACATATGTAGATGTGGAAGTGTGCTGTTCAGGGGTGCCCAAAGGAGGAAGGAGAATTGTCCAGATGCGTCAAATATTTGTTTATTTTCTTACATTTATATCCTAATCTATTAATTTCCCTACATTTGTATTTTCTTGCATTTGTGTCCTATTATGATGGAGGAGACGAATGATGTTCACAAACTGGGCAGCCAGTTTTCAGAAGGACAGTCCACAAGGCATTACAATTTACAGTGTCGAAGGCCTTAAAGGTAAAGGTAAAGGACCCCTGACAGTTGCAGACAACTTTGGGGTTGCAGCGCTCATCTCACTTTACAGGCCGAGGAGCTGGCCTTTGTCCGCAGACAGTTTTTCCAGGTCATGTGTCCAGCATGACTAAGCCGCTTCTGGCACAACGGAACACTGAAACCAGAGCAGTGGCCGGAAACGCCATTTACCTTCCCACCAGAGTGGTACCTATTTATCTACTTGCACTTTGTGTGTGTGTGTGTGTGTGTGTGTGTGCGCTTTTGAACTGCTAGGTTGGCAGGAGCTGGAACCAAGCAACAGGAGCTCACCCTGTCACTGGGATTTGAACCGCCGACCGTCTGATCGATGCAGGGGCTGGTTTTGCTCTCTGCATTTTTCTTGAAGCTTTTGAGCAGTGAAAATCATGTCCATTGCCCCCCTAGAACGCCTAAAACCATTTTGGGATTCAGGAAGGGTCGCCTTGGGTATTGTTAAGAGACAGTTTGCCAAGATCCTTGCAAGAATTTTGCCGGCCGCAGCTAATAAAGACATGCCTCGATAGTTCTGCAATCCATTCTGTCACCTTTTTTTAAAAAAAGAGATTGCTGGCATCTCCCCTCTCTCCCAGATTTTTTTGATGGAACCCAAGACTGCAGAACATACATGTAGTTCCCAGGCAATCTCCCCACATCCATGCACTGAATACACCGCCTAGCTAAGGATACCCACTGATTTGGGTATCCTTAGCTAGGCGGTGGCCTCTTGCAGCTTCATACCAGGGGTTGGGAAATCTTCTTAGCCCATGGGCAACCCTCCAGGGGTTGCCTGCCACTGCTGGGTGGGGCCAGAGGCAAAGGTGGCCAGAGTAGCACATGTAAATTTTACCTCTGTATGTTATCTTACTTTACACACACATGCACACACACCAACACACCCCTCTGTAACCTCCACACAAACAACATTCTTGGAGTTCAAGGGCATATTCCAGCTGATGAGAACTAAGAGAAAAAGGAAGCTTCCAGGACAGTGACACTTTCTTTTCTTCCCATGTCTGGAATGATTTTTAATCCTTCCAGCTTTCTCCCACACGCCTATCAGATAAGCTTTGCCCTGGGAAATGATGGGCTGCACCTGGTCCTCACTTCTTCTTTTTCCCATTCACCTGGGTGCACCAGCTCCAAATCTCTCCCTCTCCTAAGCGTGCTGAAATACATAGACAGAGCAAAAGAGCTCTCGATAAGCAGACATGCGCAGTGGTGCAAGGGGTTAAAACAAGACACCCAGAGCCCTCGCTGGCCACGAAAGCATTTAAGGCAACACATCCCATGTCAAACGATTTCGTTTCCAGCTCCAGCTTTAATTATAAGATGTCATGTAGAATGATGACATAGAGTTATAATAGGCACATAGAACACACTAATCTGATATTATATCTTGGCTTTCAACAATAGGCGCAGTGAACCAGCCTAAGCTGTTAACTCGTTCTGGACGCATCTGCAAACTCCACCTAGATACTTATCGGTCTCTTTAATTAAGTGGAGGGAAACATCTCGAGGCCATGCCCATAAAGCCAGACTCCGGTGAGAGCAGAGTCGCTGCGAGCCGCCAGTAACTTCTGACGCCCACAGAGTGGGGTCAGTTTCTGAGCTTGGTCCTCAGCCCCAAGGCATGGGGGAGCACCATGTGTGGTTTCAGAGTGAAGGCAAATCAAAAGCAAGTCAAAAGTGCATGGAAAGAACAAAGCATGCACCAACATGGATTTCAGCAGGGGCAGAAAAGCACCTGGAAAGTTAGGGGGAAATCCATAATCCAGACTACTTTATTCTTCCTTGGTCAGAGCACACCTGGAATACTGTGTCCAATTCTGGGCACCACAATTCAAGAAGGATGTTGACAAGCTGGGACGTGTGCAGAGGAGGGCAACCAAGATGATCAAAAGTCTGGAAACCAAGCCTTGTGAGGAACAGTTGAAGGAGCTGGGTATGTTTAGTCTGGAAAAGAGGAGACTGAGAGGAGATACGATCACCATCTTCAAATATCTCAAGGGCTGTCACATGGAAGAGGGAGCAAGCTGGTTTTCTCCTGCTCTGGACTTGAACCAATGGCTTCAAGTTACAAGAAAGGAGATTCCGACTAAGCATCAGGAAGAACTTTCTGACAGCAAGAGTTGTTCGCATTGGAACAGACTCCCTCGGGAGGTGGTGGACTCTCCTTCCTTGGAGGTTTTTAAGTAGAAGTTGGGTGGCCATCTGTCGCTGATGCTTTAGCTGAGATTCCTGCACTGCAGGGGGTTGGATTAGATGACCCTCAGGATTCCTTCCAACTCTACAATTCTATGATTATATAATTATATGATTCCAGTTATTCCTGAAGGTGTGCCTCCACCCCATTGTTCAGCCCAGACACTGAGGTCCAGCTCCAAGGGCCTTCTGGCACTTCCCTCACTGCGAGAAGTGAGATTACAGGGAACCAGGCAGAGGGCCTTCTTGGTCCCTTCAGATGTCAAGGAAATAAAGAACTCTCTGACACTCTCTGACACCTTCAGACATCTGAAGGCAGCCCTGTTTAGGGAAGTTTTTAATGTTTGATGTTTTATCAGCCTGATGGGCGGGGTATATATAAATTATTATTATTATTATCATTGATTATTTTCCATAAACTGATTAAAGGTTCTATTTACAATCCAGGGGTATATACATTTTGTGATATAAGCAAAATAAACTCAGTGTGTTCGTGCTGGGGCAGTTAAGATGAATCTCCATCCTAAAGATGATCCTATGCACCTTATCAGATCCTTTTTCATCCCGAGGGCCACATTCCCTCATGCACAACCTTCCAGGGGCCACATACCAGTGTTGCATGGCCCTTGATGCAAAAGCTGGCAGGGCAATGGACATGATCCTTACCTTTGCACCATAGTCATTCCACCTGGTCAAATGTCTGATCTTTCTACCCACCCACATGCCTCTCCATTCTCCTTCCAAGCAAGCAAGAGGCATTATCGCATTTTACAAGCAGCCAGTGATCACTGGGTGGGGCAGTGGAGCTTGCCTGATTTCCCATCGCCGGCTTCAGTGTGGTGCACCAGGAGGGACTGCGGGAGGGTTGAGGGGGTGGTGAGGTCAGTGTGGTGCAAACGCAGTGGCAGAGCCAATCAGGAACTGTTTGTGCTGCACTGACCTTAGCATCGCCTTCTTCCCGCCCGCCAAGTATCCCACAGTAATGCAGGTGACAGGTGAAGAAAGCACCACCGGACCACCAACCACTTCTGTTTATGCACACATTCCAAGCCAAGGAAAAGGACTCAAGGAGGGTGTGGCCTGTGAGAGGGGGTGTAGCCTGTAGAGAGTCCTGAGGACCAAGTACAGAGGCCTGGGGGTCTGCATTTGGCTTCTGAGCCAGGGGTTCTCCACCCCTAATATTCACAGAGGGGGAGCTAATGTTTCCCAACTCCAGTTTCTGGCATCTTTGGCTATCGAGGGTCAAACTACACATTGTGCAGTTATGTTTACTATTATTGTTGTTAGCAATAATATTTGCACTCTCTCTCTCTCTGTGAATTTTCTGTGGGGAAGGTCACAGTCTGGAGAGGGCAGGGGGAAAGATTTATCTGATAAACTTCCCCATGCAATCCAAGTAACAATAAGCATTGCACATATAGTTGAATCCAAAGGCTGTAATAATAATAATAATAATAATAATAATAATAATAATAATAAATTTTATTTATATCCCGCCCTCCCCAGCCGAAGCCGGGCTCAGGGCGGCTAACAACACTAAAACAGTACAACATTATAAAACATTATAAAAATGAATTAAAATCAAAATTGATGGCAACCATAAACTAAAGTTTTGTAAAGATTGCCAAAGGAGGGAGTCAGGCTGCGCCCTGACCAAAGGCCAGGTGGAACAGCTCTGTCTTGCAGGCCCTGCGGAAAGATGTCAAATCCTGCAGGGCCCTTGTCTCTTGTGACAGAGCGTTCCACCAGGTTGGAGCCGCAGCCGAAAAAGCCCTGGCTCTAGTTGAGGCCAGCCTAACCTCTCTGTGGCTTGGGACCTTCAAGGTGTTTTTATTTGAAGGCCATAAGTTCCTCTGTGGGGCATACCAGGAGAGGTAAGACTGGTGAGCCCGTGTGGTGTTGTGTTGAGAAGGACGGATGGGGACTGAAGATGCAGGTTCAAATCCCTAGGGGTAAAGGGACCCCTGACCATTAGGTCCAGTCGTGACCGACTCTGGGGTTGCGGCGCTCATCTCGCTTTATTGGCCGAGGGAGCTGGCGTACAGCTTCCGGGTCATGTGGCCAGCATGACTAAGCCGCTTCTGACGAACCAGAGCAGCGCACCGAAACGGCGTTTACCTTCCCGCAGGAGCGGTACCTATTTATCTACTTGCACTTGGACATGCTTTCGAACTGCTAGGTTGGCAGGAGCAGGGACCGAGCAGCAGGAGCTCACCCCGTCGTGGGGATTTGAACCGCTGACCTTCTGATCGGCAAGCCCTAGGCTCTGTGGTTTAACCCACAGCGCCACCCTACTCAGCCACATATTAGGGAATGTTATTCTGGGTGACCTGAGCTCAGCCACTATCTATCGACCCGACCTACCTCACAGGGTTCACAATGAATAAATAACACAGTTTGTAACAGTTACATCCAACGCTTGTAAGCTGATTTGGTGTTGTATATTTCCCAGATGGAACCTGATCATTGGGCACCTAGTCTGGGAATGGGTTTCATGAGCATCGGTCAGATTCAAGCACTATGGCCCAGAGGAATCAGGGGGAAGCTTGCTCCCTGGTTTTCTCCACATAGGTGGGGCAGATAGGGAAGAGGCATTGTCCAGTTTGACCCATAAATGGTCATTGTGGGTCTCTTTGGGCTGGTCTACACATGCATGTTCATCATGACTACAACATCAAGTGACGATCAGCTGGCATGAATGAGGCATCACAGACGTAGTGCCGTTAATCACCACATGTAGCCCTGCAGATGCAACGCTTTTCAAAGGAGTCATGATGCCATGCATTCAGGGCCAAACTGCACATTACATGGGAGACTTGTGATTCAATTTCAAACCTTCCTTAAACAAAACAGAGAAATACTGCAGCGGATGAGGGTGCAACTGCAAATCTGATCACAGCAGGAGAAGGGTTGTTTAATTCTTTGCATATGTGTCATTTCCTTCCAGCTGCTGTTTGTACCACTGGAGGAGGGATAGAGGCTCCACAGCTGCATTTCATTGCAGCTGAAAAATAATAATAATTAACGGATTCAATCCTGGTTCTTCCACATTCATGCATAGTTTGATCCTCAGCTGCCTGTCATCAAGCGTACAAGACTCAAGTGTTGAGAAATCAAGTAGCCTGCTCTGCGTTGTTTTTTTTAAATCATTATTACATATATATCTCATGTTTCCTCCAAGCAGATCAAGGTGGCACCCTCCCCCTCCCCATTTTATTCTCACAACAAACCTGTGAGGTAGGTTAGGCTGAAAGACAGGGACTGCCCCAAGGTCACCCAGTGAGCTTCAGAGCTGAGTGGGGATTTGAACCCAGATCTCCCAGGAGACAGGTTCCACGGTTCAACACTAACCACTCTGGCTCTCTCTCTAGGGTCAACAACCTTGTTTTGCACGTTTGTTTTGTAATCGCGAGACCTATAAAAATACAATGGACCACAGTTTTCAGTGAAATCACTTTACAAATGACAATAATGAAGTGTTGAGCCTTCAAGTGAAGGGCATGCATATTTGAGCCAATTCCAGGTCTTGGTTTTTATGTGTGAGTGAGCAATCGTGAATCGAGCTATCACAAATATTGCACCACAGACAGGAGATTTCATGCCTCCTTACCACGCCTTCATTGCGATACTCAATTCACAGAATCAAATGGTGCACAATGCAATGATGCACGTGCATTGGTGAATCAGGAGCAAGATATCGCCTTATTTCCCGCAGCTCAGCCTTCCTGATAAACTTTGACAAGGGAGGTAGGCCCCTCTTCCCTTTTCATTTAAGAGGTACTGCTAAACTTGTACAGTGCGCCTTGTCATATCACAGGCCTTGGGAACCTTTGGCCCTCCAGATGTTGCTGAACTGCAACTCCCATCATCCCTGACCACGGGCCATGCTTGCTGGAGCAGATGGGAATTGTAGTCCAACAACATCTGCAGTGCCATATGGGCACATTTTAGACATGCTGTACATGGGTAGCAGCAAATGCAGTGGGGTGCAGCTGCAGAGCTGCTAAGGCGCGCTGAATTTTTGCACAGAAATCATTAAAAATGATTGCCAAGTACTTGCAGTTATTATTATTACAGGGTGAGTCTTTTAAAAGAGGCCCCGTGGAACATGTGTACTCTGTATCCACAGGGCCTCTTTTAAAGGACTCACCCTGTGTTATTATTATTATTATTATTATTAGTAGTAGTAGTATTAAGCATTACAGGCAAAGCCATTCGCATGGGGATTGCGTTCTGGGTCATTGCACATTTGCGTAAAATCAGGTGAAATCAGAAACCCATGGAAAAAGCCTGCAAACACTCTGTTCCACCCAGCCCCCGTTCTGCCCTTTTAGTGATGTTTTAGTGATGTCTTTACAACGTTTCCAGGTCACTTTTGGATTCGGCGCATGTGCACAGATATCAGTTGCACCTAAAACAGGAGTTGCCTGCACCTGTCATTTTCAGAGGATGCAATTAAAATTCTTTGCTTTTCCGAAAGCCACTTCATCAAACATAGACTTAAGCTGCTCAGTCCCAAAAAATAATAGCGGATTTGCATTCACCATCCCCAAAACCATATTTTTATGACCCTTGCTGAAGAAATGTGCAAGAATTAAGCTTTGTCCCCTACAATGACACTCCCTAGCAGATCTGCTCTCTTGACACTGGTGTTGCTGCTATTTTGCTGCATGGGGCAGGGTGGCAGTGGGGTCGTGCCATGGGGCTGCACTGGTGGGAGTGCTGCATTGGCAACAGCAGTCTTTCTGGTGCAACTGCAGAGCCCCACCCAAGCCCTGTCCAGGTCAGCAGCAATGGTGCCAGTATCAGGCAGACAGCACCTTTGCCTCCCACATGTATAGCTACTGGTTCTCCCAGTTTCTGCTTGTGCGGTTCTGTACACTGGGTGCCGTAGGTCAAAAGGTTGCTTGGAGAGGGAGTTTTCTGCTTTAATTCAGAAGATTAGACTGGATGACCTTTGGGTCTTTGGTGTCTTTGAATGCTGATGGGTTCAAAACATCTGGAAAGCACCAGGATGGGAAAGGATGCACACCCTAAAGATTTGCAATGCTAGAGCTTGCTTTTGGTGAGAACCCATTTCTGAGCTGCCTGATGTGCAAAGAAGGTCAACTAGTCTGCACAACGTCCACAACGAGGAACCAAGTGTGTGTGGGCAGATCACAGGGCTGCCAACTCACAAGTCTGTCATTACCCTTGTGCTATAGGTGGGTGTTTTCTGCAGAAAAACTCGTGAGCTATTGGTTTGTTTGTTTGTTTAAAAGAAGAAAAATCAGGAAGGGGAAGAAGTGACGTTAGCCCCCCAAATACTGCCATAGATCTAGGGTACCAGAGTTAATGCTAGAAATTAATAAATGGTAGCATTTAGATCCCCTTCATGTATCACTGCCTTGCCGGGGCGAAGGGGCTTGAATAACTCAGAGAAGCTTAGAACTATGCCAAGCAGGGCACCCAAGATGGACAGGTCATAGTGGAGAGTTTTGACCAAACGTGATCCACCTGGAGCAGGAACCGGCAAGCCACTCCAGTATCCCTGCCAAGAAAACTCCATGGACAAAGACAACAGATATATAAAAGTTATGATGCTAGAAGATGAGCCCCTCAGGTCGGAAGGTGTCCAACATGCTACTGAGGAAGAGTGGAGGACAAGTACAAGTAGATTCAGAGCTGATGAAGCGGCTGCGCCAAAGCCGAAAAGTCGCTCAGTTGCGGATATGCCTGGAAGCGAAAGGAAAGTCCAATGCTGTAAAGAAAAATATTGCCTAGGAACCTGGAATGTAAGAACCATGAACCTGGGTAAGAAGTGCCTGGGTTAGCTTATGCAAACCAGCCTGGCCAGGCTTGCTAAGTGCAGAACTGTAGAAAAACAATGGGGAACCAAGTACAGTGGTACCTCGGGTTAAGAACTTAATATGTTCTGGAGGTCTGTTCTTAACCTGAAACTGTTCTTAACCTAAGGTATCACTTTAGCTAATGGGGCCTCCTGCTGCCACTGCGCCGCCGCTGCACGATTTCTGTTCTCATCCTGAAGCAAAGTTCTTAACCCGAGGTACTATTTCTGGGTTAGCAGAGTATGTAACCTGAAGCGTCTGTAACCTGAGGTACCCCTGTACTGGGCCATTGAGGGCCATTGGCGATGCAAAAAGCTATTCCCCCCCCCCTTCCAAGGAGTAGACAGAGACAGGAGATTTGGGGCGGTTGCCAAGGTAACAAGAGGGGTGTGTGATGTCACAGGAAAATGTGTCCTTTTTGAAATCTAGGAACAAGAAGGAGGAAGTAGGCAGAACTCCATGCAGCACTGGCCGAAGGAGGTTGCACCGAGAGACCAGATGCCATGATTGACTGCTGCTTTTTGGTGCCTCTTCTCATAGCAAGTGTTTTAGCGGCTTCTTGCAGCCTGATCCTATGCACATTTACTTAGATGCGTGACATGGAACTCAACAGGGCTGACTCCCAAGTAAATGTGCATAGGATTGCAGCTATGCAGGCCAATCTAAAGTTTGGAATGTGCCGACCACCCCACAGAAATGTCACCAGTCTTGACAACTTTCCTGTTTAAATTATAGTAATTATTTCAAAATATGCATCCACCCCTATAAATAAGCATATGCATTTTCATGTAAATCTGCACTTTGTTTTGGGATTTGTGTGCAATGTATTTCCTCTTTTTCTGGCAGTGCATATGTCCATCCTAAGAAAAGATCAGAATGAGACTACAGTGGTACCTCAGGTTAAGTACTTAATTCGTTCCGGAGGTCCGTTCTTAACCTGAAACTATTCTTAACCTGAAGCACCACTTTAGCTAATGGGGCTTCCTGCTGCTGCTATGCCGCCGGAACACAATTTCTGTTCTCATCCTAAAGCAAAGTTCTTAACCTGAAGCACTATTTCTGGGTTAGCGGAGTCTGTGACCTGAAGCGTATGTAACCTGAAGCGTATGTAACCCGAGGTACCACTGTATTGGTTTCAGGAACCGCTGAGAATGTATAACCGCCTCCTCTTGTAAATTTGAAGTTGTTGTTTTCAAACATTTGCTTTTAGTAACAAGAGGCTGACAACACATCTAGTGGTGATATCAGTTAAATGATTGTTGATACTGCTTTCTCTCCCCGCCCCCCCCTTGATTCTCTCTCGGCTCCAAATGCTCTTTCATTGCCCTTTGGACACATCTAATTAGTTCTGTTAAGTAAGACCTCCTTAATCATGTAGCAGCACCTCCTTGTTACATAGTGGCAGGTAAATGCTGGCTGATGACAGACTGGTAGATAAAACGGTGTCAAGGTTTGATGCGTTTAATAATTTAGCTACAAGTACAATCCACCTGGTGTGAGTTTATTTCCACAATGCAAATTAAATTAGAGCAAAAGCTTGCATTTCAATTTCAATTTTAATTGCAACACAAAAACAAATTAACCATCTAGGTTGCAATCCAAAGCCGCTTTGAAATCCTAAACGTAGCCCACCGACCATCTGTGTGTCCTGCCAAGTGCTCAACAACCCCCCTGTTTTTGCAGAGGTGGGTAGAGATATAGTCTCTGGTAGGCTACCATACACAGCTGATATGGAAAATAATGTTTATTTTTGCATACTTCCACTTTATCTATATTTGATTTCCCCCCCCTGCTTTTTCTTATTGCAAAGTCTTTAATCAGATCCTCGGATCTTACATAACACACCTGCTTCTATACTTAGAGTAGAGGTAAGGCATGCAGCCGGCCTTGTTGCATAGTTGTTCTGTTGGGATTTTTAACATACTTCAACTGAAAAAATGAACGCTCATCTGAGCCATTTGGGTTTTTTTTATTCACTTATGATTTTCAATTTTATAAATTTCAATAATTTTACAATCATTTTAACATTTTGAAACTCGACTTCCTTACCCTTCTTTCTGCAGTTCCTTAAATTTGTTTGTTTTATATTTTCTGCATATTCCAAATTAACTTAACTTACTCATTTATTTATCTACTGTAGATATATACTTTTATAAACTGCAGGTTATTACAATAATCCTGCCAATGTTCTTATCTGTTTACAGTTTATCTGTAAATATTCCACAAACTATTTCCATTCTTTCATTAAAAAGTTTGTTATTTTGATTTCTTATTTTTCCGGCAAGTTTTGCAAAACTTACTACAAGACCACCTCACATGATAAAAAGAACCTTCTTTCTTTTTTACATTTCCAACACTTATTTGATCTCAGCTGAGGTTTTTGTGGCCATTAATGTTAAAAATCCACTGATGGAAAACGTCTGTGAGGGGTAAACAAAGAGGATTCATTGGAGGAAGTCGTGCTTTAAACATGTATGTGCAGCCTTAATTCAAAAATCAAGATTGAATAGACACTTCAAGTTTAACAGACAACTTGCTTCCATCGAGTATTATTTGGTAAAAGGTAAAGAGACCCCTGACCATTAGGTCCAGTTGTGGCTGACTCTGGGGTTGCAGCGCTCATTTCACTCTATTGGCCGAGGGAGCCAGCGTACAACTTCCGGGTCATGTGGCCAGCATGACTAAACCGCTTCTGGCGAACCAGAGCAGTGCACGGAAATGCCGTTTACCTTCCCGCCGGAGCGGTACCTATTTATCTACTTGCACTTTGACGTGCTTTCAAACTGCTAGGTTGGCAGGAGCAGGGACCAAGCAACGGGAGCTCACCCCGTTGCGGGGATTTGAACCGCCAACCTTCTGATCGGCAAGTCCTAGGCTCTGTGATAGGTTTTAATCTCCAGAGGTCACAGTTTTTATCTGTGATATGTTGGGGGATCCGGGTGCTTAATTCTCCCACCAAAACCAACAGGATGCAGAAGTGCTAGGCTGAAGTTGTTTGGAACCCGCATTTTCGCATGCATTTGGCTAAAAGACAGACAATCAGGAATTTTAACTGAATCCCAAGCCAAAAACACACCATCCCCTTGTGCTGACTTGTGGAATGAATAGCAGCTAGCATCATTCATATTGCTAAAATAAGCCATCGCTTGTAGTACTAAATATAAACCTGGCGCAAAAATTGACGCTGGGAATGTCTGGCATGCAAACTGTTTCAGGCGAGGGGAAACAACAAGCAAACACAAAGCAAGTTTTCTGGATGAGTTCAGGCCAAACGCATTGCCTCAAACCTCTTCTTAATCTCACCGTTTCCCCATTTGCTTTTCTGCTGAAAGGAAAAGCCACAAAATGAAGAACAACAGCAGACCCAATTACTCCGGAAGAGATGGCCAGTTTCTCCCATTGCAACATCAACCTCGCTCCAAGTTAGTACTCCTCTAGCTAAAAGTAGAACCAATTTGAGCTAATTTTGATGTCTGAATGTCCTTGCCCCTTGATGGATGTGAAATAGTATGCTTGATGTGCCTTAGGCAGCTTCATATGACATGACTGGGGAACCTGCTACTATAGCCCCATGCAGGCATTGCAAAATTGTAAGCACTGAGTGTGCTCCTCCCTCCCTGGAACATTGAGCAGCAAGATCTAAAAGGGGTTTATGAACATAAGGCGAGTCCACTGGATCAGGCCAATGTCCCATCTAGTCTAGCATCCTGTTCTCACAGTGGCCAATCAGATGCCTGTGAGAAGCCTGGAAGCTGGATGTGAACACAACAGCACTCTGCCCACATGCAGTTCCCAGCAATCATACGTGCTCCCTTTGACTGTGGAGGTAGGACATAGTCATTGTGTCATATTCTAGCCCCTTTATGGAAATTCTGGCCAAACCAGCAAGAATATTATTGGGACAAAAATGGAAACAAAAAGAACTACCGACGAAAGAAGAATGGAGGATGAAGTTGATGGACTATCAATGGAGGATGGAGAATGGAGGAGAATGGAGGATGAAGTTGATGGACTAGATAAATTAACAGGAAGGATTCGAAACATGCAGGATCAGAGATTCTTAGAAGACTGGAGTAAATATATGAACTATTTGAAAAGTAATTGTGATGAACAGATTACGCTAGTAGGACTGCAAGAAGTTTTGTAAGGTGGATTATTGGAAACATTACAAGAAAGACTATGAAAGAATTATTAGTTAATGACAATTAAATGTAATATAGAAATTAAGAAATGCAGAATAAGTGATAAAGAACGGAAAATTATCAGAGGTGTTGATGGAAGTCTAAACTATTGTATAAGATGAGAAGTTATGTTGTATGACTGTTGGAACTGATATGTTAAAAAATCAATTAAAATGTATATACGTATATAAAAAAAGGAAATTCTGGTAGCTGTTGATAGCCTTCTCCTCTGTGAAGGACCCAAGCACAAAAGCTTTCTCCCAACCCCCAGTTTCCAGAAACTGGTTAACTTGTGCGCACATTCACCTGAACGGACTCGCAATGCTCCCCACAATCAGGAACCCAAATTGAATAGAATCATAGAATCTGAAAGCTGGAAGGGACCCCGGGGGTCATCGTCCAACCCCCTGCAGTGCAGGAATCTCAGCTAAAGCATCCACGACAGATGGCCATCCAACCTCTGCTTAAAGACCTCCAAGAAAGGAGAGTCCCCGACCTCCAGACTCTACTCTGGGGGCATCAAGCCTGGGGGCATCATGACTTGCCTGAGGGGTGTGGCTATGCATGCTGTCCTAGTGAGCATCTTCACTTCAGGATTTGCAGTTGCACCATTGCCAGTAAATGCAATCTCTAGCCAGCCACAGCCCACACCAAATAGCTCTTGTGTGGGAGCTATTACAATTTATGAAGGCAGAGTCAGTTGGGACTAATTTAATGCAACAACCACCTTTCCCAGTACTGTTTACACTGACAGAGGCTCACTAAGGATTCGTGCAGGTAGAGGCTATGCTTGCTGGTCTCAAGGTGGGAGATCAGTCTGCTGTGGGAAATTTTCTGCTGTAGGTGATCATTCTGCTGTAGGAGATTTTCTCACCAAATTTAATCTGCTTTTAGGTCTAAAGCTCTACAGGGACTGGGTGGTGCTGTGAATAACGTGTGAAGTTCAAAAACTGACTCTTATTACCCAAATATAAGATGTAAGTGGATTATTCATTTCAGTGTTGTTAACAGATATACTGGCAGGCATATTTCTTTCGTTTATAAAATAGACTCGAACCACAACTCTGTTACGGCACTAAAGGGATAATGCTTTCAAACCACAGGGTTTTTAGTGCTATCACACCTCTTGAAAGCACTTCACAAACATTAACTAATAAAATACTCATATATCTCTGAGGGAAATCTTCATTGTACAATAAACAAACAATCAGGAAAAGTGAACTTAATCCCGTTTGAAGCTGAGGAAATTTGATTGAAATTTTGGGCGGAGGTTTGGTCGTTTCATTGTCATCTTTTATCTGAGATGCCTCACTCAGGCCTAATCTTCCCCATCTAAACCACACTATTAACAAACAAAATAATTTTTTTTGAAGAAGACCAGGTCTTGGCAGGAAATAGCATGTCCTATCTTGTCTTGACAACATTCGCCAGAAAAATAATTGTGGTTGGTTCAGTTAAGGAGAGGGGATGAGGGAGGGGGAAGCTCAAACAGGTTTTTGTAGAAAAACTGTTTGTTTGCTCTTTACCGGAATGATAAATTTAATGGTGGTAGAGATCCTTCTGATTGTTCATGAGTTTATATGCATATCCAGGCCCTATCCGTGCTACAGAACTCCAGCAGGCCTGCAGGCAAAGGTTTGACGGGCAAATGCCAACACACGCAACCTCTGCCAATCGTCAGATCGTGGGAGAATCTTTCAATTCTCCCCTGTGTAAAAAACTGTGTAATGAACAAAAACTGCACATGATGAGGAAGGAGCCCACTCAATGCTGTGATGGTTTTATATTTGCAGTGTAGGACAGGGGATAGCCGCATTTCCTAGCCCCAGTCAGGGTTCTTCCTCATCAGGAGACCTCAAAGCTGCACCAGAGTACATCTGTACTATTCCGCTCCAACATCCATGGAGTACCTGGACATCAGGGGAATGTGGCAGTGGTGGCAGATGTGGTTAGTACACTTGGTGGCAGGTCTAGATGGCATGACCCTGCAACCATGCATTCCTTTGGCACATGGGGGGTGTTGTGTATTCAGGGGTCAGTGTTTGCCTGAGCTTCAGTCTCGACTAAGGATTCTGAGCCCCTGCATTCCAATTTGATACATGACACGCAATCACAGAACATCTCAGGATTTGGGCCTCTGCCATTGGCCCTTTTTTTACAGCATCGGACTTTCCTTTCGCTTCCAGGCATATCCGCAACTGAGCGACCTTTCAGCTTTGGCCCAGCCGCTTCATCAGCTCTGCATCTACTTGTACTTGTCCTCCGCTCTTCCTCAGTAGCATGTTGGATGCCTTCCGGCCTGAGGGGCTCATCTTCCAGCATCATAACTTTTATATGCCTGTTGTCTTTGTCCATGGAGTTTTCTTGGCAGGGGTACTGGAGTGGCTTGCCGGTTCCTGCTCCAGGTCGCCACAGCAAGGCAGTGATCCATGAAGGGGACATATAGTTAAAGCTATGGTTTTCGCAGTAGTGATGTATGGAAGTGAGAGCTGGACCATAAAGAAGGCTGATCGCCAAAAATTGATGTGTTTGAATTATGGTGCTGGAGGAGACTTGTGAGAGTCCCATGGACTGCAAGAAGATCAAACCTATCCATTCTGAAGGAAATCAGCCCTGAGCAGTGGCGTAGCGTGGGTTGTCAGCGCCCGGGGCAAGGCAAGTAATTTGCGCCCCCTAACCCGTGGATTTGTGCCCCCAACCCGTGGATTTGTGCCCCCTAACCCTAACCCCCAGATGTTTTGCCCGGTGCGGCCGGCCCCCCCTGCACCCCCATGCTACGCCACTGGCCCTGAGTGCTCACTGGAAGGACATATCCTGAAGCTGAGGCTCCAATACTTTGGCCACCCCATGAGAAAAGAAGACTCCCTGGAAAAGACCCTGATGTTGGGAAAGATGGAGGGCACAAGGAGAAGGGGACGACAGAGGACGAGATGGTTGGACAGTGTTCTCGAAGCTACCAGCATGAGTTTGACCTAACTGCGGGAGGCAGTGGAAGACAGAAGTGCCTGGCGTGCTCTGGTCCATGGGGTCACGAAGAGTCGGACATGACTAAACAACTAAACAACAACAACATTGGCCCTTAAACTTTGAGTCATGATTCACCCACCTACACTTCAGAGGGGTTTATGGGAACCCCCACTATGGAAAGCTAGAAGGAGGGAGGGAGGTGGTGTGGAGCTTATAGCCTCCAAGTGTCCCGATTTTCCAGGTGCAGTCCTAGAATTATGAAAGTTATCCTGGCTTCAATCCCAGAATGGCCCCATTTCCCCTGCTAGTGCTGCCACTGCCCAGCTCAGGGAGGAGGATGAGCTGGCACATGTCCCGACCAATGATGGCGGTTGCAAAGGAGCATCCTGTTGCCTCTCCATGGCCTCTCCAGGGCCACTGCTGTTGGCCTCCTCCCTTGAGCAGCTTGTAGCAGCTGCTGGAGAGCAGGCAAGGAGGAAGAGAGGTTGCTGGTGCTGAGGCCCAGCCCGGCGTGACATGCCATTTCTGAGGGGCAGGCAGAGGGCAGGCCCACCCTGGTCACGAAGAAAGGGAAAGAGGAGAGGATCGCAAAGAGTACATATTTGTGCGTCTGCATCTCATCTCGCCCCTTTCAAAAATGTATTTATTGCTGCATGTTTTTTCTTTTTTGTCAATCTACCAAAGAATAAAATACAATAGAATCAGGATTAAGGGGTTTTCTCAGCATGGTGGAAGGGGTGTTGTGCTGTGTCCCGTTGGTGAAGTGGTGGCGGCACGTTTTCTGATAGGAAATGCTCTGCGGTGGGTGGGGGACAATGGAAAGAAAATAGGGTCAGCTGGACACAAGTGAGAAATGTCCCTGTTTTCACCTGAGGAATGTTGGAGGGTATGGCAAGCTTTCTGGAAAAATGCACAGCTAGCAGTGAGGAACAACCCACACTGCAAAATGTGGTTCCAGAGCCCAGTTGTGAATATTACAGTGACCAGGTGGAATGCCCTCTGAGTAAGACCATTCTGGGAGAGAAGGAGCCTCATTATGGCCCTACATTCCAGCCAAGCTGAGGGTCTTCTTGCAATTGCCCCTGTCCTGCAGATCCATCCTGGTGGGGTATGAGGTCTCACCTGCAGTCTGAAGGGCTATAGCCATTTCCCCTGCCTCATAAGGGTTCTCCTGCCTCACCCAGCCACTTGCATTACCTTAAAACGCTTTTCTGAATACATTTTGCATTCCTGTGGCTCCGTGAAACATGGCGTACTCCCAAATGCTCTGGGAAGATTGTGTGGGTCAGACTGACCTGGTCTATAATCATTAACTATTTCTGTCAACAGATAAGAAGTTGAATACTTAGAAAAGAGATGAGCGTACTGGGGAAAAGGTTGGCCATTTACTCTCTGTTTGCCCTGTGCCTTGCACTATGAGCCCAGATGTGCTGGGCAGAGTCTCTGAAATCAAGTCTCATAGCAACTATCAGGGTGAAGAGCACCTCTTCGTTTGAATCGCCACCATTCAAGTGCACTTCTTAGAGCTTTGTAGGTAAATGCAAAAATAAATAAATACACGACTAGCCTACCCTCTTTGTAAAACATACAGCTAACAAGGTTGGGGACCTAGGAAGCTGCCTTGTAGCAAATCAGACCACTGGTCTATCTAGATCAGCACAGACTCATACTGGCTCTCTGGGGCTTCAGATAAGGGTCTCTCCCACCTCTTCCTGAACCTGGGATCTTCTTCATGCAAAGCATAAGCTGTGCCACCGAGCTACAGTCCTTCTGCTTGATTAAAGGTAAAGGCACCCCGACCATTAGGTTCAGTCGTGACCGACTCTGGGGTTGCGGTGCTCATCTCACCGCGGGAGCCAGCGTACAGCTTTCGGGTCACGTGGCCACCATGACTAAGCCACTTCTGGTGAACCAGAGCAGTGCACGGAAACACTGTTTACCTTCCCACCGGAGCGGTACCTATCTATCTGCTTGCACTTTTGAGGTGCTTTCGAACTGCTAGGTTGGCAGGAGCAGGGACCGAGCAACGGGAGCTCACCCCATCACAAGGATTCGAACTGCCAACCTTCTGATCAGCAAGTCCTAGGCTCTGTAGTTTAACCCACAGCACCACCCACATCCCTATATTATTTAGTTATTGGATTTATTGATTTATTCATTGGGAGGAGCTGCTTTCTTTTCGGGTGAAATCAGCCCCCATCTTCCAGGACCAAAAAAACAAATAAATTTAAAAATGTCTTTTGTGGTTTTGCAGATATGAGATGGTTAGTACACTCCACGGAAGCTGAGCAATGGCCACGATTGCAAAACACAAGGAGCGTTTTTTAAAAATGTGGTGCGGGCTCGTCACTGCGCAATACGGGGTCAACGGGAGTGGCTTTCGGATTTCACGGCAAGTGTGTGTGTCTGACTGGAAGTGGGAGACATTTCCAACAATCCTTAAAGTGTTAGGTGGTCTCCCTGTGAAGGAACAAAGAAGTGGAACCTTTCTGGAATTTTTCGAAGTGACACTTTTTTGGAAAGCTATGCACATTTTGCCTGATGTACTTCCTCTGGATTCCTTCCTCGATTTTGTGTATGTTTGACTAAGCAGTTGGCGTTTTTTACCAGGAGCAGATGATGTAGGCACTTACTTGACCTCTCAATGGCTGAACTACTGCTGCTTACTGGAAGGGAGAATGGGAGGGGCAAAGCGGCAGGAGGGGTGGAGCCAATATGGCACCCTTGTTGTTGCATTTGCACGGCGACAACTTCCCTGCTCCCTCAAACCTCCTCCTCTTTCTCAACCACCACCCTGTCCATTACTTTTTTTTTTTTTACTGCACTAACTATTGAAGCCATGCTTCATTCAATAGTGACATAAAAACATCAAAAGGGTCTTCTGGGATCAGACTGAAGATCCTTTTTTCCATTCACAGAAGCCAGCCAGGTAGAGCTGAAGGACATTTTGCTTATCTAACACAAGAATAGCCATTGATAGGGCTCTCATTCATATATGTGGTGCCTGGTATTTTAGAGGGAAGCCAGCAAACTATTAAACGGCGCTGGCTGCTGATTTGCTGTTGAGTCAAATCCAAGGTTGACTGAAGGGCGTTTTCACACTTGCCTTACTCCAGGTCTGCACTTTAAATCTCTGTGTCTGAGTCCCCTTTCCCCCACCAGAGCTTCCCCCACAAAAAAACTGCTCTCTGGTGCTCAATCAGAGCAAATGTCAAATTAACCCAAATTAACATTTGCTCTGACTGAGCTCTAAAAAATGGGTTTTCGCAGAGAAAGCTCAGGGGCAACCCCTCTCCCCAAACTTCTCAGACACAGAACTTTAATGTGCAGCCGTGTGCTTGGAAAGAGTGGGGCTAAAAAGCTGAGTGTGGATAAGCCCTTATAAGGATCTGTATAAATCAGGGTCTTGCTCCTTGCAGGAGCACCTTCTTTCATATAGTGGTCTCTCTGTGGGCAATTCTTTCTTGGTGGTGCCACAGCCAACAGATCTCTGTTGCTAGGTGCTATCCAGAAACCCACTGTGAGGGTGATTTGGCTACCATTTTATTATATATGTGTACTTTCGCCTTTTATGTAACTTGTTCCATACCTGCCAAGTGTCCCGGAAAAAATGGGAAGGCCTGTGAGATTACGGCGGCCATTTTGAGTGCTGTCATCTTGTGCTGCACTCTGGTCCTGCCCCCCCCCCAACACTTTTCCAGGGCTGTGATCTCATGCAGCATCCAAAAACATGTGTTTTTGGCCAACGTGCAGGACCGCCCCCTGAACAAAATGCATTTTTCACTGCAAGATTGCAGCACAGGTCACGTGACTCGCCTGGGAGCCATAGCTGTCAACTTACAGATTTGAAAATAAGGGACCAGCAGCCTTGAAAATAAGGGACCAGCAGCCAAAATAAGGGACCACCAGCCTCACCTGTTCCAGGCACTCCAGTCTTCCTGTCCTCCTGCAGTCTGGTCAAACTGATGCTGGGTAGCTTCGAGAACACTGTCCAACCAACTTTGTAACCAGAGGTTCAACTGAATAGAATCTGAATCACATGCACCACAAGGCTTATGCAGCCTCAACTTAAGATGGCTCCCCGGCCTGGCTTTGCACTGCAAAGTTTGCAGCAGCACATGCAACAAAATGGCATCCAGCATTCAAAAAACCCCTCAGCTTGCATTAACTAGCCACACACAAGGCATGCAAGCTCCACCCCCCAGTCGTTCTTAGACTCCTTATTGGGTGAGCAACACAGCCAAGCAACACAGTTGGAGCTTCCCTCCTCCCTGGCCGACAGGGAGGGAGGGAGAAGAGCTGCTTCCTTTGAAATTTAAGGGACATCATTTAAGGGACATCCATCAATAAGGGACAGCAGCGGGACATGGCGCTGGAATAAGGAACTGTCCCTTCAAATAAGGGACGCTTGACAGCTATGCTGGGAGCACTTCCTGGAAGACACACACCCTGGTTTTTGACCTGAAAAAATTGGATGGTTTGTTGTTCTCGGATTGCTGTTGTAATGAAGAGTGGGCAATAAATATTTTAAACCAACAAAGAAAGGAAGCTCCAAATTTTGCCTGGCTCTGTTGATGACCTAGCAGACTCCACCAGGTTCTCCACCAGGTTCATGGCCCACAGGCAAGGTGCCCATGTATGCATCAGCCAAACCAGGAAATGCGTCACCAAAACGGAGGATACAGATTTGCATAAAATTAGCATACAGTAATGTATATGTAGAGGCATAGATTTAGAAATAATTGTAATAAACAGAAATATAATAAATATTTCACCATAATGGGGATGAATGTGGCCATGTAACCTGTGCGTCTGGTCAGTGCTTGTTTCCTGCCGCTCCACACATGCATTAATTAAAATCCTAATTAAACTTAGGGCTGCACAAGTCCCCTGATTTAGTTTGGGGCCTGAATTGAGTCCAGGTTGTTCCAGTTCTTGAAGTGGGTCTTAAACCAGATCTACCCTATTATTTACTATTGTACTTGGCAACACAGCTACGGAACTAATGGGTGGGAGGGCTGGTCTGTGGCCTGTTCACTAGAAAGCCACATCCCTAACAGCTTTTATGGTCAGTTGCACTGGGCAGCAGAAGCAATAGCAGGAAAGTTGTTGTTGTTGTAGTTGTTGTTGTTTGCATGTTGCACACTTCTCCTTGCTAATTCCTGGAATCGTTATTTTCCTGATTCTACCAGACTAGGCTCTGCTCCTGTCATGATCGCAAAGGGGTTTTAAAATAAAAATCTGGCAATCCTGCCCTTCAATGGGCAACAGACATGACTTAGCCCTTCCCACCCACCTGTACTCTGCATCGAAAGCAAAATGTTGTATGTGTGTGTGCGTGCATGTTTGTGTGTACACAAATTTTTATTAATTTCTTGCATTGCATTTATTTCTCACCATTTTCTCCAAGGTGCTCAAGGTGGGGTCTCCCTCTCCTCCTAACAACCCTAAAAGACCGGTTAGATCGAGAGGCAGTGACTGGTCCAAGGTGACCCAGCAAGCTTTCAGGCCGAGCAGGGATCTGCACCCAGGTCTCCCAGGTCCCAGTCTGACACAAATTTCTACACCACAGTGATTTTACAAAAGGTGCCCAGCTAATAGTTGGGGGCCACTTGAGCAATTTCCCTCTAAATGAACCCCTGCGACACTGTGGCTTCCCTGCACAGAACAGGCTGTACAGCTCTTGAAAAAAGCCAAAGGCAATTCAACTGTCCTATGTTTGGTCCGCCTGATGCCTGGCAACTTTCTTGTGTGTTAAGCCCCAGGTAGGAATAGCAGAAAGAGGAGGCTTCTCAAAGCTTACAGTGTCTTTTGAGGATGGACTTGTTGGGTCATACCAAAGGGTAGCAGTGACGGCTATGAGGGAGAACCAGCCCCCTGACATGGTTTTCAGACCCTCGAAGTGCCCCTATTTCCCAGGGACAGTCCCGGATTTGCAGAAGCCATCCCGGTCTCTGATTTGATTCTGGAATGTCCCGCTTTTCCTTAGGAAGCCCCTATTTTCATTGGAGAAATGTTGGAGGGTGTGGAAAAGGATATCTCCAGGGCTTTTTTTAAGCTGGAACACCTCAGAACTCAGTTCCGGCACCTCTCAGGTGGGCGCCATTGCCATTATAAGAGAACAATGGAGGCATTCATGGTGAGTTCTGGCACCTCTTTTTCTAGAAAAACAGCACTGGACATCTCTATTTCCATTGGAGAAATGTCGGAGGGTATGGAATAGGATGTCCCTATTTTCACCAGAGAAATGTTGGAGTGTATGGACATTGCTGCTGCATTCCTGGTCAGGGCTGGGATGAGATGTCAGGGCTGGACAAGCATCACCGCAACGCACACTGTTGTTGCCTGAGAAGCTACCTTATAGCACGGCAGGCCATCTAGGTCCGTATAGTTGACACTGACTGGTATTTCAGTCAGCAAGTCTCTTCCAGCCCTACCTGAAGATGTTGGGGATGGAATCTGGGACCTTCTGCTTCCAAAGTCTTTGTTCCACCACTGAGCTACAGCCCTTCCTTACAAGCCTAGTCCAGAACAAAGATGGGAAGTGGGTGATGATGCAACCAGTTTCTTCTGCTTCATTATTAATCCCATGACTTTTTCTGCTCCCTTCATCTCACCTGCCGTAGCAGGAAATATCCCTCTCCTCTTCCCATACTTCCCTCTAAGAACTCTTGGCCACAAGATTCCAGGCAACTCCTGATTTCATGTGGAGCCAAACAGGGCAATTGCCGCCACCACCATTATTATTGGAAAGAAGTCTGGCGTGTGTCTTTGCCCAAATTTCTTAGCTCGCTTCCAAAGAAATCTGTGTTAAAGTGCCTAACCTCTTGAGCAACCGGTTGTTCAAGTTTTGCAGCAAAATTAACAAATGCTAATGTTAACCGTTTGAAATTCAAGCAATAAACATGCCACCTGCAAATGGTCTGTTTTTATTTTGTCATGTTAAAAGAGTGAAACTCAGAAACTATATTTAATGTCTTGCGACCTGCTGATTCTAGAATACGGCGAGTCTCGGCTCATTTAAAGGCAAATGTTTTAGGTGTGTGCAAACACTCAGTGGTTTGGCAGCGGTTCTTGAAGGCCCTAAAGCAAGGGTTCTGGATCTTTCTGGGCATATTTGTAGCCATCACCACAAAAGGGCTGCTGTGGGCGTCTTTACCAGTTACAAAATGGCCGCCGTAGTCCAGGGAATTCATGCCCAGCCGCAGATAGCGCAGATGGCTTTCTCCTTCCTGTTCAGAAAGGCTTTTGTTCTGTTGAGATTATACATTTCAATGGTCTTGTTTTGTTTAGACCAGTGTTTCCCAAACTTGGGTCTCCAGCTGTTTTTGGACTACAGTTCCTACCATCCCTGACTGCTGTTCCTGCTAGCTAGGGATGATAGGAGTTGTAGTCCAAAAACAGCGGGAGACCCAAGTTTGGGAAACACTGGTCTAAACATTTATCTGCTCTTCTGCTGTGGTCTAAGCCCACTTGTTTATTGGTTTTGTTTTGGAATGTGATCGTTTGGTGTTTTGAATTTTTTTGATTATTATTATTTTGATTATTATTATTAAGTCTATATAATTGCTAGTCACCTTGGGCCTGATTCATGGAAAGGCCAGATATAAATATTTACTGCTGGCAGGGCCCACCATCATGCTGCCCTGCCCTGCACCACCCGTGCCAGCCTGTTTAATTATCCTGCCATGCCCCAGAGCAACAGGACATTGGGTGCTCTCTGAAAAATTAAAATGGTGGCTCCAAAAAACCACCAAGCACCGACTGTAAGTGCTACTGGTGCCTGCCCACTTCTATCCCTGCCAGGTCAGCACAAGGGGGGGGGGAGAGCACTCCGCCAAGGCCTTCCTTCTCCATCCTGGAGTTGGCAACGTTGTGTGAGGAAATGCTCAAGGCCGGCTGGAAAATGCTTAAGACCAGAAGCAGCCTGAGGAGCATTACAATAATTAATGTGGGAAATAATAAAGAGAAAGCTGATAGCTTCAAGTCGCTTCCAGCTGTATGGTTTTATAAATCAGTCGCACAGCTCTCCTCCTTTCTTTGCTTGCCACCCTTTCAATGGGAGGTGCCCATGTCTCTCACACAAGGCAAGAACCTCCGTTCTGGCCACACACAGAGCCTGAGAGCCTGTTTCACAATTCAGGCTCTGTTTGACGCAACCCGCCTTCTCCTGCAGCCACTACTTCTAATGGCAGATTTCGGCAAACTTTAAGATACACCGGCGTGCCTTTTCTGAGCTTTTCATGTGGTCATCTTGGCAGGTGGCTCAGAGCACCCAGCTTTGTCTTCCTCCCTGTCCTCTCGCCGTTTGGGGTCTCTGGGTATACGGCCACCTTTTGCAGCACTACCCTTAAGGAGAAGTGGAGTGGGGCAAGGGGAGGAGACTCTGTGCTGCAGTGACTTTCAACTCGCAGCTCACCCTGTGGTTTTTACCTTGCACTCTGCATTGGCACATAGCACTTCCTGAATGCTGAGCACTGTTGGGAATCCGGGGAGCTCATATCTGCGTTTGAAAGAGCGCGTGCCTTAGGAGAAGATAACCAGAAGCAGAAGTGAAGCCAGAAAGTGGGTAGCCTGTAGCAATCTGCAGGGCCTTCAAGTATTAAGTTAGCGCCAGGCTTGCTCACGTCTAAAGTGTCTTATTCCAATGCAGTGTACATGCACGGTCCTTTAAAAGCAGTAATGTATGTGCTATGCTAGTACACAATAACTTCCTCAAACTTGCCATCACCATTTTCAGCTTCCATATCCCTGTGTCCTTGGGAGTGCTTGTTTACCCACAAACAAATGGGAGAATTCAGCTCTCTTGCCCTGAACCAGCCCAATCTCACCTGATGAGAATTATTTTTTTCCAAGGAAGGAGAATGAGCTGCTGGAGGTCATGAGGCAGAAGCAAGCAAAGCTTAGATTTAATTTTTAGCTGCAGATGCTATTAAAGGCGAGGGAATAATGGTGCTTCATTAGGAGGGATGGCTGCAGAAATGCATATAGTGTACCACTCAAGGGCCTGCCATTTTTCAGAGATGCGGTGCACCTTATAAAAGTAAGCTGTCCACTGCAAGGCTCTGTTTTTGAGTACAAACACCATGGAAAAAGCAAGACGCAGTGGAAAAGAACAGCTTACCTACAAAATCCAAAACAACAAAACAAAAACCAACCGAAAAACTATTTTGGCAAGTGCAGATCAAAAGCCAATTAAAACGGATCAGCAGTGTGGAATCTAGCTAGCCACAAGGTGGTTGAGAAAGCGCAAAAGATTCTTTGATGTGTGGCATCCAGTCCTGTGAGGCAAAGAACTGGGCACCCTTTAAAGGACAGACCCTTTCGTTGCTCAGTGGGGCAAGTTGTCATTTTTTTCTCAGTTTTGACACCATCGTCCACTAGTATCTGAACAATGTGTGCGTGCGTAGGGAGGGCACAATCCGCCGCACATCCCAGGATCTGCCAGTGTTTGTGACCCACTTTTAAATTACCAAACTTAGAGGATATGACTTCTGAAATTCAGTCTTTCATTGTGTCACTCATGGTGCAGATGGAGTGCTGTATTGACTGGAACATGTGTTGTCATAAATCAGGCAGCACCTCCAGCAAAATGCATTGCAAAAGAGGCAGTTCCCATGTTCAGGGTGTACCTATGTGTATACATCGTATGGTGTCAAAGTATGATTGGGCATCTGCAGATACCTCAACATTGGCAAGATCCCCCTGGGCCTGCTGCAGCGGGGAGGCAGACTCAGCCTTTGTGTTTGCAGACGTGAAGAACTGGTCATCCAACAGGCCTGGTTCCTGAAGCCAGCAGGTCCTTGTGGACATGTCTAAGCCAGAGTAGACATCGCTAAGACAGGAGTGTGAACATGCTGAGAATGTGGACTTGGGAGAGCACCTCTTTGTTTGAGACTATGTCCTGCCATGTGATGCCCAACATCTTCCTGACATGTGTGGAAGACCTTGAGGCATTGCTCCTGGTGGTTGGACTCACTTCCATAAAGCAGCGTGCTCAACACTCAAGCCTGGTAGCTATTCCTCTTGGTTTTGGATGTTAGCGTCACATTCTCCCATATCCTCTTGGAGAGGCGCACCATTGCTGTAGCTGCCTTGCCAATATGCCTGAGAGTAGACAAAGGTAGATGGACTAATAGCCTGAACTAGACTTCCTAGGTTGCCTTGCTGTGCCTAAGAAAAACCACAGGAACAGGCATCTCCACTCCCTACAAAATCCAGCTGTGAAAATAAGCACCCAAGCTGACCAGTAGCTGCTTAATGCAACATATAGCAGTACAAGGATATAAGGAAATCCCTCTCTCCAGTCCAGCATCCCATAGTGGCTGACTGGACATCTCCAGGACGTCCACAAGCAAGGCCTGGAGGCAAGAACCTTCCTCTTCTGTTGCCCCCAGCTCTTCTCACAAATGGAGCTAGCTTGATAATTCAGTTGGAATGTGGTCACATTTGGACCCTAAGGGCCTGATGTATGATGGGCCTGACTCAGAGCAGTGGGCAGGGAAACTTTTTCAGCTCAAGGGCTGCACACCCTTCAGGAGGCCACATGTCAGTGGTGAGCAGGTCCAGAGATGAAAGTGGGTGGAGCGAGGCATGCAAATGTTACCTTTGTACAGTAGGCCTAGGTTCTACACATACTCAGACACTGCTCTCCATCCATCGGAGCTCAAGAATGTGGCTGCATAAGGAGCTTACAGATGAGCTGAGATGTAAGAAGGGGGTTTATAAGAAATGGGAGAAAGGAGAAGTCATGAAGGAACAGTATACACAAGTAGCCAACAGCTGCAGTGAGAAGCTCGGGCAGGCCGAAGCTCAGAATGAGAAGAGAACTGGGCCCAAACTAACAATATGAATTTCAATAGGGAAAAATGTAAGGTTCTGCACTTAGGCAGGAAGAACCAGCTGCACAAAGATGGGGGACACCTGGCTTGCCAGCAGTACGTGTGAAAAGGATCTAGGGGTCTTGGTGGACCACAGGCTTAACATGAGTCAACAGTGTGATGCAGCAGAAAAAAAGAAGCTAATGTTATTCTAGGCTGCACCAACAGAAGTATTGTGTCCAGATCAAGGGAAGTAATAATACAGTACTACTATATTCTGTCTTGGTCAGACCACACCTGGAGTCCTGTGTCCAGTTCTGGGCACCACAATTTAAGAAGGATATTGATAAGCTGGAATATGTGCAGAGGAAGGCGACCAAGATGATCAAGGGTCTGGAAACCAAGCCTTATGAGGAACAGTTGAGGGAATTAAGTATGTTTAACCTAGAAAGAGGAGACTGAAAGTAGCTATCTTCAAATACAGTGGTACCTCGGGTTAAGTACTTAATTCTTTCTGGAGGTCTGTTCTTAACCTGAAACTGTACTTAACCTGAAGCACCACTTTAGCTAATGGGGCCTCCTGCTGCTGCCGCACTGCCGGAGCACGATTTCTGTTCTCATCCTTAACCCGAGGTAAGTTCTTAACCCGAGGTAATATTTCTGGGTTAGCGGAGTCTGTAACCTGAAGCGTATGTAACCTGAAGTGTATGTAACCCGAGGTACCCCTGTATCTAAAGGGCTGCCCCATAGAAGATGGAGCAAGCTGGTTTTTTCCTGCTCTGGAGTGTAGGACCCAAACCAATGGCATCAAGTTGCAAGAAAGGAGATTTTGAATAAATATCAGAAAGAACTTTCTGACAGTAAAAGCTATTCAGCAGTGGAATGGTCTCTCTCGGGAGGTTGTGGACTCTCCTTCCTTTGAGGGTTTTTTTTAGCAGAGGTTGGAGGGCCATCTGTCACGGATGCTTTGGCTGAGATTCCTTCATTGCAGGGGGTTGGACTAGATGACCCTTGGATCCCTTCCAAGTCTTCTACAGTTCTATGATTCTATGCAGCCTCAAGGACAAGAAGTAGATACCTCTCTTTGTGAAAGTCACAAATGCCGTGACATCAGCTGTTGCAACAGCTGTAAGTAAACATCACCCCACCACCACCACCACAAAGAAAACAGTGAGACTTTCAATAAAAGCCAGCAAATTATGTATCATTCCAGGTCTAGCTCTCAGGGAAGAGGTTGAATTATTGGGAGTTTCTTTCTAAAGTACCACTTAAGTCAAGAAATGTCTTTGAACTGTCCATGCTGAGAAGCTGTCGCATGTTGCGCCTCTTTCAGTTTTGGTTGTTTAGTCGTTTAGTCGTGTCTGACTCTTCGTGACCCCATGGACCAGAGCACGCCTGGCTTTCAGTTTAGCAATTTTAACTATTAAGAAGGGCTGGAGGGAAGTATATCACGCTTTTGCTTTTCCTCTCTCACACACGAAAACGGCCTCTTCTTACCCTAAATTAGGCCCCATGTGGATGTGCTTTCTCTCTCTGTCTCTCATTCCATGTGTGGGAGTTGATGGCATCAACTTTATGAAATCTCAGCACATGCCAAGAACAGCTGGAGAAGTTTAAACAAGTTCTGGGTGAGGTGAGTTTCATGGGCTGGGCAAGGACTGAAATTAGCCGTGCTATCATGGCTAGCTGCCATCCCAGGAGTATCGAACATGGCATGCCACATGCAAGGCCTGCTCAGATGGCAGGTTCTCTCCATGCAAATAAGGAAAGAAAAGTTGCGTCCTGCCACCCCCAGTGACATGCAAATTGGGACACGGCACAGCTCAGCCCACATTTCGTTAACAGCCGAACGTTTTTCAAAGGCAAGGAGGTGTGCGGGTTTCTCTTGGTGTGTGTGAGAGAGATTTTGGTAAAATTAGAGGGAAATCATGAGATAGAACTTGTGGGTTTTATATGAGCTTCATTTCTACTCTCCCCTCTTAATTTGAGCACCAGAGGCAAGGATCTTCTGTGTAGCCCAACTCCAGTTGAAAGCTAAGGAACCATCACACAGGAGAGCAGATTGGTCCTTGAAGTTGCCCATCGACAGCAGGACTTTGACAGTGGAACTGAGCAGGCCGGCACAAAGATCACCTGGTTACAGTGTTCCCTCCTGTGATGCAATGTATTGCGATTTTATTTAAATTAGACTAATGATTGCACTAATTGCTTTTCCATTTGTATCTGTACCTATAAACTGGCACACACAAATCTGTGCCCTGTTTTGCCCTTTTGATGCCTTTCCTCTGCTTCCAGAAATGCGTAAGTGGCTGCACTAGACAATATGCATATCCACCCCCACCCCCCATTTAGTGGTTTGACTTTTAGTGACTTGGGGGAAGTAGCTGAATTCTGGACAATAACAACTCTCCATGGCGAATTTAGGGATAAACTAGGGACAGCGAACTGTGTGCTCTGTTTGTTGAATGGCATAATGAAATGAAGCTATTTTGCACATATGGAAGAGAATTTCTGAGATGTACAGAATCCAGGAAGTTTGTTTATTATTTAAGCTATAAAATAGAGTATTGCAGTGGTTGAAGCTACAGTAGATCATCACTCCTCTTCATAATGAACTCAGGTGGTGAGCACCAACAGGCCAGCAGCCCAAACTAGGCCGTGGAGAAAAAAGAGATGCTCAAGGAAACCCAAAGATTTGCATAAAACAAAAAACCAGGGGGAGGGATGGAAAAGAGTATCTTGGGAAGGAGGTGGTTGGCTGGCAATCTGAAGAGGAACAGCCCTGCTAAGAGGTGAGGACACAGCGTTACAGATTCTACTTCCCCCTTACAGTGAACTCAGGTGGTTGAGTAGAAACAGGACTGGAGTCAACCAAAACATGTTCTCTGAGAACCAAGAGGGAGCTATCAGCAAACTCAGGTGAAATCCAAGGTATGTAGAAGTTTTAAAACATAAAAGAGGATCAGGACCCCCACAAACAGCTGAAAGGGAACTGAGTATGGCCAGTGGCTTCCAGAAGCAGCAGAATGCCATCAGTTGACATGCCTTGATAAAGAGAGGTCCCCTCCACACACACATTGAGGGATGGCCTGACTTTGTTTCACAGTTAGGGTAATAGCATACTAGACACGCTCAGAAAGCAGAGGCTCCAAAATTGGCTAGGGACATGAGTACTTTAGGAAAGTGGAGGGGAAATGAATTATAAGTGGCTTTTGAGAGAGTTTCCAAGAGAGCGAGGAAGGTCCCACCCACACTGTACATCGAAAATACTCTTATCCCACTTTAAAAGTCATGGCTTTCTCCAAAGAATTCTGGGAACTGTGGTTGGTTAAGGGTGCTAACCCGCACTGACCAGCACCCTAACAAACTATGGTTCCCAGGATTCTCCATGAATATTAAAGTGGTATAAGAGTGCTTTAAATGTATGGGTGTGAATGTGGCTGAAGAAGTTGCCCACACACATACCCCATTTTCTGAAGGAAGAGGACCAAAGTGGACCAAAGCACTACCCATCACCCATCCAAATGGCTTAATTCCAAGTCCCATTGCTACTTTGGTTGCTCACATGCACCCCTTTGTGGGCTCGGTAAAGGAGGCAGGAGAGCTGATGACACCAAGCAGTCAAGAAAGGATTTGATATCCCGCTTTATCACTACCCGAAGCAGTCTCAAAGCGGCCAACATTCTCCTTTCCCTTCCTCCCCCACAACAAACACTCTGTGAGGTGAGTGGGGCTGAGAAACTTCAGAGAAGTGTGACTGGCCCAAGGTCACCCAACAGCTGCATGTGGAGGAGTGGAGACGCGAACCCGGTTCCCCAGATTACGAGTCTACCGCTCTTAACCACTACACCACACTGGGTCTCTACACAAGCCACCCATTTCCAACCCCTAGGGTTGCATCCAATGTCCTGCTCAGAGTAGACGTATTGAAATTTATGGACCCGATTAACCTAGGTCCATTAATTTCAATGGGTCTATGCTCTGTCTGACTGAGGAATGGTTACATGAGGTCAACATTGCTATAGGGGGTGTTTTCAGGGCTGATGGATCCACCATCATGTTGCGGGACACTGAAGCACCTGGAGGCAGGGATTTGCCATTTTATCTTCTATTACACTGCAGGCCTCGCTAGTGCTGCAATAATAATAAGGCTCCCCCTGCTTTGCATTTTATCTCACCTTTCTTCCATCATGTTCCCGGTGGACACCCACTCTGGTGAATTAATAATAGTAATAAGTTTATGAATTGGGCAGAGAGCAGGATACCAATGCTACCAGTGCATTGCTAGAAGCACAAGGGAGGCTGAAGGCTGGATCTGCATAGAAGTGGGAAGGAAAGACAGTGAAGTTGACAAATCAGGTATAGGTCAGTTTTCCTAAGTTTTCAGTTGTTGCACAGAATGAAGAAACAGAACACAATTTAAATCTCTCTTTCTCTCTCTCTCTTCCCCATAAGTTTCTATTATTTCTGCAGGATTCCTGCCATGTTTTTCCAAATCGGAACTGCACAGTAGCTTTGGGGAGAGGGATACAGACCAGGAAAACAGTGTAGGCAAAAAGGGTAAAACACCTATTTTCAAAGCAGATGTGTCCAGCTGCTGATTAGCTTTTTGTTGTTGTTTTTTTAATGGAGATCCTGACCATGGGTCTATCACATCCTCTCAGGTACACAGGAGAAGCAATGTTTGCTGGTGTTCTCCCTTAAAGACATAGGAGCCCTGCTTGATGTTTCATGCAGGCATTCACCCCCTCTTTAGCCTGGGTGGGGAAATGCGTTTAATCCTAATTTTTACACAAATCCCGGGGCGGTATGGTAAATCTCGATTGCTGCTTAGGCAAAATTGTTCTGGCTTCAGTTAAGGACATCTGTGAAGCAATGCAGCCGGTTAATATTGGGATTAGCTAAATTTCCACCCAAGCATTTGCAGCATTTAAATTGACATAGGGGAGGCTTTTTTCCTTAGCCAAGGAAAAATAAATGTTAATGATGGTTTTAAATGCCACCATAAACACCCCACCTGAAGCCAGGCCTGAAGGGAGGATGTGTTCTCATATGGCAATGTAGACCTAAGCGAAACCCTAGAGCCTAGAATTTAAGATTTCATGTTTTCCAGGTCTAATCACCAGCTTCTCCATGGCTATTTGCCAACTCGTCTTTTGTAAAGCAAAACATTTCATTTTCTACACACACACACACACACACACACACGTGTACATATCTCTGCCAACAATATTTTCTTCTCTCTCTCTTGAGGTTTAATGGGTCTTTTTGGGAAAGTCACTCTGGGTGGCTTTGCATGTGCTCTTACTTCCCCTAGAGTAGCAGTTTTGGATAAGTTTATGGAAGTTTTTAATATTTAATGCTGTATTGTTTTTAACACTTTATTGGGAGCCGCCCAGAGTGGCTGGGGAAACTCAGCCAGATGGACGGGGTATAAATAATAAATTATTATTATTATTATTATTATTAGTAGTAGTAGTAGTAGTAGTAGTATGGAAGTGAGAGCTGGACCATAAAGAGGGCTGATCGCTGAAGAATTGATGCTTTTGAATTATGGTGCTGGAGGAGACTCTTGAGAGTCCCATGGACTGCAAGAAGATCAAACCTCTCCATTCTGAAGGAAATCAGCCCTAAGTGCTCACTGGAAGGACAGATCCTGAAGCTGAGGCTCCAATACTTTGGCCACCTCATGAGAAAAGAAGACTCCCTGGAAAAGACTCTGATGCTGGGAAAGATGGAGGGCACAAGGAGAAGGGGACAGCATAGGACGAGATGGTTGGACAGTATTCTCGAAGCTACCAGCATGAGTTTTTGACCAAACTGCAGGAGGCCTGGAGTGCCTGGCATGCTCTGGTCCATGGGGTCACAAAGAGTCAGACACGACTAAACGACTAAACAACAACAAACTATTTTGCACTTGGTAAAAGAAATATTTGACCGGGCATGAAAAGTATGGATGCAAGAGGAGCTCACTCAGGGATTCTCTTCTGATGGTTCCACCATCCACCTGTCAGCTACCCAACATCACCCCACCCTGACTCAGCTGTTTCACTGCATGCATTTGGTGCCAAATCTCACTTGTGGTGGTTCCTTTGCAGGCACAGTTTGCATTTTGATCTGTTTACACGCAAGCTGTGCTGCTGGGTTGCATCCCTTCCGGAGCTCCCATTCATCTATCCCTCGCTTGATATCATGTGATGATGTCAGGTGTCCCAACTGTTCCTTTGCAAGCATGGTTGGCAATTCAGCACCATTTAAATGGGGTACCAGAGGTCATATCTTCTCAGGAGCTCCCAAATATGGGATGCTGCCTTATACTGAATTAGACCTTCTGTCCATCTAGCACAGCCTTGTCTTTTCTGAATAACAGCAATTCTCCAAGGTTTCTGGCAGGGGTCTTACCCAGTCCTACCTAGAGACTGAATCTGGGACCTTCTGCATGTAACTCAGATGCCCTACCGATGACAGATGCTAATTTTGTGGATGCTGAAACCACGCAGGAAGGATCAGACACTGCAAAATTAGTATGCAGTCTCCAGACTGGCTTTGATAGCTTGGGAATGTCTGCCGTGCATATTTAAACCTGTGTCAGTGGCTGCTCTCAAACAAGAAACACGGGTAATAGAGTTCCGTGGATCTCAGAGGGGAAGGATCCCAAAGGATTTTTTAAAGCAGAAGTTAAACAGTTTTCAAACTACCCCCAGGATGGCTTGAATATGTGTGATTTTAAAGTCAAGGTGAAAGCAGCCCTTGTTCTAGAGCCTGTCCCCTCTTGCAGTTCTGGAGCGCAGTTTGCCAGTTCTGGTACGGCTGCCAATATCTGAAAACAATGAAGACTCCAGTGTCTTTAATAGCTGTGAGTCAAAGCGCTGGTATTTATTATTTTAATTTGCCTGAAGGAAAATTTAATTATACAGACTGGCATGCAGTGCTAAAATGTCCATGGCAAGATAAACGCACCCATCCAGGCCAAACCATAGCTGTCAACCTAACCTTCCCATTTTTTTGCAGGAAATTCCCTTATTCCAGCGCCGTTTCCCGCTGCTTCCCACTGCTATCCCGGATTGTTAGATATCCCGTAGACTGTCCCCGGGACAGGTGAGGCTGCTGGTCCCTTATATCCAAGGCTGTTGATTCCTTATTTTGAAATCTGAAAGTTGACAGCTATGGGCCAAACCTCCCCCCGCCCGGGAATAATGGCAGGGCCCTCTTAGTCCTGTGACCCACACCCGTTTCTCAACTTGCTCCAATCGATCAGGGCTCCAGGTCTGCCACATGGCTAATGCCTGGGGTGATCAGGGAGTGAACAAGGAGGAGGAGTAGCAGCAGCGGCTGCCTTGTCTCTCCCCACATCAGGAGATTTTAAGGTGTGTGTTCTCCACATTTCAGCCTAGCAAATCTAAACACTTGCTGGTGTAGAAAGATTGTAAAAACTCTTCAACAGGTCCTAAAAAAACACAGTCATTGTGAGGATTAGATGGCTGTAAAGGGGGATTAGAGAAATGCATGGAGTGTAGCAAGTAGTCATTATAGTTACATGCAACCTCCTGGTTTGGAGGCATTACGCCGCTGAATACTCGCTGCTGGCGAGCAAAACAACAGGACAGAGCTAATACCTCAGGTGCTGCTTGGAGGCTTCCCAGAGGCGTCTGGTTCTCTGTAACAGGAAACAGGATGCCGGACAACCTGTTTGTTTGGCATTCATCCTGATCGCCTTGCACATGAGCGCATCTAAAGCACATGACTCCCCCTCCCCAAATCCTGAGAACTGTAGCTCACCATCCACAAAACTATATTTCCCAGAAGCCTGGGAAAACTACAACTCCCAAAATTCTTTAGGGGAAGTCATGTGCTTTAAATGCTCCCATGGCATGCAGCGGATGCCTGGTTCTTATTGAGCATTCCTTTTGATTCATGCGAGGTGAGGTATTGAGCAAAGGTTACCCTACATTTCCCCCATCGCTTTCCTAAACAGCTTTGGGTCTCTGTACCTGAAGGAGCATCTCCACCCCCATTGTTCAGCCCGGACACCGAGGTCCAGTGCCGAGGGCCTTCTGGTGGTTCCCTCATTGCGAGAGTTGAGGTTACAGGGAACCAGACAGAGGGCCTTCTCGGTAGTGGCAACCGCCCTGTAGAACGCCCTCACAGCAGATGTCAAACAGCTATGTGATTTTTAAAAGACATCAGGGAAGTTTTTAGTGTTTGATGTTGTATTGCATTTTTACTATATTTTGTTGGAAGCTGCCAAAGAGTGACTGGGGCAGCCCAGTCAGATGAGCGGCATATGAAGAAGAAGAAGAAGAAGAAGAAGAAGAAGAAGAAGAAGAAGAAGAAGAAGAAGTAGAAGAAGAAGAGGAGGAGAAGGAGGAGGAGGAGGAGGAGGAGGAAGTCTGGGTGTGTTGCACAACAACCCCAAGACAACCCAAATGTGCCAGTATGTGACTGAATCCCACCTAAAAATAGTGTTCTGGAAGTTCCAGGAAATTTATACAGGAGGAAACTGAACCTTGCTCCTTCTCCATTTATACAAATGCAGTGTGGCTATATTAATGGTTCAGGATACATGACACAAGCAGGTATCCTGTACCTTACGGACAAACTAATTTGCCAACGCACATTTTATGGCCCCTGGTTAGATTGGAGCCATCTACGGAAATTTCATTTTGCTGGTTTAAATTTGTCTGCACTCAACATCCAAGCAAAGCTTCAGGGTTTGGTTGGTGTCCAACAGCCACTTATCCCCACGGCAGAGGGCTTAGTTCATGAACCAGACCCTAGAGGATTCTCACAGTCCTAATTGTTGTTGTCCTAATTAAAAACAAAACACTAATAAAGCACCATAAAAGACAGAGGTGCTTTGAAAACGAGACAAGGCACGTTCCCTGCCCCAAAGAACCCAGCAGCTGAATAGGCCCAAGCATTGAGGTGCCAAGATGAGATAGCAGGCCGCAGCCGAGGAGAAAATGGAAAGGTGTGGCGCTCTTATATAGTTATTTCCTTTGCCTTTATCGTACTTAAATGCCGTTGGGAAACATCACTTGGAAAGATCTTGGACAGGGTGGGTAGTAACAAAAACAGGGAGATCTAGTGATGGCTTGAACAGAAGGTTCATGGTGTTCCATCCATTGCATGGGAGAACTTACCTGGAAGGTCAGGTCTCAGCTCTGCAATGGAAGGAAGCATAATAAAAGAAACAAGCGCTTCTGACCATCTGCAGTGGATTTTGAAGTTTAAACCCGAAGTTTGCACTTGCCTACCCTCCAACATTTCTCCAATGAAAATAGGAACACCCTTAACAACCACAACAACAACCAATGAACCACTAACTGAGAGCCAGTGTGGTGTAGTGGTTAAGAGCAGTAGTCTCGTAATCTGGGGAACCGGGTTCGCGTCTCCGCTCCTCCACATGCAGCTGCTGGGTGACCTTGGGCCAGTCACACTTCTCTGAAGTCTCTCAGCCCCACTCACCTCACAGAGTGTTTGTTGTGGGGGAGGAAGGGAAAGGAGAATGTTAGCCGCTTTGAGACTCCTGAAGGGGAGTGAAAGGCGGGATATCAAATCCAAACTCTTCTTCTTCTTCTTCTAACTGGGTTGTCCCAGCCACTCTGGGAGGCTTTCAACATATATAAAATTATAATAAAATATTAATCATTTTAAAAATTCCCAATACAGGGCTGCCTTCAGGTGTCTTCTAAAGGTTGCATAGTGACTTATCTCCCTGGCTCGGGGGTCACATAAAATGTATCATGGCTCTGTACACTTTTGATAGAATATGTTCTGGTGAAGTGGGATATGAGAGAAGTTAATGCATGCTAAGCGAAGATACAGCACTAAGTTGATTCCCCCAAAACCCACCTTCCCATTCTGAAGAACAAGACTTCAGAATGTGCCATTAATCTGTTGCAGAAAATTATCTTGGACTTTAAATTAGGAAGCCGCCTTACCCTGAGTCAGATCATTGATCCATCTACCTCAATATTGTCTACACTGACTGGCAGCAGCTCTGCAGAGTTTTCTTTTCCACGCTGTAAATGCAACACACAGTACTCTGGCTATGTATGCACTATTCCTTTAAATCACATTTGAAGCACTTCCTTTCCCTCACAGAATTCTGAGCACTGTATTTCACCTCTCTGAGCAACCCTTAGCAAACTACAGCAGCCAAAATTCTTTGAGGGAAAGAACGTGCTTCAAATGTGCTTTAAAGGTATTGAGCACATACAACCACTGCTTCTGTTCTGCTGCAATTTGCCTTCTGCCAATGTCTCACTATCCATCACTCCACCCCATTCATTTCAGTACAAAAGAAACACAGGACAAATGAGGAAGGGGGAAAGAATCAATTATGTCTTGTCTGCAGATTGAAGCAACAACGCCAGCTAATACTGATTGCATTTCCTGGACTGATTTCCATTCCAGACATGAGACAGATAAGTGAACACCTGCAATTTCTACTCCTGTTTCCCTGTTCCCTTATACAGCGGAACCTCGGGTTGAGAACATAATCCGTGCGGGAGGTACGTTCGCAACCTGCAGCGGTCGCAACCCACAGTGCCGCATCTGCGCACACACAGGTTGTGATTCGGCTCTTCTGCGCATGCGCAAAGCACAATTTAGTGGATCTGCGCATGCGTGAGCGCCAAAACCTAGAAGTAACCCGTTCCAGTACTTCTGGGTTCAGTGCGGTGCACAACCCGAAATACGTAACCTGAAGCTTCTGTAACCCAAGGTACCACTGTATCCCTATTTTAAACTTTAAACTTCCTACTAAATAGATGGATTTTGTCAGGCGACTGATTTGTAAATCTGGGGACTGTCCCCGGGAAACGGGGACGTCTGGTAACTTTAGGCAACCGTCATATTATATTTTAAAATGAAATCTTTTCCATGCATTCGGCAAGAGGGGGAAAGGGAGCCCTCTGTGCGATGCTGAAATGGACGGCTGTCTCTGGGTTTTTTGAAGTAAGTGGAATAATAGGGAATAGTAAGAATCTGTGGTAAGGCAGTAAAATTCCAGTTCACCCTATCTTGATGATCTGGTTAGTGCTAGGGCATTAGGGAGCTGTATTCAGCCTGAGGACAGACTCGCCCAGAAAGCCCCAGCACCAAACACACCCTTGTGTACGCCCAGCAGCATCCCTGACAACACCTCTTTCAAAACAAAACAAGAGACCAGTCATCCCTTCGGTCCCTTTGTGTTCTTGTACACGTGCCAGAGTGCCTGGACAAAACCAGGAGTTCCTGGATCTCTCAGCTGGAGGAAATATAATTCCCCTCAATCAAACAGTGTTCAAAGAAATGATGAGACATTGATTTAGAGCAGGTAAAAAGGTAAAGGTAAAGGACCCCTGGATGGTTAAGTCCAGTCAAGGGCAACTATGGGGTTGCAGCGCTCATCTTGCTTTCAGTCTGAGAGAGCCGGCATTTGTCCACAGACAGCTTTCTGGGAGATGTGGCCAGCATGACTAAATTGCTTCTGGTGCAATGGGACACCATGATGGAAACCAGAGTGCATGGAAATGCCGTTTACCTTTCTATCACAGCCATACCTATTTATCTACTTGCACTGGCATGCTTTCAAACTGCTAGGTTGGCAAGAGCGGGGACAGAGCAATGGGAGCTCACCCCATCATGGGGATTCAAACTACTGACCTTCTGATTGGCAAACCCAAGAGGCTCAGTGGTTTAGACCACAGCGCCACCTGCATCCATACTCGCCTTTGACTGAACTGTCCAGGGGTCCTTTACCTTACCTTTGATTTAGAGCAGCTTCAAGTCACACACACACCCAGAGAGAGAGAGAGAGAGAGAGAAAGAGAGAGAGAGAGAGAGAGAGAGAGAGGCCACCTCTGGACAAATTGTTTAATGAGCATTTGTCATGATATTTTTCCAGGGAGGTTAGATAGCATTGCATCAGGCTATCCCACACTTTTCAGCGCATTTCCCCCGCACTTTCCCTATCACAAAACATCCAATCATTTGGAGAAAGGGCTTGTTGCACAACAAGGGTTCCAAATCAGCTTCGGTTGTGCAACCCGAACTTGTCAGTATGAGACAGAATCCCAGCGGAAAACAGCGACAGGCTGGGAGCTCCCAGACACTCAGATATTCTCAGAGCTTTATCTCCAGGCTAGAATGAGCTGACACTGTGCTTAATGTAGGACTTCTATTTTGTTTGTAGGTCACAGATCCTGGAAGAGATCCAGTGAGCTACCCATCCCAGTCCACTACCAGCTAATGCAAGGTCTGTGGCCATGTACACACCATACATTCGAAGCACTTTGCTTCTTCCTGGGACTCCTGGGAACTGGAGTTTACCCCTCGAGAAAAAGTCGTGCTTTATTCATAATACGACAGTTAGAATTTTTTTGTAGTCTGGAACACTTTTAATCCAAGGATGCCAAGACCTTTGTTGTCCACCTGTTCCATCAGGCTGCAGAGATGAGAAGTGAAGAGAACCAAGACTGTTCCATGGATTCTGCTGAAGGACAATTTATTGGCAATCTGTATGGCAATTTATTGTCAATTTGGTGTTCAAGCTTGCAAGTTTTACACAGTATTATCCCTCCCCCCCCCCCCCGTTTAATCTGGATTTATTGTTTTGTGGAAAATCCAGTGATACCAGAAACTATGAATCTAGATTCAAGCAGGGTGGCCGAGGTGGGGAGGAGAGAAGATGAGATGGCAATTGGATTAGGATGACATCATGTGACGCCGTGCAAAGCCGGCATGCACAAGCAGCTCGCAACAGGTGTTTGAGCTTGCTTTTCTCTCTCTTTCCTTCCCGCCCCCATTTGCTTTTATGTCTTTTAGACTGCAAGCCTGAGAGTAGGGACTCTCTTGTCTTTAAAAAAAGACAATTATATGTAAGGCACCCTAGATGCCCTTTTGACGGTTAAGAGGAGGACAAAAAGGCTTTAAAACCAACCAGCCCAAACATTATCTGATGGCTCCAGCACTTCTCACCTCTCATGGAGCTGCCTTTTTTGGGGTTTCACAATCCTTACCTATTTTACATCTCCAGTCTCTCCCATTAGCGGCTGCTCATAATCTCTTTGAGTAGCTTCCTTCTCTCCCCGCCCCCACCCTGCCTTTTTATTTCCCTTTCTCTCTTCCTGGTGGATGTCATGCTATTCCCAGTGACTGGACCGTCTCTGCCCTGGTACCCTCTGCCTGAGGCAGCTGCTCACTCCCCCCCCCCCCAATAGTATGGCCGGCCCAACTCAGGTCCAAACTAGGTGTGACATTACACATGTCCTTAGCCCTTTCATTATTGTGTTCCATGTTGTGTGGCAAGGGTGGATTGGATCAGGACTGTGGTATGACGGGAGGGGGCTTTAACCCTTTCCCAGCAGTGCCGAGCTCAATGGACCTATGGTCTGTCTCAGTATGAGGCTGTCTCCAATGTTCCTAAACAGCATGGGGAGAAAACTAGATCCTGACTATAGCATGTGGGGAGTAAAAATTTTACTATGTCCTTTTTCCACAGTCCCAATCCAAATTGGCTCTTGATCCAGTTTGCTTCCCCCTCCCAGGCTGCTATTTATCCTAAAAACTCACACACATCAAGTAAGGGTTAATGATGCCAGCCCGCCCATGAGGCAAGGTGAGGCAGCTGCCTCAGGTGGCACCTCCCAAGTGCCGCCTAGCTTTGTCTCTATTCTCCCCCACCCAGTGGCGTAGCGTGGGTTGTCAGCACCCGGGGCAAGGCAAGTAATTTGCGCCCCCTAACCTGTGGATTTTAGCACACGAGTCTCTTCCACTAGATTAGTTAGTGCGAGCACACACCCCCAGATGTTGCGCCCGGTGCGGCCGCCCCCCTGCACCCCCCACGCTACGCCACTGCCCCCACCTCTAGGGTTAGAGAGGGTTTGGTGACAAAGCTCTGTGAATGCCTCCCGCTCCTACTTTCTTTCCAAGTCAGCTGCAGGGGAGGCATTCGACCTCCCAGCTTTGAAAGCAGGCCGGTTCGGGGGCAGAATCCCACCCCCGTGAGATGGCAGGGCTTTGCATCAGCTTCTCCCTTCAGGAGAAACCAGTGCAAAGCCCCACTACAACACTAGGTTGGGGGTGGGGTCTGGAAATGACCCCTCCCCAGCTGGTGGGGAGACACCACAAGGCCTTCTTGAAGTGGCAGCAGTGGAGTGTTTTGCCTCAGGCGCCGAAATGCCTTGAGCCGCCCCTGCAGTTGACGCCGTGTTGAGTTCCACAATCAACCTGAATCTTCGTTGCAGCATGTTGTTCCGCCCTTATCTTCCTTACAGTTTGGAGATTTGTCAGGCACTGATTAGCAGGATCTCATTAATACTTCTTCTTCTTCTTCCTCTTTCCACTGGCTCTGTCTCCAGCCCAGGCCCTCCCTTCCCGCTGATGGAATGATAGTCACCACGATGCTCCCACTCAAATAGCTGCCCTTATCACATTCTTTCTAAAAAATCTCCCTCTCTTTGGAAGATTACCAATGGGTGCATGTATAAAGAAGAGATCAGTGTACTCTTCAGTTTGATGAATATCTTCTTTTCTGTTCCTTTTTTTTTTTGCAACTTATCCAAGAATGTAGCAGTTGTGGGATATTCTTGCAGAAAATGTAAGTCGATGCAGAAAGATCCAGGAGGCTGTAACGTAAGGATGCTTTCTCAGCATGCTCAGGCTGGAAAGAGTCATCATGATGGATTCCCCCACCCTGAGAATTTAAGATGTGGTGATAGATGGATTATTGGAGAAGCTGAGTCTGTTCCAAAACCAATTATTCGTTCAGCTTCATGTCTATGGAGAAAGCTTTGCATCAGCACAAAGCCCATGTGGCTGCAGTGGTTAGAGTGTTGGACTAGGACCTGGGAGACCAGGGTTCAAATCCCCACTCAGCCATAAAGCTGGAGCCAGTCACTTGCTGTTAGCCTAACCAACCTCACAGGGTTGTTGTGAGGATAAAATGGGGAGGAGAAGAACTATGTATGTCTCCTTGAGCTCCCTGGAGGAAGGTCAGGATCTAAATGTAATAAACAAATCATTGCTGATTTCCAAATGATGATGATGATGATAATAATAATAATAATAATAATAATAATAATAATAATAATAATTTATACCCCGCCCTCCCCAGCCAAGGCCGGGCTCAGGGTGGCTAACAAGCAATAATAAAAACAAGTTGAATGAATACAACTTAAAAACAAAATTAAAATACAACATTTAAATATTGAAATATTGAGGAGGAGGGAATCAAATTGGCTCCAAGCCAAAGGCCAGGCGGAACAACTCTGTCTTACAGGCCCTGCGGAAAGAAATCAGATCCTGCAGGGCCCTGGTCTCATGAGGCAGAGCATTCCACCAGGCCGGAGCCAGTGTTGAAAAGGTCCTGGCTCTGGTTGAAGCTAATCTAACTTTCTTAGGGCCCGGGACCACCAAGGTGTTGCTATTTATGGACCTTGAGGCTCTCCGTATGGCATACTGGGAGAGGCGGTCCCGTAGGTACGAGGGTCCTAGGCCATGAAGGGCTTTAAAGGTCAAAACCAGCACCTTAAATCTGACCCTGTACTCCACCGGGAGCCAGTGCAGCTGGAAAAGCACTGGGTGAATATGCTCCCATGGCAGAGACCCCGTGAGGAGCCTCGCTGCTGCATTCTGCACCCGCTGGAGTTTCTGGGACAGCTTCAAGGGCAGCCCCGCGTAGAGCGAATTACAGTAGTCAAGCCTGGAGGTGACCGTCGCATGGATCACTGTGGCCAGGTTGGGGCAGGAAAGGTAAAGGGTAAATGTTGTCAGATACTTTCTTGCAGCACCAGCCCTGTAGCAGTAGAGTCTGGGAGCCCCATTATCCTGGAAGAGGTGGGGGGCATGAAACCATGCCCTCTCTCTGAACGTTTCAGTGCCCCAGGTAGGGAAGGAGGAAAAATTCGATCCATTCATATTTAAAGGTTAAGCTTGCCCAATCCACACTTTTCCAAAACAATATGAGAAGTGAAGCACAACTATTCTTCAAAATTCATACTAGTCTGAATTTTGCAGTGCAATTCGTCAGTTGAGTAACGCGTACAAAAAAAGCAGATACTGGTGTAAAGTGTGTACATTAATGAGAATAGCATATAAAGTGCATTGTTTTACATTAATACCAAAAACGGAAACTGAAAAAACAGATATAAGAAATTATAGGCCGATCTCCTTGCTTAACAGTGATTATAAAATCTTTGCAGATATCCTAGCGAACAGACTTAAGAAATACTTAAAGAGATCTATTCATAAAGACCAAGCGGGATTCCTCCCTAACAGGCAACTGAAAGACAATGTCCGGCATATATTAAACATTATTTAATACCTAGCTATCAGGATAGACATTCTGGCGGTACTGATTTTCATTGACGCCGAAAAGGCCTTCGATAATGTTTCTTGGAACTTTCTATTATAATGCATGAAAACAGCAGGAATAGAAGGCCCTTTCATGGAGGGTATAAAGGCAATATACTCAGGCCAAAGGGCTAAGCTGATTATCAATAACAACCTTTCCAGCTCCTTTATGATCACGAAGGGTACAAGACAGGGTTGCCCATTGTCTCCTCTTTTATTTATTATGGTACTGGAAATAATCGCAAATAAAATAAGGGAGACATCAAAAATAAGAGGGATAAGAATCGGAGAAAAAGAATATAAATTAAAGGCCTACGCCGATGACTTGGTACTGTCTTTAGAGGACCCAATGGATAGCTCCAGTAACGTACCAGAGCTTTTAGAGGAATTCGGTAAATTGTCCGGGTTCAAATTAAATAAGAAAAAAACTAAAATTATAACAAAAAAATTGGCCGATGATGTTAAAAAAGCAGCTGGATAAAAAAATAGGTATTAAGGTGGTGAAAAGGGTAAAATACTTAGGAATATGGATCTCCCCAAAAAATATAAATTTAATAGAAGATAATTACACCAGGGCATGGAAAGAAATTAAGAAAGATCTAGATATCTGTAACAGGTTGAAATTATCCTGGACAGGAAGGATAGCCGCGATTAAGATGAGTATTCTCCCAAGACTATTATTTCTATTTCAGAATATTCCTGTAATTAGAGGTACAACATGCTTTAAGAATTGGCAAAAAAAATTAGCTAAATTTATATGGCAGGGGAAAAGGGCTAGAATCAAGTTTAAACTACTCACGGATTTAAGAGAAAGAGGGGGCTTTGCAGTTCCGAACTTAAGGCTCTATTATGAGGCAGCCTGCCTCTGTTGGATAAAGGACTGGGCCACTTTAAAAAACACAGATTTATTAGACCTAGAGGGCTTTAACATCAGGTTTGGCTGGCATGCCTATTTGTGGCAGGACAAAGAAAAAGTTCACAGAGGCTTCTCTAACCATATTATTAGAGGCTCGTTACTTGAAGTCTGGAATAGGAATAAAAAACTGATTGAAAGAGGTATGCCCTGGTGGCTTTCACCAATTGACATTTTAACGACAAAAAAACTAAATCTGGCAGGTGAAAGATGGACATACGAAGATCTCCTAGTTAAAACAGAAAGAGGATGGAAAGTTAGACCGTATGAAGAGGTGAAGGATAAGTTAAACGGATGGATGCAATTCCACCAAATTAATGCATTGTGGTATGAACATAAAAAATCAGGGATGAGTGAAAAAAAGTCGAAATACCAGGTGGAAATTTTAGATAGTAACACTAAACTTCTTTCCAAAATGTATAAACAATTGTTGGACTGGGAAACCAAAGATGAAGAAGTGAAAGGAGTTATGGTTAAATGGGCCAGAGACCTCGGATATAACCTGGAATATGACAGATGGCAGAAACTCTGGAAGAGGGGTATGAAGTTCACAGCATGTGCTGCTCTCCGAGAAAACTTGGAAAAAATGATGTATCGTTGATACATCACTCTGGCAAGACTGGGGAAGATGTACAAAACCGGAAACAGCACTTGCTGGAGATGTAAAACTAAGGTAGGAAACTTCTTCCATATGTGGTGGTCTTGTGACGTGGTGAAAAGATTCTGGGGACAAATTTATGATGAGTTAAAGAAAATATTGAAATATAACTTCCCTAAAAAACCGGAGGCGTTCCTCTTGGGTATGATTGGTGAGGAGATCAAAAGTGAGGACCAAACATTCTTTCAGTATGCTACGGTGGCGGCCAGGATCTTAATAGCGCAAAACTGGAAAACTCCCAACACCCCCACGGTCAGAGAATGGCAAATGAGATTGTTTCAATAAATAGAGTTAGCGAGATTGACACAAAGAATTAGGCATCAAAATAATGCAAAACTAAAAAACGATTGGAACAAATATTTAAGTTATATTGAAGCTAATTTGGGAATTATTAAAGTCACAGTGGACGGAATTTAACACCTGCGATGTATAGAGTTAGTATAATACAACTGCAGAAAAATCATAAGATTACCTAACCTAAACCGAGTTGGATGGAGGTCAAGTGTTTGTAAATTTGTTTGTTTTATGGCGAAACGTGGTGATCTGATTTTGTCTTTTTGTTCTTTAGTCTCTTTTCTTTTTTCTTTCTCTGAATTCTTCTTTTTTATCTTTTTCTCTTTTTTATTTTGTCTCCGTCACTTAAAGTGTGTGTTGTTGTTTTTTCTTCTGTTTAATGTATTTTGCAAAAGTTTAATAAATAGAATTAAAATAAATAAATAAAGTGCATTGTTTTAGGAAAAGTTGATTTGCAAAAATGAGCGCACTAGGCAAAATTGCACCATAGGTGTATTAGCGGGAGAAGTTCACGTTAAAATGCTGTTGAATTTTAGTGAGGATTTGGGGTTTGTGAATCACAAACTGGTGTGAAAATACGGAGATCTTAATTGAAGGCTGGACAGATGGGAAACTAAGAGAAACTGAAATGGGCAGATTGCCCATCTTTAGGCCCATGCAAAGCCAGTGGGGTACAGTTGCCAGAGAATTGGGATGTGTGGGGGCTAACCTCTTCTTTTGTCATTTGCCCAACATAAATCCCCCTTAAAGATATGGATGCTTCTGTAGCCAGCAACAACTTGAGGAAGGGCTGTGGCTCTGTGGGGCTGTGGCTCAGCATGCAGAGGGTTCCAGGTGCAACCTCTGGAATCTCCAATTAGGACTGGGAGTGACCTCTCTCTGAAACCATGGAGAGCCACTGTCAATCAGTGTAGACAATACTGAGCTAGATGGACCGGTGGTCTGACATGGTACAAGGCAGCTTCGTATGTCCCCAACTTGAGAGAGAAGAAGTACCCCTCCTCCAGTGCCAAGGCCTCCATCCAAATAGCTGGCATCTGTCTATCTTGGGAGACAATGGAAGAGTGCACCATTGGGGATAAAGTCAACCCCCTGCAATGTCATTTCATAGGCTTGTTGACATCCATCTGTCTCGAGAGACAATGGAAGAGTGCGCCATTGGGGCTGAAGTCAAACAACTGAACAGTTACAGCGCCTGCTGTGGCTGTAGAGACCAATATGGGAGAGACATGTCAAAGAAGGATAGAACATTCTTTATGTATGCTACAACAGCAGCAAGAATACTCATCGCAAAGTATTGGAAGACACAAGATCTACCCACCTTGGAAGAATGGCAGATCAAGGTGATAGACTATATGGGACTGGCAGAAATGACTGGCAGAATCCGAGACCAGGGGGGAGAGAGACAGCGGAAGAAGATTGGAAGAAATTTAAGGACTATCTCAAGAAACATTGCAAAGTTAATGAATGTTAGAATGACGTTGGTTTAGAAATTGTGTGGTTTCCAGCCGGATCGGATAAGTAGTAAGAAAAGAAGGGTTAAAAAATAAATGAAATTAAGGGGAAGGATTTGCTGAATTAATAAAATAGAAATTGGAATACAGAGAGGGGAGGTATGGGGAAGTCGGGAAAGTAAGGTATAAGAAAATAAGGCAATGAAATTATACTTGTTTTTTTTCTTTTTTCTTTTCTTTTTGTTGCTTGTATTTGATTGTATTGTTGTTATGTTTTGTTTTTAATATAATTTTTAAAACCTTAATAAATATCTATTTAAAAAAAACCAATATGGGAGAGACATGTTTCGTTGCAGCTGGGGCAGATGAAGGGATCTGGTCTTGCTGTTACAGATGCACCATGGTGCTTCTTCTCTCTGAGCTCCTCCCAGCAGTCATTCCTCCTCTGGTCACTGCTGGGGATACATGACTTGACTGATTGTCTCCAGGCACTGCAGTCATCTGCAAGGGATTCCCACAAGACGGGGTTGATATTGCCACCCTTCATGTCGTGTTTGCTGACAACTTTGTAACACAGAGCTGGTCTGCCAATGAGCCTGAAGCCAGCTCCCCATTGAACACATCCTTGGGGATGCTGCCATATTATATTCTGTGGACATGGCTAAGCCAGTGTAGACAGCCTAGGTATGTGGGCTTAGGAGAGGACATCTTTGTTTGAGACATTGTCTTGCATTGTGATGCCCAAATAATGGCCCACTCGTTTTTATCAAAAGAAAATGACATTGCAATAGATATGTGTGAGCCTTCCACATTAGGTCCAGTTTGCCCTATGGACTGGAAGGACCCATGGTTCAAATCCTGGGAAGCCATGTCCCAGTCCCTCTTTCTCAGCCTGACCTACCCCATATTACCACCTTCTCTAGTTTATTACGATCTCCTATTCACGCTTGTGTCCTTCCGTGGGTTGGGAAGTGTGTACAGTGCGTTAATTCTTTGCATCTTTCTGCACCAGATGCCAATCAAACAACACTTGGTCTGAAACCAGTCACTAATTTGAATGTAATTGATACTTACCCTCAGCCAAAAAAACCCCAAAACACCTTTACGAGCCTTGGCACAGACACGAAGTTGGAAGAGGATAGGCTGACTTCAGCAGAAAATTAGATCAAGCCCATAAAGTACAATAAAGCAGAAGCATTTGCTGGTGGCAAGAGCAGGTGCAGCTCAACAGGTATCACTGGAGGAGAAGCGCTTGCATGTCAGCCCTGTTCTTGTTCTGCCAGGAAAGCAGAAGTTTTTGGAGCTCTAACAGCTGAGAAGTAATGCTGGCCAACCCAGTCCTCCTTGCCTGCCCCTTGTCCAGGCTGTGAATTTCTAGCTGACCCAATGTATGGAGAATTCTCAGGTCTTTGATGAGCCACAACAGAGTGTGAGTCACAGCTGTCCTGCCCCATCTTCTCCCAACACCCCAGTGATGACGCTGTATCTCCCACACAGGCTTCTGAAGGTCCACAGATGACTCTTCCTGTCTGGGATTAGACCTTGCTGACGTTTCAGGATTCACAAATTGTCTGGGGGTGTGAGAGAGGCAATGTCTCCTTCCAGAGGACAGATCGTGGCTTGCAATGGCTAGGCCAACCTGTCATCCCCCCTGGACAGTTACAGAATGACAGGGCTGGTTGTCTGGAGCCATTCATAAGAATGCTGCTCCTTTCATCAGTGACTATCAGCTTCCCTTTGAGCGTCCTAATTTCTACCCATTCCCTGTCCCACGGAGGACCTTATGGCCTTCAAACAAAAACATCTTGGAGGTCCCGGGCCACAGAGAGGTTAGGCTGGGCTCAACCAGAGCCAGGGCTTTTTCAGCTGCGGCTCCAATCTGGTGGAACGCTCTGTCACAAGAGACTAGGACCCTGCAGGACTTGACATCTTTCCGCAGGGCCTGCAAGACGGAGCTGTTCCACCAGGCCTTTGGCCAGGGCACAGCCTGACCCCCTCCTTTGGCAATCCTCACAGAACTCTAGCCCAATGGTTGCCATTAATCCGATTTGAACTGATTTTATAATGAACTGATTTTAGAATGTTGTATCATTTTACTGTTGTTAGCCGCTCTGAGCCTGGCTTTGACAGGGGAGGGCGGGATAGAAATAAATTATTATTATTGTCAGGGCTGCCTCTAGGTCCCAGCGCACAGAGGACCAACGCCAGGTTGATGTAATGTACAAAAGTCTTTATTGAAGTTTGGTTTCCATTCCAACGCCAGAGCGTGCAGCCCTACGTCTTAACCTTAGATCGGCGAAGTCCCGTCTGACTCATCACCCCTTCCGCACCAGTTTAAGATCCTAGCCCTACTCCACCTCTTCCGTTGTTCTTTCCTCCTCTGGGTCCTCCTGCCCTCTGGGGTTTCCTCCTTTCTGGACTCTTCTGACGCTGACCCCCCTGAGTCTTGCCCCTCCTTCCGGCGGGCTTTAGGACCTGGCTCCCTATCCGGGCTACCTGCTGTGCCGCTCGCCTGTACATTTGAACTTGGCGTGCGCGCCCAGCCGGTAACCTTCCTCCTGACCGTTTCCCCGCTCTCCGATGGAGGCGTGGTCAATCCTGACTCATCTCCTCTCGCTGGTAGTGAGAACACTGGTCCCGATTCCTGGGACTCCTCCCCCCCACTGCGCTCTGGTGGGGAAGCTGGTCCTGATTTCCAACTGCTGCTCTGGGAGTCCCCGCTGGCCCCTTCCTTCTGGGGTTTCCCCCTTGGCACCCCCCTTGCCCTGGCCATCGGCGCTCCCTTCTGTGAATCTTCCGATTCGCTGGAGAGGCTCGTGGAATCCCTCTGACCGCTGTCACTGCCTCCACCTCCCTCGGATTCCTCCTTCTCGCTCTCCATCTCCGCCCACTCCTGTGCCTCTGCTCCTGAACCCCTGACAATTATTATTATTATTATTATTATTATTATTATTATTATTATTAGGATCCCAGGCAGTGTAATGTACATGCCATACACGTAAGGCATATGAGTCTTCCCAAATATTCCTTGAAACTGTCCTTTGTTAAGAGTGCTGGGAATTTTAGCTCTGTACGGGGTAAACCACAGATCCCACCATTTTTGGGGGGGAAGCAATGCGCTTTAAATGTCCAGTGTGTACAGAGCCGCAGTGTGGATCGAAACCCATAGCATGTTTGCATAACTTCTTTAAAAAATGAAAATGCAACTGAAGATGACAGAATATGCTGAACTAGCAGGTTTAACGTACAGAACAAGAGAGCAAGAAGAACACGTATTTATAGAGGAGCGGAAACCTTTTGTTGAGTCTATGCAAAGTAACTGTACACAGTTGAAAATGCTGGCAGCATTAAGATAAATTCAACAGTTTTATTAATATTTGAGTGTTTTACGATTGGAGAACTGACTATATAATGGTTCTTGCAAAATATGCAGGTATAGCAGATAAATAAAATGAACCATGGAAGGGGAAGGAGGAAAGTCATCAATTATATAGTATTATGTAAAATGTTTATTTTGAAATATTAAACTGAAAATTTAATATATATATATATATATATATATATATTTAAGTAGCATGGCATGTTGACTTAGTGAGCTAGTCCAGCACTAGGTCTATCACATGGGCTTCATTCATTTAGTTTACTTTTACTCTACTTTCCTCTTGAAAATAAAACCCAAAGCAGCTAAGACCATCATCCAAAATCATTCCAAAAGACATAGCTGAAACGACCAGTTGCTGGGAGAGGAGGAGAAGGAGCAGGCAGAGGAGGAGGAGGAGAAGAAGAAGATTTCTACTCCGCCCATCTGGCTGGGTTGCCCCAGCCACTCTGAACGGCTTTGAACACATAAAAACAAAATAAAACATCAAACATTGGAAACTTCTTGATACAGGGCTGCTTTCAGATGTCTTCTAAAAGTTGTATAGTTATTTATCTCCTTGATATCTGATGGGAGGGTGTTCCACTGGCCCTCTAACATCATGTCTTTATTTTATTAATTTTATAAAATAAAATGGCCACCCTTCATCCGTAGATCTCAGGGCAGTTCACAGCATAAAAATACAAGATAGAACCACAAAATACAAAATAAAAACAACAAGAAGAGCAAAGCAAACCAGTAACGCCCTCTCCCCCCCCCACACATTTAAAAAGATATAGGATGTCAGTCAGCCAAAGGCCTGTTTGAGGAACCCAAAGATATATAAGGAAGGTGTCCCCATCCCACAAATGGGGAGCCACTGCAGAAAGGTCCATTCTCATGTTGCCACCTTCTGGATCTACTGGACCTCATACTCTCCAGCGCAACATGGCCCAGATCCAGAAATCCCACATGAATCATGTGGCTCATCTAAGATTGCCGACCAGGGAAAAGCACCTTTGCTGGTATAGTACCCAAAAACGTGTGCTTTGGGGCACAGGGCAAGATTGCGTACCTGGAAAAACACATGTGATTTCCCCCTTCCCTCCATACACTGCCATTCCAGAAGGTTTAGGCTTATGAAATGTACATATCACTTTTTACTACAGAAATCTCTGATTTGCAACCAGAGAAAGATTCAGTAATGCAATAGAATGCCCACCCCCCAATGTACAAGAATAAAAAGTACACGAGCATTGTTAACAACATAGAATACTGTATCAGAAAAGGGTTCATCCCCATCATAACTATCCCATACTGGCTAACATGAATACCAAAACAAGTACAAACATACAATCATTGGTACCGCACAAACTCCCAGAAAAACAGAAGCACCAAATTATGAAGAAAATGACACCATTGTCAACAGGACCTGTCAACAGGTTTGCCATGATGACACTGATGGCAGGCTCTCCTCCTCCTTCTGGATTTGCTTAAATTATACTTTCCTGTAACCTTGATCTTGAGCAGTCCTATTCAGGATGTATGTTTTAAAACATTGTAAAGGGAAGCGAAAACAGCAGAGCCTAGTGGCACCTTAATGTCTAACAGTTTATTGCGGCATAAACTCTGTTCCTCAAAAGCTAATGCCATAATTAAATTAGTTTGTCTTCTAGAAGCTGCAAGACTCTCTTTTACTCTTGTGGAAACAGACTAAGACGGCTACTCCTCTGGAAATACAAATGTCTGTTGACGACAAGGAAACAGCCAAGAACAACAGCATGCTAGGAAGGCAGGCAGGCAAGAAACCAACATTACATTGGAGTGTGTTGTATCCAGTGTGAGTTGTACCCAGAGCAGACCTATTGCATGAGTAACTTGTCTGTTAATTTCAATGTGTCTACTCTGAGTAAAACTTACTTGGCTACAACCAGTATTTTCTTTATATCTTTTTTGTTCCAAGCTGCTGCGCTTATCTTTGAACTGTTAGTTGCGCAGCAGATTTCAGGATTGTGCGCTAGACAAAACCTAGGCATCAGGTAAAAAAGGGGACAACAGAGGGTATAGATTTGCATAAAACTTGAATATTTAAATTTGTATGTATAGATTCATGTTTATGACCATCTGACCATCATGGGTGGCTGATGTGTCTGTTCCCTGTTAGAGGGCAACTTTAAGGTTCCTGCTACGCTGTCTCCTAATGGTTCTTTATTTTTAAATTGGATTTTGACAGCCTTCTTAGTTGTGGCACCATGCTTATGGAATTTGCTTCTTGGGGGCAGGGAGGAATTAGACAGATCCTCAAGCCACGTAAATTCACCTTTAGGGACAGTTAATACCAACGCGGGTGGCGCTGTGGGTTAAACCACAGAGCCTAGGACTTGCTGATCAGAAGGTCAGCGGTTTGAATCCCCGCGACGGGGTGAGCTCCCGTTGTTCAGTCCCTGCTCCTGCCAACCTAGTAGTTCAAAAGCATGTCAAAGTGCAAGTAGATTAATAGGTACCGCTCCAGCGGGAAGATAAACGGCATTTCCGTGCACTGCTCTAGTTTGCCAGAAGCGGCTTAGTCATGCTGGCCACATGACCCGGAAGCTGTATGCCAGCTCCCTCGGCCAATAAAGCAAGATGAGCGCTGCAACCCCAAGGTTGGCCACGACTGGACCTAATGGTCAGGGGTCCCTTTGCTGTTGTTTAGTCGTTTAGTCGTTTCCGACTCTTCGTGACCCCATGGACCAGAGAACACCAGGCACCTCTGTCCTCCACTGCCTTCCGCAGTTTGGTCAAACTCATGCTGGTAACCTCGAAAACACTATCCAACCATCTCGTCCTCTGCCGTCCCCTTCTCCTTGTGCCCTCCATCTTTCCCAACATCAGGGTCTTCTCCAGGGAGTCTTCTCTTCTCATGAGGTGGCCAAAGTACTGGAGCCTCAGCTTCACGATCTGTCCTTTACAGGGGTCCCTTTACCTTTACCTAATGCCAAAGGAGATGGTCACAACTCTTTGAAATAAGGTGACTTTTCCAAGCTTGACAAACTAAATTCAAAATTCAAAGCCATGTATTGTGTGTAAAACAACCAACAACCAAACATGCAAGAGTTGCATTTAGGCTGCTTTGGGGTGACGTCAAATACGAACTCTCCTAAGCTGTCAGCTGTCAAATGTGAAATACTAATTAGCAGTGTGTGTTATCTATCAATGTGGTCAGATACCAACATTGTTGCATGTTGTCTGTCAGTTCCTGTCAAAGGCAAGGCATATCATTGTGGGTTACTTGAGGGTTTTCCATGCTAACAAAAATGCACTTGAAATGGGGAGTTGGAAATGAAGGATTGTTTTGGAGCTGGGATAGAAGTTCCCGTAACTAAGACATGTGAGTTCATACCTTCCATCCTCAAATGAGTAGACAACCCTGGTAGGTGAAGCTAGGGTGAAGTTCATCCCTAATGCCCCCACTCCCTGCACAATAGTCTTAACTTGATGTGCCCAAAATGCTGAAAGCTCCACCCAGAGGCATCTCCATGGACCTGCCTGAAGCTCTCTGTTTTCATCGCCAGCAATGTTCTGCCAAATATTCAGGCATCCCAAACATTGCTATACCCTTTCATTAGTCAACCGACAGGTGGAATACATTTGGTACACACACACACACACACACACACACACACACACAAACAAACACACAATATTATGCTGTCTGCAGGAGTCAGGGCGCTTTAGAACATCCACCAAGGATTTGGGGAAGAGTCTAACTGTCTCAGGTGCTTATCAGATGACTCCTTTCTAATATAGTTCCAAACAGGATTTCCCAATACAGTTTCATGAGAAGTCTGGCGATGCAGAAGGCTGCAAAGGATTTGTACGAGGTGGGATGGGAGAAGATGATAGAGCAGCTAGTGTAGTACGCAATAGTCTTTAACCTTTTCAGACTCAGGTGGTGACCTTTCATTAACCGAAAGATGCATTTTGCTAGTACTCACTTTTTTTTAAACAACCCCCAGACATCTCAGGGTTGGGGGACCCTGTGGCCCTCAAGATAATAATAATAATGATAATAATATTTATTATTTATACCCCGCCCATCTAGCTGGGCTTCCCCAGCTACTCTGGGTGGCTTCCAAAAAAATATTAAAATACTGTAGTACATCAAACATTAAAAGCTTCCCTAAACAGGGCTGCCTTCAGATGTCTTCTGAAAGTCTGGTAGTTGTTGTTCTCTTTGACATCTGGTGGGAGGGCGTTCCACAGGGAAGGTGCCACTACCGAGAAGGCCCTCTGCCTGGTTCAAGATGTTTTTGGACTACTACAACTCCCATCATCCTCGACCACTGGCTTTGCTGGCTGTGCTGATGGGAGGAGCAGCCTAACAATACCTAGAGGACCACAGCTTCTCCCTCCACCATGTAATTTTTTTCTCCCAAAAGCGAAAATCAAAAATGTTGGACAATGCATATGGAGATGGATCTCAGCACCAGATGCTATGTGCAAGGAGGAAATAACAGAGGAGACCCCTCCCACTTCTGCTACCAGCGATGCTGCAACAGGAGGGATAAGATAGCAGGGCAGGCAAGCCAGCAGGAGGGAGGAGAAGGAGGCTTGCTTGGGTGGGTGGGGATGGGGATGGGAGAGGGGCTGGACTCTGTTGTGCAGCGGTTCTCAACCTGTGGGTCCCCAGATGTTGTTGGACTACAACTCCCATCATCCCTGACCGCTGGTCATGCTGGCTAGGAATGATGGGAGTTGTAGTCCAACAACATCTGGGGACCCACAGGTTGAGAAACACTGTTGTTGTGCCTGATTAGGTAGGGTCTGATTTTACTTGAAAACAGTAAGCCAAGCTTTTTCAAGTAAGCCAAGCTTTCCCCCAAGTTTTGGCAGGAAGCAGCTCAGCTTATACTGAGCCAATCTAGGGAGGTGCCTGTCTCTGGCTCCTCACTAGATGCAGTACAACTAGGGTTGCTTCCCTTCAAAGAGAATTAGTTTTGAGGATTGGCCACCTTAGCATTTCAGGCAGGGGGGACTAGAGACCCTTTGCCCCCCTTCCATCTCGACGGTTCTACCCTTCTTTTATTCTGCTTCCTTTGTTCTATTGATTTGTCAAACAGCAAAGGAAAATGATTGATCCAATCTTTGCAGAGCAACCTTCTTCGTCTCTGCTAATTCGTCCTTGCTGTCGGTGTCCAAATCACAGTGATGAAATCTCGTCTCTAAGCCATAGGAATTAAAATGGCGATGGGGGCAGCGAAGTGAATGTCTTTTGTGCTGCTCAAAGATTGCAGTCAAATACGTGTATGGGATGGGGTTATTCCCTTTAAATAGGGCGAGAAATCTGTGGCCCTCCAGATGTTGTTGGACTCCAACTCCCATCAGTAGGCATGGCCAATTTTCAGGGATGATGGGAGCTGCAGTTCATAGGATTTGCAACCCTGGTTTTCAAGATACAGGCTGGCTTGCAGAGGCAGCAATTCTTCTGAATACTGGCTGCTGCAAACAGCCAGGACGGGAGTGCTCTTGTGCTCAGCTTTTGCTTGTGAGTTTTCCACTGGCATCTGGTTGACCACTGTGAGAATAGGATGCTGGACTAGGGTGGGCCATTGGTGCATTTTTTTTCCTAATGCTTTCCCCATGCATTTTGAATCTTGCTGTTTTGAGCTACAGTTGTATGGCTTCTTTCTTTCTTTCTTTCTTTCTTTCTTTCTTTCTTTCTTTCTTTCTTTCTTTCTTTTGCATTTAAATGTTTTCTTGTTTGTAAACTGACCTAGAACTAAAGACTGAAAGATGCTTAAACAAACCAACCTAGACTAAACCGGAAGGGTTTAATCAATCAATCAATCAATCAATCAATATTTCATAGGGTGGTGAAGAAACCATCGAGAAGGTGTCTCTCCCAGACAACATCCATCCTTTCGTCAGGTCAGTCAGGGCAACAGCCAGAGAATTTATGGCATTTTTTTAGCATAGAGCGGTTGCACATCCTGAATTGGTTATTCAGCAAATGTTCAGGCTTAACGTGTTATTTTAAGCTGTGCTAAGAATTGCTGTGGAATAAGGAGGTCTGGACTGTGTTGTGTTTTTCTGATGGAGAAAGGAATGTGAATAGAAATTATAGGTGCAACTATCAATGAGGCTCATGGGCGGCTTTCTTCAGCACAATTGATTGTCTCTCGAGACAGATGGAGGCCAACAGCTTTGCCTCACCCCTTGCAATGGCATGTGGTGTCCTTCAGCACCATAGCATTTCTTCACCCATCCTCAGGGACCTTGGGTTGTCCTATCTGGGATTCTGAAGTTAGTCATATGGCTTGGAGCAATTCCCATCATTTCTCCATCCCTTGGTGCCCATGTGGTGCTTAGGGAGGATGCTGACACCGTTGCTCTATTGAAGATGAGTAGACCAGCCATGTACAAGTCTCTCAATATAATTTAGTAGAAGGTGCTGAGGAGGACAACAGGATCTTCTTGCAAATGTTAGATGAGCCATCGCTACATTCCAGGTTTCTCCATCTCTCCAAACACAGATGTCCCCATACTGCAGATGGAACCACTGAGGCTCAGAAATAACGTCACCTAGTCTGTTTGTGCCTGACACAAAATTTGAACCTGGGAACCTGAACACATAGCTCTTTCACTGTATCTGTAGTGCAGATATCTATATATGGTTCCCCATCGAACTGATGTACGTGTGAATGGGTGTGCGTGTGCAGAGAGAGAGGACAGAATCAGGTCATGGTTTTTAACACACCTGTTCCAGATAAGCACAAGTCAGCTCAGCTGACTCATGATCATGCTGAAACACTTGCTGGCAAGAACTCTGAAACCTTCAATCCCATTGCAACTCATCCTTGTGAGTGGGTGTCGAATCTTTGCATTAGACAAGGTGTTGCCGGCAAGTGAAGCAAGGAGGGGAGGGCTTAATAAAGGCCCGAAGGGATTTTCTGAGCACCGCCAGGTTTTCCCATTATACCCAAAGCAATCCCATTCAGGGCGATTGGTTTTGGTTCTGCCTTCTCCGCAGCGAGGAGAAAGGCTCCAACAGCCAGGAATCAGGAGAGGGTTCTGGGACGGCAAATGTAATCTGGCTCTCATGAGTCACCAGCATCGGGATGTCCTTGTGGTATAATCAGAGCACCATTTATTACGCTGGAGGATGATAACCCAACAAAATCTTAATGAGTTGTGGGAAAGAAGACAATAGGGCCCTTTGCCAGAACTCGCTCACCTTGACAACACGCCCACGGGTCAGGTACAAAGATCGCCATTGTTGACTTGGGAGAGTGACAGTAAGGGATTATTATGTCCTGCTTGTGTGTTTGCACACCCATGTACCATAAGCAGCACGGGGGAAGCAGCGGGGGTGTGAAGGATGTCTGACACACCTGAGACAGCCCACAAGATCGTTGTTACTTATTTGCTGTCGTTGTAACACTGGTGGTCTAAACAGTGGTTAGGGTGGTAAGAGGCAAGGAAGTGCAGCAGCAAAGATTAACCGTGCTGCTTCTAACAAGGGTGGTGTATGGAATAGGAGAGGCTGGTTCAGGCCACCACAAGTTGCTTGGCTAGTCTGAGCAGCTGCCTGGTCCAAGATGTGCACTCCAGTTTCCTTTGCTGAATCCGATGGGGTTCTGATCCAAGAGGAGCAGATCGTGGGCCAAACCTTTCAGGCTGCAAAACAAATCAGGATATACAGCTCTGGAACAAAAACAGCTCAGTTGGTTAGAGTGTGGTGCTGATAACACCAAGGTTGCAGGTTCGATCCCCGTATGGGTCAACCGCATATTCCTGCATTGCAGGGGGTTGGACTAGATGATCCTCAGGGTCCCTTCCAACTCGATGCTTCTATAAACCAGGAGTGGGAAGAGTGACGAAGAGGTAGTGCATCTTAGGCGCCATCTGCACTATAAATTTAAAACAGTATCATACCACTTTAAACAGATATGGCTTTCCCCAAAGAACCATGGGAAATGTAGTTTGTTAAGGATGCTGAGAGTGGTTAGGAGAGGCCTGTTCTCCTCCCAGAACTACGATTCTCGAGAGTTTCCCTTGGGAAACACATTAATTGTTAAAGCACTCTGAAACTTGTAGCTCTATGAGGGAAATAAGAGTCTCCTAACAACTCTCAGCAGTGCATCTCTAACAAACTACACTCCCTAGGATTTTTGCAGGGGCAGGTATGATAGTGCTTTAAATGTATACTGCAGATGGGGCGTTAATGTGAAGAGCAGTATGTCGGGAGAAACATGAGGAAAGAATGAACCCACCCCAGTGACCGGAAAGGAGGTGAATTATTGCCCTATGTGGTGGGGCAGGGTTTGTAGGTGATGTTGATGTTAGGATATAGTTCCATTCCACCTTAACATGGTTATGGGCCCAGGACGCTTCTGCTGCGCCACTCCGCTTGAGACCATATAGGGATTTCTGTAGTTTACAGACCATTCCTTCTGTATCTGCTGTACATTATGCTTACACATTTCTCTGTCTGCTTCTTCTGCTGCAAAGAGTTCTTATCTCTGCTGGTTTGCGTGCTCAGAGTCTCTAAAGGTATCTGAAGCTTGAGTCACAGTTTTGATGCTGTTCTGAGAACCAGAGTATCGCTTGGCTACCGGCCGGTGGCTGGAGCCGGCTGGGGGCCTGCCAATTGCCCCCGACTTCTGGCAGCAGCCCAACAGTTTAGCCAAAGGTTTGCACCACAGTTGCTGTAGACATTGCAGCCCAAGATGGATTCTTGAGTTTCTGGTATTGGCTGCCTATGTCCTTTCTGTAAGTTCCGGAGAATATTTTAACAACTGAAAGCACATAGTAGGCAGGCACCAGAGAACCTGAGGCAGTTGCAGAGTCCATAATATTCAATCATATGATTTCAGACATCTGAATGCCTTTCATGTATTAGAGAAAGCATGGTCCACAGTAGAACTATGCTCTCCACATCAGCTTTTTACTCTAGGATTGCTGTCTTCAGTCACTAACCTATGGCACCCAGGTGAAGTCATTGCAAGCTTGTTGCATCCCAGGGATTTCTGCATTCCCCACCCCGATTTGGGGGGTTTTTTTGAGTGACATTTAACACAGTTCTCAGCAACAGCCTGTCCAGTGTAGCTGGCCAAGGTCCTGCTGAACCACATGGAGGGTGGTGAAAACCCACCTTTCTGAATTGCTTGCCCAGCCACTTCCTGCTATTATATGTAATTATTACACAAGTGCGATAATAGCAATAATAATCTTTTTTTAAAAAAATTCTTTGCTGCACTTTGCAAAAGACATTTTGCAATTTCAGCACTGCCTGGAGAATTGCAGGCTACCCCCAAAGAGAATTGGGAGGGACATACATAGCTCAGTGGCAGAGCACATTTTTTGCACGCAAAAGGTTCAGCTACTGGTATCTCTATGTAGGACTGGGAAAGGCTCCAGTATAAAGCTGTGCAGACCGAGCTCCAGTTTGCACAGACAATACTGAGCTAGCTTCCTAAATTCTCAGAATCTCAGGATCGCTTGGAAAACCACTGTAGAGGCCAGGAGCAATACTTGACTTGTACTCTGCCAGCCACAATCCAACAGTGGTGTCCCAGAATCCTCTGCTGCACTGCAAAGGATTCTGGGCTGCATTTTCAGATCACATTATGATTCCTCAGGACCCCTATGAATATTGCTGTATCTGAAGTGACTGCTTAGCTCAGGCTGGCCTTGGGAGAGGCAACTCCAATGCATTCATTGTGTGGTGGGGCAGAAATTACACAAATGCCATAATAAAAGAATACGGATTGTCAAAAATATATTAATTTTCATCAGGGGAGGTTACCATAATATAAGAGGTGGAGGCAGCAGAGGGTTTTTCCTCCTTCCCCTCTCCCACTTTTATAAAGAGTGCAAAAGTTTTTGCTGGCACCTCAGGTGCTGGTGGAGTTGCAGTCAAAGCAACCTGGGAGTGTTCCCATATGCTGCAGAATAGCCCAATGGGCCAGACCGGCCCTACCATCAGGCAGAGTGAAGCAGCTGCCTCAGACAGCAGCTTCTGAGGGATAGAGGAATGGACAAAGCTATATATGCCATGCAGCACTTTCTAAGCTAGCCTGCTGCACTCAAGTGTTGTTGCCAGTGTTGACGTAAGATTCAACTTCCAGTCAGGTCAAGTTTTTTTTGTACAAGGATGGGGAGAGAGAGGCACCATTTTTGTCCTTTGTCTCAGGCAGCCAAATGTCTTGGGCTGGCCCTGGCAATGGGAATAATACCATGTGGCCTTTGGGGGAATTCTTGGGGCCGCTCCCTCTGGATTTCTGACACACATCCCTGAAAAATCACTGAAAATGCCTTTCTCTTTTGCAGGACATGAGTGATCCCATGCAAAAACACACGTGTGTGTGTGTTTGTGTGTAATATTTGGTCCTGCTCTAATTCAGACTTAGGATCAGCATTGTGGACATGGATGGGGCCCTGTGACATGGATGGGGCCCTGTCAAGCAGCTCTCCATCAGAGGCTGCACCAGCACTCAGCCAAGTCATGAGGAAGTTCATGACCTCAAGTCTTGTCACATCTCTGCACTTCCTTCCAGCCATGACTGGCTTCAGCTTAAGGGAAGCTCTTCTTCTTCTCCTCCTCTTTGCAATGTCCTCTCCTCTCCCCCGTGTGTTCCCTTCCACCTCCGGTTTCTTTCACAATTGTCACCCACAGCACAGGGCCATGATTCACCTGACAGAGCACAGTGACGAGCCCAATGGCAATCCCTTCCCTCAGGACAAGCAGTGTCTCACCTTCTCAGCCAAGCCTGCCTCTGCCTGCATGCTAAGTCTGGGTCTCACAGTTCAAGCTGCCCCCGTTGAACTGGGCCCACGGAGCTCCTCCTCAGCCGCTTATTTGATGCAGTGGTTGTAGACACTGTGTTTGGGCTGTACCACTTTGGAGTGCAGGCTCACATCATTCAGTGCTCCTATAATACAACAAAAAATATATGCTCAAAGAAGAATGAGTGTCTAGCTTGGCTAGAAGTATTCTCCCTGGCATCTAGCTTTGCATGTGGAGGAAAGTGCAAGGCAGTGCTATCAGTCATGTGAGCCCTTAAAGGTAAAGGTAAAGGGACACCTGACCATTAGGTCCAGTTGTGGCCGACTCTGGGGTTGCGGCGCTCATCTTGCTTTACTGGCCGAAGGAGCCGGTGTACAGCTTCCGGGTCATGTGGCCAGCATGACTAAGCCGCTTCTGGCGAACCAGAGCAGCGCACGGAAACGCCGTTCACCTTTCCGCCAGAGCGGTACCTATTTATCTACTTGCACTTTGACGTGCTTTCGAACTGCTAGGTTGGCAGGAGCAGGGACTGAGCAATGGGAGCTCACCCCGTCACGGGGATTTGAACCACCGACTTTCTGATCGGCAAGTCCTAGGCTCAATGGTTTAACCCACAGCGCCACCCACATCCCTCATGTGAGCCCTTACCTGATGTTTAAAGTTTGTTTCCATCTTGGGCACAGGCGTACCACCTAAGTGGGGGCTAGGATCTATATTCCTTCCAAAATGGGGATTACAATCAGTCAATGAGACAGGTAAGTGGTTTCTCAGGAGTGAGAAGACTTCAGGCTTGCAAGAGTTTCCCTCCTTTCTTTTTCTTTGTCACAGAGCTCCAAGGTCTACACTGGACAGCCAGCGGTTTGTTGCCAGGGTGGGGGGTGTGAAGAGAGGGGAGTCAATTACCATGCATTAAAAACCTAAGATCAGGCAAAAGGCCCATCTGGTCCAGCAACCTCAGCTGTCTGCACACTCCTACTTGCTCTGCACCCACCGGTGGTTTGGGAAGCGGTGTACACATGACGTTAGCCACAACAATCCATATCTATCCTGTCAGGAGTGTGTGCAGGAGCCAGGCCCTGTGACCAGTAGGACTTTGCAGGACTAGGGCCTTCTTAAGTTTGTTCTGAAGCGGCAAGGCGCGGCTGCACAGCTGAGGCCAATTGGAAACTCACAGCACCTGGTGGCAAGAGCCAGGAAGGGATATAAGGTCAGCATTTCCCTTTGGCTCTTTGCCACAGCAACACGTTCCCTGCCTTCCTGCATTTGGCTCCTTGATTCTTCATTCTAGGACCCCTGACTTTGTGACTCCTTGCTTCTTAATCCTCGGACCCTTGGCTTCTGAACTCCTGGCTTCTGGACTCCCCTTTCTGCTCCCACCCCGCCATCTTGCCCCCGGTCCTGACGTCCCCGTCTTTGATCTCCTGTGAACCGGACCATGACATATCCTGTCTTTATCCCACTGTTCCTTTTCAAATACTGAATTTGGGTGCATCATGCCCCGTACCAAATTGATCCAACCAATCAGAGTCCTCACTTTTCTTGCAGTGGCCAACCAGAGGCGTGTAAGCAAGGCCTGTCCACAAGAGCGCTCTCCCTCCTCCTGTGGTTTTCGACAACTAGTATTTAGAAGCATTTCTGCGTCTGGAAATGGAGGCCGAGCATAGCCAACATGGCTAGTCGCCATCGATAGCCTTTGCCACCATAAACTTGTCTAATCGTCTTCCAAAGCTAGTAGTGCTTTATTTTATCTCTTCTGAATCTTCCAACTGTTAAGTTCTAGTGTTATGAAAGAGAACAAAACCCAAAATGCCGCCACCTTTCCTCATCGGGGAGTTGCTCAACCACATCGATCATTTTGGCTGCCCTTTTCTGAACCTTTTGCACCTCTACAATTTTTGTGGTGAAGCAACCAGAACTGTACACACAGGATTGCAGCCTTGCAGTGCTCTGCCAACTGTTAGCTCTGCCTCTTGTTCCCAGTTGAACTGAATACGGTTCGCTGCCCTGCCTTGTACTTCACCGTCAGCCACCAAGCTCAGGCAATATCAGAAGCGGGGCCAAAGCTCAGTGGTCAAGCACTTGCAGGGCATGCACAGCATCTCATGTTCAGTCCTTGGCATCACAGATAGAAAATATCTCAGGTAACAAGTGTTTAAGGTCTAAGACCCAGGAGTATTCTCTTCCAAGCTGGAGTCAGGGATGTAGGAAGGCATCAGTTTCTGTTCTGACTCTTATTCATCACATGCAGTACTGTTTCCATTCCACTGCAGTTTGGCTCCTTCTGACAAAAATGGCACTATTTGTCTTGCTGCTCATGGAGGCAGAATTTTACATAGTTATGTAATTAATTACATTATTCCACACTATTCATTTCAGTGCAAAGGAAGTGCAGTCCAAATTGGGGTGGGAGAGCCATCAGTTATGCATTGTTTGTGGATGGAATAAAACAGCAACAAACATTTTCTGGACTGATTTCTGTTCCAGATATGGGTCAAATGAGTGAACACCAGCAGTTTCTGCTACCATTTCTGTTTCCTTCAGAACCCTCTGACATTCCTAACTTGGAGTCTCACACTTTCGATATACAAAGTCTGTCTCAGTATAAAGCAACTCCATATTTTCAGTATCTGTATAACTCATTACTTTCATGCTGAGCTGCAGAAATTGCCTTCTTTCTTAGTCAGGAAAGAGACGAACAAGCTATTATCTAATTACGTTACACAAACGAGGGAGACGGCATCAAAGCCCTGTTATTAAGTTCAATTTTTGCTATTCCACAACCAACTTACACTAGACCTGAAACCAGAATATTACACACGCACGAGATCCGAGCCTCAATTAAATATTGACAGCAATTATAACCCAGTCCTAGGCAAGGAACTACTTTAAATATTAATTTTATGTTATTGCTTCATTACCCAGGGAACTGTAGGAGGGGGGAAAATTGTTCCTGGCTGCAAACAAAATCAAAGGGGCTTTTTTGTTTTGTTTTTTGTTGAAAGAAAGATTGCATTTCTCCTATGGAGGGAAATGAGGTGAAGGAAAGGAAATAAAGTTCAATGAGATGAAGTTTCAAGGCGTCAGATGTACAATTTGATATTGTGATTCACCATGAACGCTTTCCCATGTGGAAGGGCCTTACACAGATGGTGAGCTGTTGGATATTTGCATGATCCAGAAGCAGAGGAACTAATAATAAAAGAGAGAGAGGAGGTCCACATGTTGTAGAGCAGCCTTCGAAAAACTTAGTACCCCACCAGATGTTTTGGACTACAACTCCCATCAGCCCCTTTCCAAAACATTGGGAGGGCATCAGGTTGCTGAAGCCATAGCCTTTCTGCTCCTCATCTAGTCTGTGGTCTCACAATTCATTTCTCTGGTCTTCCATCTAAACTCCTGAGAAGTAGTGCAGACATCGGCACAGCAAGAAAATGGTATGGCTGGGGCTGCCACAAGTGACACAAATAGTGGAGTTTTGTAAGGGGCGAGGTGTCATGAATACAGTGATAATACATCTCATTAGTCAGCCTATTGAGGAACTTCACAGGGACAGAGAAGCTTCTTTTTCTGTTGAGGGTTAAATTCCTTTAAAGGTAATCTGTTGGGGGCGGCATGCTGGCAGTGGGCAGAGGCTGGAGGCAGGGGTGTCTTCTTCCCTCCCCTCTTCTTCCCTCCCCTCTCTTCTGTCCTTTATCCCTTGGTTTCCTTCCTTGCCACCTGCATGAAATGAACCTGAGAACCACCTGCAGACCATGTATCCCAGGTTCCCCATCTCTGAATTACAAGAAGAAGAAGAAGAGAAGAAGAGTTTGGATTTGATATCCCACTTTATCACTACCGAAGGAGTCTCTAAGCGGCTAACATTCTCCTTTCCCTTCCTCCCCCACAACAAACACTCTGTGAGGTGAGTAGGGCTGAGAGACTTCAGAAAAGTGTGACTAGCCCAAGCTCACCCAGCAGCTGCATGTGGAGGATCAGGGAATCAAACCCGGTTCCCCAGATTACGAGTCCACCGCTCTTAACCACTACACCACACTGGCACACACGAGTAATGGTGCCTGTGGCACTTCTTGGAAAACTTTATTTGATAGCTATCATACCATGCCTTCTTTGCACCACAGGCTTCTGCCTCTTAGGAAATACCACCATTTCATAGACTCTATATCTGCACATGAGGAGAGAGATTGTGTCGGCATATGTAACCTGTTCTCTGGCGAGGGAACATTTTTTGCATATTGTTTTAATGCATAGCGCTAAATATCCTGGAATGTTTCTTGCGATGTTAATTAAGATAACTGGAGAATACCAGCCTTCTGCTCAGGAAATGAGATGGTCTGAGGACAGAACAGGGCCTTTTCTGTAGTGGCCCAGTGCTGCAGGGCACCTTGCCAAATGAGGTCTGCTGGCTGATAAAAAGTTATGAAAATTGGGGTAGGGAAGGAAGGGCTGAAATTTCCAGAGGCTGTGTTCCAATGGTGGGTGGGGGGAAAAGTGGGTGTGTTAGAACAGCCCCACCCTCAAAATAAAAAAGTCACCCCATTGTCACAAACACACATGCCCCAGACACAAAGTGCTTTCTACCTCTCTCACAAACTTGTACATACTAGGGTTGCCATAGTTCAAAAAGGAAAAATCCTGACACCTTTTTTTTTTTAAAGGACCCCAAAATTATCGAACTTTTTTTAAGGGAACCACCCAAATTGTTGAGCTGTTTTGGGGAAACCTCCCCCAAGCATAGTAATTTTTAAAAAGCTTTTGGAACTGTTTCCACTGCTTTTTCCATCGCATTGCCATACATCCAACTATTCCCTGACATTTTGCCAGTTCAGCTAAATTCCCTCCTGACCCCAATTTTAAACCAGTTCATGTACTAGCCTAGTACACACTCACACTAGACATGCAGGGTCACACAAACACACCATCAGCACCCAAGGGATAGCATGAGACTCTGAATCTTAGGGTTATGGCTTTGAGCTCTGTGTTGGGCAATAGATTCATGCATTGCAGGGGAAGGGACTAGATGACCCTCTTGGTCCCTTCCAACTCTACAGTTCTAAGATTCTAAGCACTTTCAGCTCTTTTCACTCCAGTGCTGGGGTGGGGGTAGCTGGAGAGATCTGCCTACCTGCTTTTTAGAGAAATGCACTGAAACATTAAAAAAATTACTGATGGAATTTTATATGTAGAGGTTGATTTTTATTATCTATTAGGTTCTGTAAGAGCAATGACAAACCTAGACTGCATCTTAAAAAGTAGAGACATCACCTTGCCAACAAAGGTTCGTATAGTAAAAGCTATGGTTTTCCCAAGTGTGATGTATGGAAGTGAGAGCTGGACCATAAAGAAGGCTGATCGCCGAAGAATTGATGCTTTTGAATTATGGTGCTGGAGGAGACTCTTGAGAGTCCCATGGACTGCAAGAAGATCAAACCTATCCATTCTGAAGGAAATCAGCCCTGAGTGCTCACTGGAAGGACAGATCCTGAAGCTGAGGCTCTAATACTTTGGCCACCTCATGAGAAGAGAAGACTTCCTGGAAAAGACCCTCCTGATGTTGGGAAAGATGGAGGGCACAAGGAGAAGGGGACGACAGAGGACGAGATGGTTGGATAGTGTTCTCAAAGCTACCAGCATGAGTTTGACAAAACTACGGGAGGCAGTGGAAGACAGAAGTGCCTGGTGTGCTCTGGTCCATGGGGTCATGAAGAGTCGGACACGACTAAATGACTAAACAACAACAGGTCCTGTAAGATGCAGTGTACTAACTTTCTCCCCCACCACACTTTTTTTAAAAAAACATTTTCTCATCAGTTAATGACAGCAGAAACTGTTTGAAAATTACCCAAGATAATTTCAGTGGAGTTCTCATAGGTGGGGTGCAGGGCTTTTGATGTGCTCGCCTTTCTTTTGAGGTGTCTGCGGAGTGTCTGCAAATGTCCTTTATTGCATTCTACAAATTGTCCTACCTGTGGCCTGCACACTGTAGCCTTCCTGGGTGCCTGTAGTTCAATCAAAGCCCAATCATGAGGTAACTCCTCCAATTAGGTCATTTTTCAGATCACAAAGTGTGGGCAACTAGGGAGGCTGCTGAGTGCTGTAGAAACGTTTCCTGGAAATAACATTGCATACACTCAAGCCCACCAAAATATGAAAGGTATTCTAAAGAAATTATCAAGTTCCTTTAGAATAAGGTAGATAAACGGAACCCTTTTTCACACAGGAGGAAAACCTTTGGGCAACTGGAGGACAGTTTTTTGCACAGCGCTTTTAGGTTTTGAAGAATGCCAGGAGATAGATCAGGTGTGGGTAACCCTTGGACCTTCCAGATGTTACTGAACTACAGCTCCCATAACCTCTGGCCATTGGCCATCCTTGCTGGGGCTGATGGGAACTGCAGTCCAGGAATATCTGGGGAGCCAAAGGTAGAGATGATAGATAGATGATGATGATAGATGATAGATAGATAGATGATAGATAGATAGATAGATAGATAGATAGATATAGATAGATAGATGATAGATGATAGATGATAGACAGACAGATAGATGATTGACAGATAGATGATAGATAAATAGATTTGATCCAAAGTAAAGTCATTGTACAGTGTGGAAAGCAGGAAAGGTATAGAGCAAGATTTCCCAAACTCAGGTCTCCAGCTGTTGCTGAATACAACTCCCATCATCACTAACTAGCAGGACCAGTGGTTAGTGATGATGGGACTTGTAGTCCAAAAACAGCTGGAGACCCAAGTTTGGGAAACCCTGGTATAGCGCAAGGAACCAGTGGGTCTTCAGATGTTGTTGATGTGCAACTCCCACCATCATCCGTGACCATCAGCTGGAGCAGATGGGAGCTGAAATCCCCACAACTGTTTGGAGGCCCTGATGAAGAGGATTCTACAGCTGGTGGTAATGTAATCTTAGTGTAGTTAAAGGTTACATAATTGGATCTGAGCTCTAATCTCACTGCATTTAAGGATTTGCACAGTTGCCTTAGGCCGGTCACTTTTTCCTTATCCCATAATTTGTGCTGCTGCATGCACCCTACAGAGCTATTTACAGAATATGCAAAAAAGACAAAATTATATCCTTCTGTAATGAAACCTTTGAAATGACATTCTAGCAAATATTGAACTACCACGGTATTTCCACAACTGACCAGCCTTTCATCAATGTGACATCCATTGGACTGCTCTTCCTCATATGCTACTACAGTGGTACCTCGGGTTAAGTACTTAATTCTTTCCGGAGATCCGTTCTTACCCTGAAACTGTTCTTAACCTGAAGCACCACTTTAGCTAATGGGGCCTCCTGCTGCCGCTGCGCCGCCGCTGCACGATTTCTGTTCTCATCCTGAAGCAAAGTTCTTAACCCAAGGAACTATTTCTGGGTTAGTGGAGTCTGTAGCCTGAAGTGTATGTAACATGAAGCATATGTAATCCGAGGTACCACTGTACCATTCCCTCGTGGGTCTCCCCACCTAATCTTTAGTGCCTAAAAGCACTAAAGGATTCACAAGAAAGTGGGGTGGGAACTGTGGAGATTCACACTGGCCATACCCTCTTCATCACCGTTCTCTTGCCTGGCTCCGCCTTAAGAGGGCAAAAGTTTGCAGCCGAGAGCCTCCCTTTCTGGTGGAGGTTCCTTGCATAATTTAGAACCCTGATCACGCAGATTCCTAAGTCACACCAGGACCTTATCCAGAGTTCAGCAGAGTCTTTGTTACAGATCTCCTTCAATACATGGAGGGTGGCAGGGCCAGGCAATGGGGAAGTGACGAAGAGGGCAGGCTGAGCTCACTATTCTATTCCATGCAAATGAAGGGACCAGAAATCTCCATTCACTACCATGGAGTAGGGAAATGGACTGAAATTGGGGGAACTCATTGAGGACCTCATGCAACCTAATGCAACTCTGAGCCAGTGTATTAAAATGGTTAGTGTGCTGAACTAAGACCTGGGAGACTGGACTCAGCCATGAAGCTCACTGGGTGACCTTAGGCCAGTCACTAATCTCTCAGCCTAAAACCTCACAGTTGTGAGGATAAAAAGGGCGATAACATAAAGAAATAAAGCTAAAGCCTCAAAAAAGTATGGTTATCAGACATCCCCATTTCACGGGGAGAGTCCACAGATTTACAAATCTGTCCCCGGACAAAATCCATCCCCGGATTTCATTTTATGTTCCTGGATTTATATTTTAAATGTTGTAGATTTATTAGTAGGGAATGAATGTTGCGTGATTGGTTCAACGTCACAAGGCACATCATATGGGGACTTCTGGAATGGCAAAATGACGGATGCCACGGCAGTGAGCAGCTCCTGAAGCCTGTTGCTGCCACTGCCACTGCCAAGGGGGTACTGGGGATGCCCGCCACGTCAACTGGGGGAACCGCTGCCCCCCCCCCCGCAACCCAAATGGAGCCGGGAGCGAGAGCACCTGGCCACCCAGCCGACTGCCCAGCGGCGCTCCGGGGCAGACGCTCATAAAAATATGCAAAAATAAAAACACGCAAAAATAAAAACACGCAAAAATAAAAACATGCAAAAAGCCCTGCTTGGATCAGGCCAACTCTGCACCAGGCCTATATAGTCTACTTCTTTGAACTACCTACCTTGAACAATTTGGTATCATCAACAAATGACTAACTCACTGTTCATCCCAAAGACTAGATAATTTTGAAAAGGTTAAAAAGCTCAGGTCCCAATCATAATCCTTGGGCAATTGTTTTCCTAAGTGGGCTAATTCTTCTGCAAAACAAGAACAGCAACAACAACAACTGGCCTAGAACTCCAAGTCTGAAGAGGAAGATTTGTCTTCAGTGCAGAAATTCTGCATCTCCAGTTGCAGATTTCTGTAGCATCCTAACACCCCACATTCCCATCTGTGCGCCTATGCGCAGAGTTAGCGCACGAACCTCCCATGCAAACATGCCCTGACCTACATGGCTCCCAGAGCCTCACACGCGTCAGGCCATCCACGCTGCTTTCAGCTCCTTCTCTGCCCTAATCCTTTATTGATATAGAGCTGTTTGAATCAGCCTCTCATTTTCCAGATGATATATTTCAAATGCTTCCTTGCAGCCGCACAAGATTTGCATCTTTCAACGAACGGGTGACATCTTCTTGGCAGACCCAGACACTTTCTTGTTTGTTGTTTCAGTGATTGCGTGTTAAGTGATACACGCAAGGCGAGTGTGGCTGTGCGTGATATTTTACCTCTTAAGGGATTTCCTTCCTCCTTTTCATAGGAAAAGAAATGTGAGTTTTGTTTAGCAACTGATTGCATCATCACATGATGCTTCCTAACACAGGTTTAGACTGTTGGTCCATCTTGTATAGGACTATAGCCTATGCTTTGCACACAAATGGTTCCTGGCATCTTCAGGTGAAGCAGAGAAAGATAATTATCCCAGAGCGGCAATGCCAGAGACCAATCAGGGATGCAGGAGAAATTCAATTCAGTTTGCATTTAAAGATGAACCCATAAAAAATGCAATAGGTTCCACAACAATAAACAACTGAATCACAGCCATACATTGAAATATGCACTTATCCGAAGTTTGTGATGCAGTTCTCCAGCCAAACAGTATTTATGGGAGGAAAGCATATATTGCAGGAAAGTGTGCATAAGAATTAATATGGTAGTGAAAGTAGTATACATGATGCATTCAGTTGGGGGAAATTGCTTGCACATTTTCAGCAATGTGTGCATGACACAAAACTGCAAAGAATAGTCATGTAAAATTCAAACTAATATTCTGATGAATTTTCATGAAGTGTTTTATTTTTAATTGTAAATTGCTGCCAACACAAAAATCCCAATATCCATATTAGGGCAATACCTTTATTAGTCCCACTGAAAATTCAAAAAATAGCACACAAGCTTTCCGGTTTCCTTCATCAGACTAGATTTGTTTGTAAATTTTTGAATTCTTTTATATAGAGGTAGTGTGGTGCAATGGTTAGAGTGCTGGACTAGGACCTGGGAGTTCAGCATTTGAAAGCATATTCAGCCATGAAGCTCATTGGATCACTGTCCCTCAGCCTAGCCTACCTCACAGGGCTGCTGTGTGGATAAAATGAGGAGGGGAGAACCACATTCCTCACCTTGAGCTCCTTGGTGGAAATTAAATGTAATAAATAAGTAAAAGAGGCAAAATAACTCCAAAGCGCTGTATAAAACCTGCTAAATCATAACAAGTGAGGGAGAGAAAAAACTTGGCTGGTGTTAATGCCATACTGGGGTTTTGATGATATATGTGTTGGAAGTCACACAGAAAGGCTGGGGCAACCCAGCCAGATGAGTGGCATATAAATAATAAAATTATTATTATTAAATTATTTTATCTACATTTCAAAAAAGGTAAACGTAAAGGACCCCTGACAGTTAAGTCCAGTCGCGAACGACACTGGGGTTGCAGCGCTCATCTCGCTTTACTGGCCGAGAGAGCTGATGTGTGTCTGGGTCATGTGGTAAAACCAGAGCAGTGCACGGAAATGCCATTTACCTTCCCGCTGGAGCAGTACCTATTTATCTACTTGCACTGGTGTGCTTTTGAACTGCTAGGTTGGCAGGAGCTGGGACCGAGCAATGGGAGCTCACCCCGTCACGGGGATTCGAACCCCCGACCTTCTGATCAGCAAGCCCTAGGCTTAGTGGTTTAGACCACAGCGCCACCCACATCTCTTTTATCTACATTTACTAGCATTAATCCATTAAAAGGGAGAGGATCCAATAACGAGATGTTCTTTCAAAGGGTGAAGGTAAATGGACCCCTGACCATTAGGAGGTAAATGGACCCCTGATCCAGTCGTGGCCGACTCTGGGGTTGCGACGCTCATCTTGCTTTATTGGCCGAGGGAGCCAGCGTACAGCTTCTGGGTCATGTGGCCAGCATGACTAAGCCGCTTCTGGAGAACCAGAGCAGCGCATGGAAACGATGTTTACCTTCCCGCCGGAGCAGTACCTATTTATTTACTTGCACTTGAGGTGCTTCTAAACTGCTAGGTTGGCAGGAGCAGGGACTGAGCAACAGGAGCTCACCCCATCGCAGGGATTTGAACCGCCAACCTTCTGATCGGCAAGTCCTAGGCTTAACCCACAGCGCCACCCATGTCCCACCTTTCGAAGGGTAAACAGCCCCAATTTTGCTTGAAACAGAGGAATGGGAAGGAAACGACTCTGGCACGCTAATCAGGAGGTGGAACTGCTCCCAGAGAAGCCCCTCTGGTCCTCTTCTGCCTGAGCTCCCCCTTGCTTCGGAAAAGCCCCTGTCGCTCAGCTCACACGAGACGCAACCTTTGACCGGTGTCATCGTACTGTCAGCAGAAGATCATTGCTCAAGTCGGAGGCAGCGGCTTCAAGCACTAATTAAGGGGGAGCTGCTCAGGCGCCCGCCTCCAGTCAGCTGCCTCCTCACCTTAGCTGGCCCCAGAGAGTCATCAGCGTTGTGTGATAAGCAGGACTGGAAGCAGCATTTTAGCCTGTAGTCCCTGGCAGATTCTCAGGGCTTGTCTCTACAGGAACGCAACTGTATATTAACTGCACTCTTTATGTGACCTATAAAGCACATCTCACACGCAAGCCTTCCTCAGAAGGGAGGTCTATGCATGCAAGGATCCCACAGCTTCAAGGTAGGGACCCTTGAGAGGCTGGACCTCAGCTTCGATATGCTGCTCTCTGTGCTTCAGAGAAACCTAGGCATTTGGACAGTAGGGAAAAATATTCAAACAAAAAACAAAGAGGCAATGAGCACCAGTGTGGTATAGTGGTTAGTGTGGGGTACTAGGACCTGGGAAACCAGGGTTCGAATCCCCACTCAGCCACAAAGTTCATTGGGTGACCTTTTATCAGTCTCTTAGCCTAGCCTACCTCACAGGGTTGTTGTGAGGATAAAATGAGGATGGGGGAATAACATGTATGCCGCCTCGAGTTCCTTAGAGGAAGGGTGACATGAAATGAACAAATGAAGCCAAAAACATATCAGTGAAGACTGTGTGTGCTCAGCTGATTGGCTGTTGTTGTGTGTGGGGAGGGAGAGACTGTGGGGGAGGGAAATTAAATAGTGTGTCATGGAGAAGGGCATGGCTGACCACCCGGTTGGAACAGCGAGCAGAAGTATACCATACTGCAACATTTTGTCACTGCAGTTCCCAGAATTCTTTCCTTCAATTTTTTGTCCTCTCTCTGTCTGCACGATTCAGATTTGATAGGTTATTGTGAGGTTCCCTTTGCCATCATATGACATTGAGGCTCTCCAATATCTAAACTAGGAAACCTGACAGATGTCCGTCCAAACTTTCCTTTAAAAGATCTCCAAGGTGTTTAGGATTCAGTTGCCAGGCCCAATTGCACTGAAAACTGTGCAGAGATAAACACATGCACAGAAAAAAAGCAGGTGAAAACCACCAGGCCATGTGAGAAACATCCCACAGACAGGATTGTGCAGACTTTTACAACTTTGTCTAGACTAGGATTTTAAATGACATACATGGCCCCACCTTATACAACCCGTTTGTAAACATTCACCTCTGGATAGAGCAGCTGTAACGTCAGTTGACATACAGCCATTGGAGCAAATGCCTGGAACATTTTAAGGAAACCTATCCTGTATCCATATGGATGGTATCTATAAGTATAAATTATATCTGGAGCGTGGCCCCACAACTGTGGGTGCCTGGGGCCATGGGTGCCATGCAGTGTGCATGGCCCTGGCGCCGAAATTTGTGGGTGTCTTCATGGGGATTTTTGTGGCTGCTCAGCCCCCCAGGGCCGCAGGGAGTTGGCGCCTCTGTCTAGAAATATGTTATGCACAAGAGCAGTGCTGGATTTACGTATAAGCTAAACAAGCTATAGTTTAGGGCCCCACTCTCTTGGGGGCTCCACAAATTTTTAAAGGAAAAAAAACCCCTGGATATACATTTCCAAAATATAAGATGTTGTTGTTTAGTCGTTTAGTCGTGTCTGACTCTTCGTGACCCCATGGACCAGAGCACGCCAGGCACTCCTGTCTTCCACTGCCTCCCGCAGCTTGGTCAAACTCATGTTTGTAGCTTTGAGAACACTGTCCAACCATCTTGTCCTCTGTCGTCCCCTTCTCCTTGTGCCCTCCATCTTTCCCAACATCAGGGTCTTTTCCAGGGAGTCTTCTCTTCTCATGAGGTGGCCAAAGTATTGGAGCCTCAGCTTCAGGTTTTATAGGCTATTGCAAGGTTCCCCTTTGCCTTCATATGACATTGAGGCTCTCCAATATCTAACCTAGGAAATCTGACAGTTGTGCCTAGGACCTCCCTATTTCTCACCCAGACATGGTTCTCTTTCCTAAAGCCCAATTAAGCATAGCATTCTTGCTCTGCACAATCTGTCACCTTCTATCATTCATGCATTAAATCCCCAAAGGGCACTTTCCCGTGTTAATTTTTGGGAGGCAAGAGAGCTGTCTTCTAAAGTGCATGCATGTCCAAGGACCCATGAGAGTAGGTAGTTGCTGAAAAAGACCTCCTACCCGAAATCTTGGACAGCTGCTGCCAGTCAGCGCCAACGTGGTGCCTTCCAAAGCTCCCTGCACTGCAACTCCCATCAGCCCCAGCCAGCATGGCCAATGCTCAAGGCAGATGGGAGTTGTAGTCCAACAACATCCAGGGAGTACCATGTGCGATAGATATAGATAGATAGATAGATAGATAGATAGATAGATAGATGATAGATAGATAGATGATAGATAGATAGATAGATAGATAGATAGATAGATGATAGATAGATAGATGATAGATAGATAGATAGATAGATGATAGATAGATAGATAGATATAGATAGATAGATAGATAGATAGATAGATAGATAGATAGATAGATGATAGATAGATAGATAGATAGATAGATAGATAGATAGATGATAGATAGATGATAGATAGATAGATAGATAGATAGATAGATAGATAGATAGATAGATAGATGATAGATAGATAGATAGATGATAGATATAGATAGATAGATAGATAGATAGATAGATAGATAGATAGATGATAGATAGATGATAGATAGATATAGATGATAGATAGATAGATGATAGATAATGATAGATAGATGATAGATAGATAGATAGATAGATAGATAGATGATGATAGATATAGATAGATAGATAGATGATAGATAGATAGATAGATAATAGAGATAGATAGATAGATAGATAGATAGATAGATGATAGATAGATAGATAGATAGATAGATAGATAGATAGATGATAGATAGATAGATAGATAGATAGATAGATAGATAGATAGATGATAGATAGATAGATGATAGATAGATATAGATGATAGATAGATAGATAGATAGATAGATAGATAGATAGATAGATAGATGATAGATAATGATAGATAGATGATAGATAGATAGATAGATAGATAGATAGATAGATAGATGATGATGATAGATAGATAGATAGATAGATAGATAGATGATAGATAGATATAGATAGATAATAGATAGAGATAGATAGATAGATAGATAGATAGATGATAGATAGATAGATAGATAGATAGATAGATAGATGATAGATAGATATAGATGATAGATAAATGATAGATAGACAGATGATAGATGATAGATGATAGATAGATGATAGATAGATATAGATAGATAGATAGATAGATAGATAGATAGATGATAGATAGATAGATGATAGATAGATATAGATGATAGATAAATGATAGATAGATGATAGATAGATAGATAGATTAGATAGATGATAGATAGATAGATAGATAGATAGATAGATAGATAGATAGATAGATGATAGACAGATTGATAGATGATAGATGATAGATAGATGATAGATAGATAGATAATAGATGATAGATATAGATAGATATAGATAGATAGATAGATAGATAGATAGATAGATAGATAGATAGATGATAGATAGATGATAGATGATAGATAGATAGATTAGATAGATAGATAGATAGATAGATAGATAGATAGATAGATGATAGATAGATAGATAGATAGATAGATAGATAGATAGATAGATAGATGATAGATGATATAGATAGATAGATAGATAGATAGATAGATAGATAGATAGATAGACTAGATAGATGAGACTAGATAGACCAGGTGTCTGACTTGGTACAGGGCAGTTTTCTGTGTTCCTAGGACAGCTTCCACATGACTTACTACAGAATCCCTTTACATTCAGTGGACCTGTTGCAGGAGACATTCTACTTCCTGCTCCTAAGGATATGTGCTTTGCATAGCCGAAGGTGCAGAGTCAGGTCAACCACTGGCTTAACCACGGGAAGGGAACTGAACAGCCCTGCAAAGGACTATGGTCATGCATGTTAGAGAGTTCTCTCTGCTGAGCTGGAGGGGCTCCGTTTGTGATTCTGCTGTGTCTGCTTATTCCCATGATGAGCATTCTTAAAAATAGCATGTGGCTTTTAAAATGTGTGACAAAAGTACACCCAGGAAATGTGTTGTAACCAGCAGCCAAACAGTTTCCATGTTTTATTTATTTAACATGTGGCATTAACAGGCTCAGAGGTGTCATACCCGTTGAATATAGTGCTTACAGGGGAGCAAAATTAGACGAGGGCTTCTGACCTGTTTGTAGGCTTCATGGCTGCCTCGGCTTGGCCTCTGTGGGGAAAAAACAACAACCAGAATGCTAGAATAGAAGGATCCAGCCTGATCCAACAGGGCTCTTGTTAGGTTCTTACTTTTTTAAAAAAATTGCTTAGAGAGTGACCTATTCACCCTAAGTTGCAAGCCATACCCATTTACCATGAAGTCCACTTGGTGACCTTGGGACAGTCACTGTCTCTTGGCCTAACCTACCTATATGGGAGAAGAGTGCCCAATTCACCTCTAAATCTTTAAGCAGGCTCCCCACTGAAGAAGACTGCAGAACAGCACTTCTTGCACCTGATTATGTGGTCTCTAGTCTCCAAAAGGGATGCGGGTGGTGCTGTGGGTTAAACCACAGAGCCTAGGACTTGCCGATCAGAAGGTTGGTGGTTCGAATCCCCGCAACGGGGTGAGTTCCCGTTGCTCGGTCCCTGCTCCTGCCAACATAGCAGTTCAAAAGCATGTCAAAAGTGCAAGTAGATTAATAGGTACTGCTCCGGTGGGAAGGTGAACGGCGTTTCTGTGCATTGTTCTGGTTCGCCAGAAGCGGCTTAGTCATGCTGGCCACATGACCCAGAAGCTGTACGCCGGCTCCCTTGGCCAATAAAACGAGATGAGCGCTGCAACCCCAGAGTCGGCCTTGACTAGACCTAATGGTCAGGGGTCCCTTTACCTTAGTCTCCAAAAGTTTATGCCATAATAAATTTCTTAGCCTTTAAGGGGCCACAAGAATCTTTGTTGTTTCTTTTTCTTTTTTACAAAGTATAATGCTAATGCTAATATTAATACTAATAAAATTATTATTTGTAGCCCGCCCATCTGACTGGGTCACCCCAGCCACTCTGAGTGGCTTCCAGCATATAGAAAGACATGGTAAAACCTTAAACCTTAAAAAGCTTCCCTATACTGGGCTGCCTTCAGATGTCTCCTGAAGGAGACTATTACTATTACTATTATTATCAATAATAATAATGTGCATGGAACACTCTGGTCCTAATTAGTTAATTGCTAGATTACTTAATAGCATTACAGAGGTGTTCAATGCTGTTATGATAATCGAAATCATCATCATTTCGTGACTGCGGGGGACAGTTCAACTTGCTGGTCCACAGATATGGCATTTTGCCATGGGTATTGCCAGGGGACATCACAAGCTCACCACCACCACAGCTATAGTCTCTCCTTGCCCCTGCTCACCATGCTAGATCTCTGTGGTGCCTTAAAATAAAGGTGTCCACTAGAATTCTGTGTTTAAGAAGTTTGTCCTGAACAGGACCCAGTAGTTGAAGGACAAGATGGGTCAACAGTTGCTTTTAAAAAATAACAACCAAGAGTTGGGCAGCAGCAGCCATTGTACTGTGTCCCTGATGAAAATCAAAGCCTTGCCTTTGCTATTAAATAAGAAGAAGAAAATTGATGTGGTTGCTAATTAGGTAATGCTTAGCACCACAAGTTGTTTGGCCACTGGAACCTCTGATCTGCCGTAATTCAGGTGTAGATCTGTTCGTGTATTGTGCAAGTCGTTCCACTGCTGAGCTCCTGTAGGTTCGGTACTTGGCTCCACTCCCTAAGAGACCATTTTGCATCTGGCTTTGCTTCACCCTTTGGCATCTAGCTCTGATCAGTGGACCTTGGGAATATGGAGAGGGAGGGAGGGAGGGAGGGAGTGTAGATCCCTGAGCAACCATGTCCCTGCCTGGAGCAATAAGCAATGGTTCGGAAAGGAATGATCTCAAAGTGAAAAGAGCTTTACTGAAGGGTTATCAGGCAAAGAGGATTTCAAAGCTGGCTTGGAGTTTTTAGCACTAGTATTCAGGTTGCCATGCATGTTGACTGTATGTCTCCTTACCCTCTGGCAATGACCTTTGACCTTGTGACACAGAGTGACTGGGCTTTGCTGCATGCGCCCCAAGCAGAGAGCACTGGTTGATCATCAGATTATAACGTGAGACATGGCTTGGGATTTTCTCGCTTCTTGCCCCGTTTCCTGTTGATAGAATTAGGCTGATAAGGAGCCAGTCAGAAGCTGTAACACGAGAATGCACAGATCTGCAGCTTTTGGAAAAGAAATCAGCCAGAAGAACAAGTGTGGGAATCGAATTTCAATTCTGTTTCTCAGAACTGAACAGCTCAGGGTCCATAGGAGGAGGCAAAGCCGACGTGATGGGAGGTGTCTTTTGTGTCCAAACATGCAGGGTGCATGGATGACATTGACAAGTGCACAGCTTGTGTCTCTGAGCATAGACACTGTGCACAAGAACATGCAGAAGGGGCTGTCCACGTCTGTGTTGCTGCAAAGGAGGGACTGGGAGGCCAAGGAAGAGGACAAAAGAGGGCTCAGACTGGCATAAAATCAGAACATTTCTAGGCACAGGTGCAGATTTAGATGTGATTGCTCGATAATTTAAATAAAAAGTCATTGCATGTCAGCATAGCGGGGAAGGCTGTGAACTGCAGAACTGTAGGCTTGTTCAGTCTATTCTCTAGGTTGTAACTGCCAATGGGAATGTTCCAAGTCCCCTGCGGCTCTCCCTTCTCAGGGTTATTTGAAGGGATATCTCACCCGTACTGGAGGGGGATTTTGGAAGGGGGCTGGCCCCTCCCCCCCATGTTGAGGGGGCAGAGGAGCTGAGCGGGACATGGCTGCAGGGCCAGCTTCTCCTCCTCCTGCTGCTGCTGCTGTGGAGAGGAAGGAGGGTGGAAGAAGCCTCTTGACAGTGGTGGAGCCAAGAGGAGGAGGAGCCACTGGCCTTTGAAACCATGTGGCCACCACATTCAGCTCCTCCCCTGGCTCCTCCCAACGTCCTGATGTCACATGCAAAATGTTGCCCCCCTCCATCACCCTCACAAGCTAGCACTTCTGGTGACCCCAGTGCAGAGGCTGAGGCAGCAGGCATGATCACTTCTTCTGCCCAACCCGCATGCATGCAATGCAGAGCCCCACATTTTCTAATGTCCTCTCTGGTATGCTGCTGCAAAGGCTTACAACTGGAGAAAGGACCATAGCTCAATGGTGGTGTGCACGCTTTGCATGCAAAATAGAAACTGTACAAAGTTGGATCCGGACAACCTTCAAACAGGGCTGGGAAAGACTCCAGTCTGGAACCCTAGACTGCTGCAGCCTGCCTGCGACTCCCTCCATTGGACTCCAGTTCCCAGCATTACTAGAGAACATGGCAGATGGCCATGGCCGATGGGAGTTGTAGTCCAACAGGCCTCAGATTTCCCACCCCTGAAGTCCTGGGATGGTTGAGAGGTTTCTCAGAGGTTTCTGGGAAAGACCATCACAGCAACCTACCTCGCAAGGCTGTTGTGAAGCAGACATGCAATAAGGTGTGTTCAGCTCTTGAAAGTGCTCTCAGTGATTAATATAATAGGAACCCATGTAGCGACTCGTCACCAGACAGGGAGACAGGAGGCAACCAACATGGTTTGAATGACGGCTTCTCTGTAATTGGGATGATGCACACCCATATCATTTCCCAGTCCAATAATGATCACAAAATTGCACCTGCCTCCATCCCTCCTCCTCAGTCTCTGGGATATTTTAATCACAGAGAAGAAACTGATATTCCCCACCCCCACCCCACATTCCTCAACACCACAGTTCAAGTAAAACTGGAGCGACATGATTTCCCATGTTGCTCCTTTCTGGGGTGTTAGTTTTAAAGCACATTATTGAAAGAGAAAAAGGAATAAAAGACACACCAGCTCCAAGTGCAAAAAGACCTTAAAATCAGAATCATAGAGTTGGAAGGGACCCTGAGGGTCAACTGGTTCAACCCCCTTAAACATGAGCTGAATTGGCCCTAAGATTGGTTTAGAGCAGGGGTCAGCAAACTTTTTCAGCAGAGGGCCAGTCCACTGTCCCTCAGATCTTGTGGGGGACTGGACTAAAATAATGAATGAATTCCTATGCCCCACAAATAACCCAGAGATGCATTTTAAATAAAAGCACACATTCTACTCATGTAAAAACACGCTGATTCCCGGACCGGATTTAGAAGGCAATTGGGCTGGATCTGGCCCTCGGGCCTTAGTTTGCCTACCCATAGTCTAGACCTGCAGCATCCGTTCCAGCCAGATGCCTCCAGGAAGTCCAAGAGCAAGGCTTGAACTTGATAGCCATTTCTTGCTGCTGCTGCTTCCCCATTCTTGATTCTATCCATCCTGCTGCAAATTTCCTACATTCATTTGCTACTTCCCTTGTCTGATTAAGGGCAGGGATATAAGGAAAGAGATGCATTCACGCCCCGAACCCTGTCACATTTCACTAACCCATATTCCAGTGAAATCTAAATATAGCTCCTCCTTGTTAGTTGCAGGTCTTTAAAAAAATAATAATAATAAATTGCCAGGTGCAGAAATGCACGTACAGGATGAGATGATGAGATCAATAGACTACCGATCGAGGTTCTTTTCCCATTAATGAACTGCCTGCAAAGTGTTTACAGTAGCTATAATTTGTGCACCTTAGTGAGACGGATAGGGAACCTTGTTAATTGAAATTAATTATATGGCCAGCTTCACCCTTTGCAAGGTGAAGGTGAGTTGTTGAATGATCCCTGCTCCAGGCTTTCATTCACCCATTTAACAACTAGTGAAATCTACCCAAACATTTCTCTAATCCCGTAATTCTTACGTTGTGTGCAGACCCTCTAAGTGTCCCTATTTTCCAGGGACAGTCCCAGATTTACAGAAGCCTTTCCGGTTTCTGTTCTGATCTTAGAATGCCCCGCTTTTCCTTAAAGGTAAAGGGACCCCTGACCATTAGGTCCAGTCGTGACAGACTCTGGGGTTGCGGCACTCATCTCGCTTTACTGGCCAAGGGAGCCGGCGTACAGCTTCCGGGTCATGTGGCCAGCATGACTAAGCCACTTCTGGCGAACCAGAGAAGCGCACGGAAACGCCATTTACCTTCCCGCTGGAGCGGTACCTATTTATCTACTTGCACTTTGATGTGCTTTCGAACTGCTAGGTTGGCAGGAGCAGGGACTGAGCAACAGGAGCTCACCCCGTCATGGGGATTCGAACCGCCGACCTTCTGATTGAAAAGTCCTAGGCTCTGTGGTTTAACCCACAGCGCCACCCGTGTCCCACCACTTTTCCTTAGGACGCCCCTATTTTCATTGGAGGAATGTTGGCAGGTATGTTTGTGCGGTGCAGATCACTGTTCTTTGTGCATTACTATATTTTCTAACATTATGACAGCCATTTAGCACATCCCAATCAGCTCATGTCTGAATTCAGAAATCATCTATCAGGGAGGGGGACATTTGTGGAGCAAACTGGTAAACGGAGGTCAGTTTAAACACCTCCTCTTGTCTATTAAACTTGCAAATGCCTTTCAACCTTGAGTCAGCATTGCAAGGGAAGCAGGAAATTGAGAATCCCATGGTTTCCCCCATAATGTCTACTTTGTCTGGGATATCTCAATGACTGGAGTAAAGGAGAGGGGACAATGTTGTCACATATCATAATCAAATATTACTAAATTTGGGCATGACCCTTTACGATGGCTTCTATATTATGGAACACACTCTCGAAAGAAGCTTCTAGAAGGCAATGCACAACCTTCCTTTTCAAGGAAGCCGATCTGATTTAATCGGCAATTGTAAACATTTCCTTGATTGGAGAATTTGGACTTCTATCATTTAATATAAACTACATTGGCTCCCAGTACCTTTCCAAGCACAATTCAAAGTGCTGGTGCTTACCTTTAAAGCCCCAAACGGCCTCGGCCCCCGCAGTCACAAAATGATGATGATTTCGATTATCATAACAGCATTGCAACACCTCTGTAATGCTACTAAGTAATCTAGCAATTAACTAATTAGGACCAGAGTGTTCCATGCACATTATTATTATTGATAATAATAGTAATCTGAAGAATAAAGTGCCACAGTGCACTAAGGGCACAATTTAGCGATTTGTATTCACTAAAGCTCACCGCTCTTTTCTAGTCCCCTTCCTTGATAATAAAAAATAAAAAATGCTGCCTCTCTTTTGTCAATAAAAAATTGCTGCCCCTCTTTTTTCAGGGTGCTGCTGGCATTGCTTTTAAAGGCTGAGATTCTGTACCCAATGACCTGGGAGATAACCACATTAAGGACAGTGGGACTTACATCGAAGTAGATATGCATGGATGCATGCTGTCAAACTTGGTGCAGCATACATGTGCACTAAAGCTCACCAGGTTTCGTTCAACCTATTCCTGGGTCTCTAGAAGCAGTAGCCCCACCAGGGCAGAAGGCCAGGGCCCCACACTAGGCAGAATGAGTGGGAGGGCCTGCCAACTGCAGCAGGACTGGGTTACCACATTATGGAATAAGACGCAAAACACATCACTATCTAAGTCCAGACTTTAAAATTACCTAACTGTTCTGCTGGTGAGAGCCAGTGTGGTGTAGTGGTTAAGAGCGGTAGTCTTGTAATCTGGGGAACCGGGTTCGTGTCTCCGCTCCTCTACATGCAGCTGCTGGGTGACCTTGGGCCAGTCACACTTCTTTGAAGTCTCTCAGCCCCACTCACCTCACAGAGTTTTTGTTGTGGGGGAGGAAGGGAAAGGAGAATGTTAGCCGCTTTGAGACTCCTTCGGGTAGTGATAAAGCGGGATATCAAATCCAAACTCTTCTTCTTCTTCTTCTGCTGCCCAGAAGTAAAATCTCTGAAGGTAGGGTGTGTGGGTGTGTTTGTCATTGTAAGCTCCCATGCCTTTCCCCATAACTCCCATGCCCTCCCCCATAACATTAATGTTGCTAAATGTTGCAGCTGTTTTGCCATCAGTCCAGTCATATTGTGAGAGGAAACCTACAAATAAAGATTCTGAAGCTGAAACTAGAGAGAAACCATTAAAGCTTATGAATGGGGGCCACAGAAGTAGCTTTTGTGGCAGCAGCAGGATTGGGAAGAAGGCATGAGAGGTCCTTCCTTTCCCCACCAATATGGCACCCTTCTTCTCAACTACAACTCCCATCAACCCCCAGGAGAGAGCGAGAGAGCGAGAGCCTGCTATTGGTGCATACCCAGGATGTCCCTTCACAGCTGCCATAGTGTGCACATTCTAAGGTTGCCTCAGGTGCAGGGCGTGTGTGTCCTGAATTGCCCTCCTGAGATGTTGGAGCATCTCTGTGCTTTAAAGGCCAGTTGCAGACATACAGTTGCCAAATGAAAGAGCCGCCAGCCATGTGCAGCGCCAAGGGTGGGAGGGGAGAGTTGGGTTGCATTCTGAGAAATGTTTGGAGGATATGATGTGATGCTCTAAGAGTTTCAGTAGAAAAAGTCTCTGTTTTAGTAATCCATGCCATGGTGCAGGTGTCCTGCTATGATCTCAGTGTTGCAGAGGGGAGCCTGCAGCTGAGGCTGGCTTGGTTGAAACCAGAGGCTTCCTGGTGAGTTTATGGGTAGAAGCAAGATCTGAATTCCGGGATCAAATCAGACACTGGGATGAATGTCCCTGGAAAATCAGGACACTTGGAGTGTATGGCATTAATGAGCAGTTTGAAGTATCTACTGTGGCGACACAGTTGTACAGTCAGGACAGGACTTGCGGGCAGAAGACCAGGGCCCAACTCAGCAGAAGGAGCAGCAGGAGCAGCAGCAAGGCTTATTATTCTTACAACCTGAGAAATACACAAAAAGGGAAGCCCCCATAAGACCATTAAGTACAGTGCCAGAAATTGCTTAAGTGCATCACCACTGTGTGTCAGAGAAAGGACATAACCCTCACTTTTTGCATGCTCGTACAAACTCTGTGATTATGGCTGAGACCGAGAAGGCTGCATCTCAACCCTAGAACATCTGCTTGTCATGTAGAAGGTCCCATATTCAGTTCCTGGCCTCTCCAGACAGGGTTGGGAATGTCCCCCATCTGTAGTAATATTATTATTATTATTATTATTAATAATAATAATAATAATAATTATTATTATTATTATTATTATTATTATTAATAATAATTATTATTATTATTATTATTATTATTATTATTTATTACTTATACCCCGCCCATCTGGCCAGGCCTCCCCAGCCACTCTGGGCGACTTCCAACAGAATATTAAAAACACAATAAAACATCAAACATTAAAAACTTCCCTAAACAGGGCTGCCTTCAGATATTTTCTAAAAGTCAGATAGCTGTTTATTTCCTTGACATCTGATGGGAGGGTTTTTCACAAGGTGGGTGCCACTACCAAGAAGGCCCTCTGCCTGGTTCCCTGCAACCTCTCTTCTCACATTGAGGGAACCGCCAGAAGGCCCTGGGGACTGGACCTGAGTGTCTGGGCTGAACAATGGGGGTGGAGACGCTCCTTCAGGTATTCTGGGCCGAGGCCATTTAGGGCTTTTAAGGTCAGCACCAACACATTGAATTGTGCTTGGAAACGTATTGGGAGCCATTGTAGGTCTTTCCGGACTGGTGTTATATGGCCTTGGTGGCCACTCCCAGTCACCAGTCTAGCTGCCACATTCTGGATTAGTTGTAGTTTCCAGGTCACCTTCAAAAGTAGCCCCACATTGCAGTCGTCCAAATCTGGAGAGCAGCTCCCAATCTATGTAGACAACACTGATCTAGTTGGACTAATGGTCTGACTCAATTTGAGGAAGCTTCCTGTCCTAGTTAGTTCTGGAATATTGCTGCTGTTACTGCTTCCACTCTTTAGCATAGGGATGGGAACTTGTGGGAATTTCCAAACAAACAAGAGCTTCGTGCAAGGTTCTCATAAGCAAAGGTCTTCAGTGTGTTCTAATTTATTCAAGTGATTAAGCACAGAGGCATCTGGCATTGTACTGGGCACCAACTGACCTAAGGAGATGTTGAATAACACTTTGAAGCTCAAAATAACAAAATTTTGAGCTTCAAAGTTCAACTTTGAAGATTCAAAATAACATTTTGAAGCTCATGGCTTCCTCTAAAGAATCCTGGGAACTGTAGCGGATCCTTCACATTGCTACAATTCCCAGAACTCTTAACAATCTTCAGTTTCAGGATTCCTTGGGGAAAGCCATGCACTTTAAATGTATGGTGCGGATGTGATCTATGTGCAAGCGATGATCCCAAACTGTTTGCTGTGATATTGTAAGAAGTCGGCAATCTGTGCATAAATTGCTCAATTTGCGCAACATGCTCTGTGTTCCAGAAACGCACACAAACACACACAGGTTTGGGTCAAGACTCCAGAGCTATTTTATGTTGTTTAAGTATAGAGGTAAAAGCTGATGAATACGATCAGATGAGCAACGTTAGACATTTCTTCTACAGAAGCGCAGCATCACACACACAAAAACAGCTATACATATTCAAGCCCCTGGTGTAAAGTTGCTACAAAGCATCTTGAGAAAAGAAGAATTAAAATCCATTTGTGATAATTAATTAAAAAGAAAAGTCACAAGATCACACAAATCAGTGTGATCTACTTTCAGACACTGAGCAGTGTTTATTCAATCACTCAATTCTATTTGGAAAAGGAGTTATCTCTGACTAATGGAGAAACTGGTTGTGTCTGCACATAAGAGAGAGATGTGAAATTCAAAGAAAACTCAGAAGTGCAAGTGAACTTGTGTCAAAAGTTCCATTATGTTACTGTAGCTATCACAATTTTTTTAGGGAAAGGTTTTGGGTGGTTTTCAACTTTTATTTGGGGTCTATCTGTTTAAATTTATTGAGCTGACGTAATCATGATAATTAATGTGCCTAACTGAGTAGAACTTAGTTGCATACCATCCATTGTGCTATAGCTAATATTTAGACCTACTCAGCGCAGGCCCCTTCAAATTAATGGATGTGATTAATTTAGGACTATTAATTTCAGTGGGTTTACTCTGAGCAGACCTTCGTTGGATAATATTCATCGAGATTCACTCCCCCGCCCCCTGTAATTGGGTTTACTTTGAGAATGATTTAGTTGGTTGTCTTGTCAGCCTATATGTTTTTCTTAAAACTCAAGCAAAACAGAATAAGGTGACAACCAGCTATGTCACATGAAAATTTCTATGACTGGCGTAGTTTGTATTTAAAATGAAGTGGCACTGTTATGATTTTTAAAAAATGTATAATTGGTATGCATCGATCCAGATGTGCATATTGTTTAGTGATTCACCTTGATAAATTTATAATATACATTTTGTATTGATGTACATCTTTTTGATCGATACCTAAATATTGACCTGAATATTACATTAACCATATGCATATCTTAATGACTTTGCCAGGTAGTCATAAGCACTTTACACTATGCAGTTTATATGCATCAATGTAAGCCTGCAAATTTAATTAATTTTTATTTTATTTTATTTTTTAAAAGCCTGGATGCTTCATTTGTGCACACGGAGTGTTCCTAATCAAAGCACCATTTTATGCCCCTATGAATTTTGATTTTTCAAACCATTATAATAAGTTTTGAGGAACCCAAATTGAGAACCTGTGTGGATACGGGGAATTCAAGCACTGATGGGGAATGTGAGCCTAGTCATAACAAACGCATGAAGAGAGGAATCCCTGGTTTCGCTGCCGTGACTACCATCTTTCAGATTCCACAACAACAAATGGGAGGGGAGTTCCAACCAAGATGTTTCTTTTAAACACAGGAACACGAGAAGAGCCCTCAGATGGGCTATTTAGGTAAGGATTGTCTACATTGCCTGGCAGAGGCTGTTTCAAACAGAGGTCTCTTTTAACCCTATCTGAAGATGCCGGGAATTGAAGCTGGAACCTTCTGTATGCAAAGCAGATGCTCTAGGACTCAGCTAGGGCCCTTCCTAGGTGAGACAGAGAAGGTTTCATGAGCAAGAAGTGTGATGTTTGATCAAGGAATCTGATGCAAGATGTAATGAATACCCCAATGACAACAGTTGTGAGTGGGGAGAGGGATGGAGGGAGAGCAGCTATCTCCCTCCTCCTCCTCCTCCTCCTCCTCCTCATCTTTCTCCTTCCTCCTACACTAGATTATCCATCCCACCCATGACACCTTGGCCTCTGCCTGCTTCAGTCCCCTGGATCTCATCCAGGACGAAACCACAGAGCTGATCGAAAAAGATAAGTCGCCTTGTACCCAGATGCGTTTGCCAGATAAACCACACGAACACCCTTTCCCAAGAACCCGTTCTGTGAGAAGGCTGCATCCTGCATGAACCCACCTTTCCACTGAACCTTTTCCCCAAACCGGCGAAACACAATGCGAGCAAATGACACACAGTTTCACAGGGGCTGAGGAACGCCCTGGGCATGAGGAACAGCCTCATGCAAATCAGGCCAGCTAATCCGAGCATTAGGCAGGAGGAACGTCATTCCCAATAATGCGTGCAGGGCTTCAGCAAGTCATTCACTGACAGGGGAAGAGATGGGGAATTCCCCCATTCAGTGCTAAATATCCGTATCGCTTCTTGGGTGCTCATCCTCCCATAGAATCCTGTGGAGCTGATCCTTGCCTGGAACTGTCACAGCTGTTAAAGGTCTGTGAGCTAAGGCTAAGGATATACGAATCTGCCCATTTTGGTCTCTCTCTTTCTCATTTTCCAATCTTATGTTCAGTTCTACAAATTTCCACATCAGTTTACTGGGGTGGTTTTTTTTTATTATTAAACCCTCATGAGAATTCACCAGCATTTGAGTGTCCTTTCTTTTCATATACAGATGTTTGTATGTGATTTTGCCTAATGTGCATATGATTGCAAGCAATTTCCCCTAACATAATGCTTTTTTGAATGTTATTTTAACTAATACATGCGTCTTAATGGACACTGTCCTCAGATATATGTATTCCACTGCACATTGTTTGGTTGGAGAATTGCCTTGCAAAATTCAGAGAGGTGTGAATTTCTGTATTGTTTCAAGAAGGCTATGTATACACCATACATTTAAAGCACAGGATGTCTCCCAAAGAATCCTGGGAACTGTAGTTTCTTAAGGGTGCTGGGAATTATAGTTCTGTGAGGTGTAAGCTCACAGATCCCAGGACTATGTGGGAAAGATGTGCTTCAAATGTGCTTCAAATCTATGGTGCGTACCAAAGAGCGATTTAGGTAGGTTTGCATTAAAATCTGAACCGAACCAAATGTCTCTGCTTCCTGTAGTTCAAGCCTAGATGGAAAACTTGTGTCTGAGTGACACACTTCAGGTGACAAGTCAGGCTCACGTGACTGAATATTTGTTCATTACTGCGCCTATATCCTGCCATTCCACTGAGGCATTCAACTCTGGCGGACCTGCAACTATGTGAGATAGCGAAACCACAGAACTGATTGAAAAAGATAAGCCACACTGCACACAGATGCTTTGTTAGATAAAATGCATGAACACTCTTTCCCAAGAACTCATTCTATGAGGGAAATATCCTTGTATGCCACTGCGGCTGCCAGAGTATTGATAGCTACGAATTGGAAGGCTGATAAAATACCGACAAAACTGGATTGGCAAAATGAATTGCTGGAATATGCTGAGTTGGCAAAATTAACAGAAAACTGAGAGACCACACTGAGCAAACTTTTATTAGGACATGGAGCATGTACAAAAAATATCTCAAGGATTATTGTAATAACATGAAGTCTGTGGCAGCTCTGGAATAACTTCTGTGATATATTGGATGAGTATCAAAAAACATAATATATATAAAATTTAACAAAAGAAAACTGAAATAAAATGTGTGATAGGTAAAATAATGTTTAGAGGCATGAGGGTTGGTGGGAAGCCACTGGAATCTTGAGAACAACATGATACAATGTAACAAGCACTAATGTTTTTCTTTTTTTACAGATAATTTTGTTATATGTTATTTCCCCCCTAACATTAATAAAGCATTTAAAAAAAAGGGGGGGGGAGAACTCAATTTATGGTTCTAAAGTCTCCCTGTGAGCTTAACACCTGAGTGGAGATTGTAATCAATATTCCAGCCAACCCCACTGTGCTGAATCTTGGTGGGAGGCTCTCAAGCAGAAAAAAGGTATTATACAATCATACCTTTGGTTGAAGTAGCATCGGGTTAAGCATTTTTGGGTTGTGCTCCGCGGCGACCCGGAAGTAACGGACACACACCACGCCCCCAGGACATGCGCCAGCCACACCCACGTCTGCTCTCCGTCCCCCAGTGCCGGAGCATGAAGCTCCGCCACTGCATGCACATAGAAAACAACAGGTGCCAGGGACAAAAGTGGGCAGCCCTTGTTCAAAGTTGCATCCCCAAATAACCACACATTAAAGGCAGAGTTGTTGAAGCACTCGCCATTTCCAAATGTGTCTTCTTGGCGGAGGGGGCCAGGGAGGATGCTTAGGTCCGTTCTTCGAAAACAAAGGCTTGCTCCCTAACTTGTTTGCAACCATACCCTGCAGCTGAGCAGAGACATGCTTGGATTTGGATTTGATATCCCGCCTTTCACTCCCCTTCAGGAGTCTCCTTTCCCTTCCTCCCCCACAACAAACACTCTGTGAGGTGAGTGGGGCTGAGAGACTTCAAAGAAGTGTGACTGGCCCAAGGTCACCCAGCAGCTGCAGGTGGAGGAGCGGAGACGCGAACCCGGTTCCCCAGATTACGAGACTACCGCTCTTAACCACTACACCACACTGGCTTGGAAGCACCATTCCCTTTTCCTTGCGGGGATGGGAAACGAAGGAATTATTTGCATCCTTGGAAACCAAATCCTCAGTTTGGGGGTTGGTGGGGAATGGGGAGTGTCAGGTTTAATTTTTTAAAAAAACACACAACACAACAACCCCTCTGTTGTGGTTTGCCTGTTCTTTGTAGTGACTCATCAGACTTACTTGCCACAAACAGAAGCTGCCGTTTTGCACACCGCCACCGAGCCCACATTGAGGAAGTTCCTGGCGGCCTGCAAAAGTCCAGCCTTTGTGGCGAGAGCATTGCATCACCTGCTCAAAAGAAGCAGGAGGTGGGCATGGGGGGAACAGAGGGGCTGAGTGATCAGCCCTTGTTCATGCTGCAGGCAGGCATGGGTGGATTACAAGAACTACTTACTTGAGGTATGTGCTAAGTCACATCAGGAGCTTCACAACTTTTCAAATTCTCCTTTCTGCCGATCTTCAAGCAAGGCAGGGGGGGGAGATCTTTTTCAGCCTGAGGGGGAGCATCCCTTACTGGGCAACCGTTCTGAGGCCATATGCCAGAGGCAAAGCAATAAATGTGAATTTTGCTAGGGTCTGCACACCCCTCTCTCCATCTCCATTCCTTGAGCAAGTGTGGTGTCATTGTTACCCAAACTCATCATTGCACCACAAATGTCACTCACACAAACTAGAGCAGACATAGGCAAACTCCGGCCCTCCAGATGTTTGGGACTACAATTCCCATCATCCCTGACCACTGGTCCTGTTAGCTAGGGATGATGGGGATTGTAGTCCTAAACATCTGGAGGGCCGGAGTTTGCCTATGCCTGAACTAGAGGCATGGCTTCATTGCTAAGAAGATTATGGGTAAAAGCAATGATGGAAACAGAAGATAATCTGGCTTGCTCCCCTCTATTCTAAGGATTGTTCTTGAGAGCCAGCATGGTGCAGGGTTCAGAGTGTCAGACTAGGACCCAGGAGACCAGCATTCAAATCCCCATTTGGCCCTGAAGTTCACTGGGTGACCTTCGCTCAGTCACCACCTCTGTGCCTAACCTATCTCACAGGGCTGTTGTGGGGATTAATGAGGAGGGGGAGAACCATGCACTCGAATATTCCTGATGTAGTATCTGGGACTCTTTAGTTACTCCATGCTGAAATAAATGAACTTTGCATCAGCTCAGAGGCATTTTTGTTATTCCATCTGTTCCAGGACTAAACCCTGGTATTGGCAACAGATACCAGGGTGCATGCAAGTCAAAGGAACCCTACTGCTGTTTTCCTCTGAGGCAACAGAATTTTCAGGTTTTTAAGCACTACAGAAACCTGCAAGACTGTTTAATGAGAGATGATAGTGGAAGAAAAGAAAAACAAAGCATGTGCCCCAGGAGCAATGGTGGCTCTATTGTACTGCTTTCAGCCTTTGGATAAAACAACAATCTGTCTCCATCTTGATAATAGCTTGGTTGAATCAAGTCAGCTGAGATACTTTTGCTCAAGGAAACTCTTCTGAATATTCTACCCCCCTCCGAATATTCTACCCCCCTTCTCCTATTTTGTGGGTTCTGCTGATCACCTGGAGCAGGGGTAGGCAACCTAAGGCCCGGGGGCCAGATCTGATCCAATTGCCTTCTAAATCCGGCCCACGGAATGTTTTTATGTGAGTAGAATGTGTCCTTTTATTTAAAATGCATCTCTGGGTTATTTGTGGGGCATAGGAATTAGTTCATTCCCCCTCCCCCCCAAAAAATATAGTCCAGCCCACCACATGATCTGAGGGATGGTGGACCAGCCCATGGCTGAAAAAGGTTGCTGACCCCTAACTCAGAGCCTATTTTTGGTGTGCCCAGGGCTTCTGTTGATGGGTCTGGTTAGGCAAATCCCACCACATGGAAGAGGATATAAGAGCTTTGCTAATCCAGAATACCTTTGCTTGGCTACCTTTCTCTCTTCCTTTAAATCCTTGCATTTTTAAAAAATAAATAAATCCACATTTGAATTATACAAAACTGCTGCATACTGAGGGTGACCAGAGGACCATGCAGCCCAGTATTGCCGGCTGAGATGGGCTGCCGCTGTCCAAGGTCCCACGCAGAGCTCTTTCCCAGATGCCTGGGAATGAACCTGACGCTTTCTGCTAGGAAAGCAGGGCAGCCAATGTGGTGCCTTCCATATATTATTGGACTACGACTCTCATCATCTCTGCCAATTGGTCACACTGGCCTGATCAGAGTTGTAGTCTAATAATAATAATAATAATAATAATAATAATAATAATAATAATAATAATTTGTATTACGCCCTCCCCGGCCAAAGCTGGGCTCAGAGAGGCTAACATCATATAATTAAGATGATATGCATAATACAAGTGATCAATCAATTAAGATACATCTCACAATTAATTCAAACAATTAAAATTAAAACTGGACAAGAGGCAATCTTCAGCCTAAAAGTGGAATAGAATATTTGAAGGCTATGGAGGCAGTGAGACATAATTTACTTTCTTGGGCTCCATGATCACTGCAGATGGTGACAGCAGTCACAAAATTAAAACACACCTGCTTCTTGGGAGAAAAGCAATGACAAACCTAGACAGCATGCTAAAAAGCAGAGACATCACCTTGTCAACAAAGGTCCATATAGTTAAAGCTATGGTTTTCCCAGTAGTGATGTATGGAAGTGAGAGCTGGACCATAAAGAAGGCTGATCGCCAAAGAATTGTTACTTTTGAATTATGGTGCTGGAGGAGACTCTTGAGAGTCCCATGGACTGCAAGAAGATCAAACCTATCCATTCTTAAGGAAATCAGCCCTGAGTGCTCACTGGAAGGACAGATCGTGAAGCTGAGGCTCCAATACTTTGGCCACCTCATGAGAAGAGAAGACTCCCTGGAAAAGACCCTGATGTTGGGAAAGATTACTTTAAACTCAAACAACCCTAAAGGACTTCTGAACACAGTTTTCTCTAGGGTCCATTTCTACTTGATAGTACCCCTTTGTTAAGTCTGGGCAGGTGATGTAATGACACTGGCCTATAGCTTCAATCAGGTCATCATCGCACAAGGAGAAGGGGATGACAGAGGACGAGATGGTTGGACAGTGTTCTCGAAGCTACCAACATGAGTTTGACCAAGCTGCGGGAGGCAGTGGAAGACAGGAGTCTCTGGCGTGCTCTGGTCCATGGGGTCACAAAGAGTCAGACATGACTAAACGACTAAACAACAACAACAAAAAGAGAAAGATGGAGAGAGAGAATATTTGTTTAAAGTAGAATGATTCTTTGAGCTGAAACCACACATAAAGATTTAAATTTGGGGATTTTTTCCTGTACAGCCTCCTGCCTGGACTACTAGGACAACCTCAGAGGAAATAGTTGGCCAAATTCTTCTATCTATAAAAGGAGAAAATTCCAAAATCTAAAGAGAGTTTTGCAACGGTGCATCCTAAGAGCTCCTGCCCCCCCAAAACAGATGTACATATGTGTGATGATACATACCAGCAATATAATATCTCCTTTGTACTGCCAACTTTTCTTTATTAAAGAAAGGTTCTTTAAATATAGGCTCATGCCATCACTTTGTATATATTGTGTAGCAATCTGCTCACTCTTAAAATTGATTATGAAATATTTTCTTTTAGAATGATAAATAAAATGTTTAAGATAAGGTATTCATATATTTACGTCCACAAAATGATTCCTAAAAACTGTGCAACAGGAAGCCTATGCGCAATATCTTTTTTTATATATATAATATTTATTAAATTTTTGTTTAACAATAAAAATATATATATAAAAAACATACCAAGTTCAGATATCCTCATTTCATAAACTTCCTTGGACTTCCTCACGCCTCTTGTTCCTACTCTCTACACTCATAAATTTTACCAGCAAATTATTAACTTAATTTAATTTGTCTATTAAAATTTCCCAATATTCAAATCTCAAATTTAATCCTTTAAATTTCTCTTGTCAAAGGTTAATTATAGAATACCTTTTATCCACAGTTTATCTTATTTTTCAATTACATTAACTTTTACAGATATAGATTATTAATTTGTTGGAGCCCTGATGTTGCTGATCATACAGTTTTCTTAACATTCATACAGTTTACAATGCTTTGTAGATAATCTTTAAACTTCTTCCAGTTCTCCTCCTCCAATTCTTCTCCCTGGTTTCGGATTCTGTCGGTCATCTCATCCAGTTCCATATAGTCCATCAGCTGCATCTGCCATTCTTCCAGTGTGGGCAAATCTTGAGTTTTCCAGCCCTTAGCAATGAGTATCCTTGCTGCTGTTGTGGCATACATAAAAAAAGTTTGATCCTTCTTTTGCACACTTTAGCCGACAATGCCCAGGAGGAAGGCCTCTGGTTTCTTAAGAAAGGTATACTTAAATACCTTTTTCAACTCGTTATATATCATTTCCCAGAAAGCCTTCACTCTAGGACACGTCCACCAGAGGTGAAAGAATGTTCCTTCAGCCTATGCGCAATATCACATCATTACAAATTCCTGTACATTAAGGATATGCAAGTCCTGGGTTGTACACTGAAATTACAATTCTCAAAGGCAAGGGCAAGATAAATTTCTGCCTCTAGGGGGAACTTCCATTTTCACAAAGTAAAAAAAAAAAAGCATTCCATGATTGTGTGCTTCCTAGGAAGAATTAGAAACTGATTCTGATAGCTCATAAAATGAGACTGCTTACATTCCTTGCAATATTCATTGACTCGTTCCCCCATCTCTTTTTTATTAAAATAAGTATGTCTGCCTGACACCATGGAGGACTGGAGGACAATACATAATAATTTGCTTGCTTTTTTTTTTTACTGAAATGTTGATGGTTTCTTCAATTTTTATTATTTTGTCTGCTCCGCATAAACTGGCAAAACCAAATTTGTAAAAAAAAAAAAGATTGAGAAAAGTAAAAAAGCAAACTCCATTTTGTAATTATTCTCTGAATTATTGAATGCTGCCCCCTCCCCTCTTTAATAGCTTCTTCTCCCCACACCATGTGGATGGAGCTCTCTGAATCACACCTCCATCCACAGACAGCCCATCTGTGGGTAGGGGGGTTGTTATTGCTGTTTTGTTTTACTTATTTACTTGTTTTTATCCCATTCTTTGAAGCGGTCTGAAATCTTATGATGGGGGGGGGTATATAAATAAATAAAAACAGTACTAAAATAAGTATTGCATATTTTCCCTCCCCCCCTAAAATTTCCATTTCCACCCTCCCAAAAAACCCATAACCTGCCAGGCCCAAAATGTGGCAACTCTTATTTTATTCATAATTATTAATATTACCAGTAATAATGAATACTCGTATTATTTATATGCCACTCATCTGACTGGGTTGCCCCAGCCACCCTAGACTCTTATACATCTTGCCCTATCCTGCCCGGGTACAGAGGAGAAATTTGATTCCATACTCACCTGACACAAAACCTATAACATTTATACTTTCTGAAACAGTATGTGAACCGAAATACAACCATCTTTAAAAATTCACACGTAATCAAATTTTGCAATGCAGTTCTCGAAGCAACCAGTGTTTAAAAAGATGCACATTTCTGGGGGATTTAAGATCATGACATTAGTGAAAACAGCATACAAAATGCATTTCATTAAGGAAAATTGCTTGCAAAAATGTGTATGTGACTGAACGCTGCATATAAAATGTGTACATTAGGAGAAATTCAAGTTCAAATTTTGATGATTTTTATCAGGATTTATTTTTAAAAAAATGCATTTTACTACAAAATGCGAAAAACTGAATTAAAAACTGGAAACATGAGAAACCGAGGGAGCCAAAACTGGCAGATCCTCCTATCCGTAGTACTGACTGCTGTTGGTCAATCTCAAGACCCTAAATTGGCTGAGCAAACAACATGATCCAGATGGGTGGAGGAAAACAAAACAAAACAAGAACTCATGGGGGATTACTTTAAATAGCTACATAAGACAGAAGTGAAACCAGCAATATCAGTGGATGAACCATCATGGAATGATTCATGCCATCATGATCCACCCAGGATCCCCGTTGTTTACAGGGCAACACATAATGTTCCAGGTTCCATCAGATCTGGTTGTTTGCCCAGCTGAAGCCTATGAAGCTCCAGAAGCTGATCAGCTGAGCATGGGTGCCCCAGCAGCAGGAGTGCAGAAAGCGAACATACTAGACTCTTCTTCTTGCCAGTGGTGAAGATTGGGGGTCTCAATTTCAATGGCACCCTGTGCAACATCAAAATTCAGCACCCCTCTCTCTTTAGCACTCGATTCTAAGAACTGTAGATTCTGGAGTATTAGGCGACTGGGCATATAAGACAACCCCCTAAATTGGCAGCTGCCAGTCTTATTGCCAGTCTCATTTGTGGTAGCTTTGCTGGGTAGCAGCAGTGGAGGGCGGGCTCTGCACCAGGAGGAAGCTGCCAGGTGAAGCTGCCCAGCGATGCTAAGCTGGCAACTTCCTCCCGGTGTGGAGTCCGCTGACCACTGCTGCTGCCCAGCGAACCCATACCCGGCGTATAAGATGACCCCTGACTTTTTAGAGGATTTTCCAGGGTTAAAAAGTCGTCTTATACGCCAGAATCTACAGTAGTATATTTACTCAAATCTAATGCTCACCTTTTTTTGGCCAAATGACTTGCAAAAATTAAGGTGTGCATTAGATTTGATGGTTCATAAGACTCGAGTAAATACGGTAATAGTTGTGGCGCCCCCCCAGTGGCAGCTCGAGGCTCTGCACCCAGTGCGCCCAGACCAGTCACGATCCTATAGATCCACTTCAAAGCAGATGACTGGTGCTTTCTCTCTCTCCTTCTTATAGCACATTTATACTACTTTAACAGGCATGGCTTCCCTCAAAGAACAGAGCTATAATTCCCAGCTTCCTTAACGAACTACAGTTTCTAGGATTATTTGGGTCTGGGAGGGAAGGCATAACACTCTGTGTTAAATGTATGATGTGGATGGAATGAAAAAGTTACAGGAAATGCAACAGATTCCGAGGCGCACCACCTAGGTTCTATGTAATAAATGAACCAGCAAATAAGATAAAAAATGCAGAAAATGACTAGAATAAAAATTCCAAAAAAAATTGGTCATTAGTTACACAGTGGAGGGAAGTGGTCTTTTTTTTGTCTTTTTTTGAAGCGGCTCTGGTTTACATTCAAGTTATTCTGTAATTTTTGCCTTTGATTTTTCTTACTGTTTTTAAAAATAATTGCAAGTTACAGTGGTACCTTGGGTTAAGTACTTAATTCCTTCCGGAGGTCTGTACTTAACCTGAAACTGTACTTAACCTGAAGCACCACTTTAGCTAATGGGGCCTCCTGCAGCTGCCGCGCCGCCAGAGCACGATTTCTGTTCTCATCCTGAAGCAAAGTTCTTAACCTGAAGCACTATTTCTGGGTTAGCGGAGTCTGTAACCTGAAGCGTATGTAACCCGAGGTACCACTGTACTTTGCAAGGTGTCGTCCTAAAAGGCACTGAGCATAAACAATATTTTTTTACAAAATAAATACAACACACCTGTTCTTAAACAGATCTAACCTTTTATTACCTCTACATACAAAACCGGTACAGATGCGCAAAATTCTGGATATAAGTTATTTCTACAAGGTCAGTTTCCTCTTCCCTCTGCCTTGTATTTGTTTGTCAAACAAGTCTGAAATATGTCCAGGTTTAAGGGTCCACACTACTTGAAAAGCAGGTTACCAGGGTTTTTTTGTTTTGTCTTTTTCTTTGCTTTTCGGTTGTTGTTTTTTTCCAAAGCAGCAGCAGCAGCAGTGGGGGGAGGAAACCTCACCAAAAAACCAAGCATGTTTTCCTTTCTGGTGCTGGGCCAGGTGACAGCCACTAGAATTAAAGGTCACAGCCCAATGTGACCAATGGGGTGTCAGGGGAGGAGATATACCAGTGTCCCGAAAGTTAGCAAATAGTGGCAGAAAGACGCACCAGTGCAACCCAATCCCTCCACAGAGGGGAGGTGAAAGAGTGGACTGGAAGAGAGCAGCAGTGCTCTGAAGGAAAACTCATGGCCTCAGTCCAGAGGAAAAACAAAGAAGTGAAAGGGCCCCAGGCTGGGTCATGCCTCGTGCAGATGACAAACAGCATATTTTTAAGTTAAACAGCTCAAGGAAGGGGGCAGGGGGAGGAAGAAGGAAAAAAATAATTCATTGCAAGCCTCCCAGCTATCCTTTCAAACAAAACAATTGCAAAGGTTCAACAGGTGGGTGTTGGATGGTGCCTTTTCCAATAGGGGTGGGGGCTCTGTGGGCTTCCAGGTATTCCTGGACTGCATCTCCCCTCATGCCTCATCATTCGCCTTGCTCTTTGGGGCTGATGGGAGCTGGAGTACAACAACAACTTCTAGATGTCACCAGCTTCCCTATCTTTGATTTGTTTGTGTGGAGGTGGGGCTTCAGAGTTCGACATATTGTTAGCTTGAGCAACCTGCTACTGAAGAAGGCATTTTTTTAAAAAAAGGCAGGAAAGTGAAATGTGTATACATTATTTGACAGTTAAGAAAGCCTTGTGCATCATAAACAGGCAGGGAAGCTGTGGAATCTAGTGAGGCGTTTTCAGAGTTATTGTTAAGCACTTTAAAAACACAAGAAGAACCTGCTAAATCGGGTCAATGGCCCATCTAGCTTATCTAAAAGCTTGCTGTGCATCTAGAGTGCCATTTCCCGGGCCATAAAATCTCTGGCCTGCTACCCCAACTCTTCCCGCAAGATGAATGGCAGCATCCACCTGTGTCCAAAGAAACGTGACCAACGTAACATGTGATAATTCATGCATAGAAGTAAAGGTAAAGGTACCCCTGACCGTAAGGTCAAGTCGCGGATGACTCTGGGGTTGCGGCGCTCATCTCGCTTTATTGGCCGATGGAGCCAGTGTACAGCTTCCAGGTCATGTGGCCAGCATGACTAAGCCGCTTGTGTTGAACCGGAGCAGCGCACGGAAACGCCGTTTACCTTCCCGCCAGAGTGGTACCTATTTATCTACTTGCACTTTGAGGTGCTTTTGAACTGCTAGGTTGGCAGGAGCAGGGACCGAGCAACGGGAGCTCATCCCGTCACGGGGATTCAAGCCTCCAACCTTCTGATCGGCAAGTCCTAGGCTCTGTGGTTTAGACCACAGCGCCATACACCCAAATAAATACCTCTAAAACAAAACTTTATACTTATGATACTTTAACCTTTGGTGTGTCGTCCCCCAGATGATTTGGTTCTTTGCAACCCAACATTTATCATTTTTTGCAGGTGAGATAAATGTCACAGAAGTCCCCACTTTTTAAGAAGAGGGTTTAATGCCAATGCATATCATCGTGTATCACCTGGCCAACACATTTTCTTTTCCATTTCCCAGCCTCAAACTCAACAAAGATACCAACTGACAGCAGTGCTTCAATGGCTGCTTCTGCATGTTCTTTCGGGATAACCATATCTCCTATAGGGAGATCATTCCGAGTGTTTGTGGTATTTCTTTTAAATTATGTTTAAGACTGCCTTCAGCTTTTCACAGGATTGTACTGTTCCTTAAGCAAGGCAAGAGACCTTTAGCTCCAACTGGTTGTCAGGAGTCTTTAAAGAGCTGCACAAAGTAGGGACCCAGAGCTAAGCAATACAATACAATGAGAGAGCAAGCCTGCTATATTTGTTTCTCTCCATTTGTTGAGAATGTGATTTTGTGACCAGTGTTATGCACCCAGTGGCGGAGCTTCATGCTGGAGAGCAGGTGGGATGGGGCTGGCGCGCATCAAGGGGCATGGCGGGCCGCCCACAGGAGCATGGTGCGTGTCCTGGGGTGTGGTGCACCACCTACAGGGGCAAAGCACCCAGTGTGGGGGGGGCAGCCGTGATGGCACCCTACCAGGATCACTCTGCCGGGGGCGGTGCACTCCCCCCGCACTCCTCTTCCTCCGACAGTGAACACATCCAGCCAAGCTACGTTTTATTGTCCTAAGCTCATCTGTTTTTGTTCCTCCCGGAAAAGTTCTTGTCAGCTCACCAAAGGTGAAAGCAAAACTGTTAGTACAAAAACGGGCTGTAACTCTACTGTCTGTTTTCTTGGAGAGATTTTTAACTGAACTTTGCATAACAAAGTCGTCAACAGAGTCGTCAACAGGCTCATCACAGCTATCTGCCAATCACCCATTCCCACCAGCCTTCTGAGTAATACCCCTCCCCACCTTCTCACTATATAGAAGGGTCTGGAAACTTCTGTTTCAGTGTATCTGAAGAAGTGTGCATGCACACGAAAGCTCATACCAAGAACTGACTTAGTTGGTCTTTAAGGTGCTACTGGAAGGAATTTTTTTTGTTTTGACTATGGCAGACCAACACGGCTACCTATCTGTAACTGAACTTTGCATGCCACGCTTCTGCTTGTTTTACTCATGTGCAAAATGCCATTTTGAAAAGCTGTTGCCAAATAATGAAACTTTGTAATTTCCCATAAAATGATATAGACCATGTTAACTATACATGAAAATGAAAAACGAGTCTGCGGGTTGACATTTTCATGGACCCAGTACTATAGGAGCATTTGCTAGCTTCCATGTACATGGCTTAGTCTCACCAATGCACCTTCTATTGCTGGAGGTTGTGGACAGGGCATGAGCTGGACATGTGCATAATGTACTCAAGGAATAGCTTTCTCACTTGTCAGCAGGTTCAGAAGTGGCCATGTGATGCCCAGGGCATGTAAAGGGAAGAGCAGGAGTTTTCTGGAGAAGGAGAGTCAGCAATACTTTTTACAGCCATGCTATCTTCCCCCATGTCTCTGGGTGTGCAACTAGAGGCAGAAGAAGTCTGGCCAACAATCTTTCTCTGGTCCCAGAAATGGAGATTAAGTAGCCTAGTGTTTACTACAGAGTCATAAATACTAAGACAGTAAATAGTTCAATGCTACCCAAATAGAATGAGACAAAGGAATAACAACTGTACAATGAGCAGGCATTGCCTGAAATCTGGCTGGGAGGATTTAACCTTGCCGCAGGAGTTCTTACACCAGTGAAATCAAAACTGAATGTTTTTCCCCCCTCTTAGTGTCATACCCTAAAACTGGCCACACGTGGACTTTGGTTAGGACTACATCCTCTCCAAAGTTGCTGGGTTTTTCTGTGACACCTGATAGGAAAGAGGACCTAAAGTCAAATCCTCCATCACTATGTCTATTCTAAGCTAGGTGGGATCTTCTGACTTAGTCTCCACTTTCACTGGCACAGACTTTGACCATGCAGATTTTAATTAGTCATTAATTAAAACAAACAAACAAGCCAACTCTCACTTTTCGCCACATCTAGTTCTCAAAGCAGCTCACAAAAATAGAAATGCTGTGTACAAAATTTAACACACAAATTAAAAATTCAGAGGCTAAAGCATTAGAAAAGGAGTCATGGCCTTATTTTCATAAAACATCTGCAGTTTGCTGGAGGTGTTGCATGGACAAATCAATTCTTGCTTAAATTTGGAAAGCCCTTAAAGGAGGCACCTTAACTAATTGGTACAGCAAGGTATGGCAGATAGCTCTTGCTGAAAAGTTGACACAGAATATGAGGATGGATAGGGGACAAAAACACACACCAAGGACTCCTTTACAGGGGAATTATTTCTTGGTATACATAATGCTGATGAAAACAGAGAGCTTCCCAAAGCATTTTTGAATTTGTGGATAATGTAAAGTTTTTATTAGTACTGGATTTGAAGCAGCTCCTGCTGGTGGAGTTGAAGGAGCTATGCAACAATTCCCTGTCTCTCTGTTTGGGTATTGTTATTATTATTAATTTGTACACAACCCTTTATCCATAGATCTCAGTTCTATATTCATATGTTATGCATATTTTGCATGTTCTATTGGGAAAACTCAATGGAAATTATGAAGGAAGGAAGGAAGGAAGGAAGGAAGGAAGGAAGGAAGGAAGGAAGGAATTGTTCATGATGCAAGGGCCTCCTAAAATAAAACCATTTTAGACCTGACATCTGAAATTCAGCAGGAATGGTGCCTGCCTGATTTCTAATGGGAGGGAGTTTGATAGACCTGAGCACACTATACTGAAGGCACAACTCACTGGCGTGAATAGAGTAGACAAATGTTAGGATCTATCATTGTTCTTCTCAGGAGACCTTGAAGTGGGGATGCAGGAAGCGTGAATCATTCCCTTTCTTGCCACAGCTATGAAATGTGCGAAGCAGCCCTTGGTTATGAGCAAGACAGACCAGATAACTGGTGGGTATGATACATGGGGGAATGAATGCTGGCACTCTTGTGGTGTCCAGAGTTGCAACACAGAGAAGAGGAGCGGATGCTAAAATGTCAGTAACTGACCTGACTATTGCCCCAAATTTAGAACAATACAACTGAGCTGGAAGAGTCCAAGAGGCTGCCTGAGCAGAGAGACCTTTAGCCTGATCCAGAAAGAACATTCTTACCATTTCTCTTCAGGCAAATATGAGGAATTTTTATGGCCCTCCAGAGTACAGCCACCATACCAACCTCCTGGCTCTGATGATGACTCCAGCAGCCCCTGGTGCCTCAGAGTGAAGTTATAATGCTGGGCAAAATACTTGATCTTTGTTGCATAGTCATCCTTTGTATACAATGGAGTTTGAACTGGAGGCGACTAACTGCCAGGAAAGTGATCTTGGGGCAGTGGTTGGCAGCTCGATGGAAGCATCATATAAATATGATCAATATGTTTCATATCACTAGGCTGAGAGGAGACCCAGTACTATGACAGACCCTCCAAGTGTCCCTATTTTCCAGGGACAATCCCAGATTTAGGGAAGGTGTCCCAAATTCTGATTTGATCCTGGAATGTCCTACTTTTCCTTTTGTTGTTGTTTAGTCATTTAGTCATGTCCGGCTCTTCGTGACCCCATGGACCAGAGCACGCCAGGCCCTCCTGTCTTCCACTGCCTCCCACAGTTTGGTCAAACTCATGCTGGTAGCTCCGAGAACACTATCCAGCCATCTCATCCTCTGTCGTCCCCTTCTCCTTGTGACTTCCATCTTTCCCAACATCAGGGTCTTTTCCAGGGTCTTCTCATGAGGTGGCCAAAGTATTGGAGCCTCAGCTTCACAATCTGTCCTTCCAGTGAGCACTCAGGGCTGATTTCCTTAAGAATGGATAGGTTTGATCTTCTTGCAGTCCATGGGACTCTCAAGAGTCTCCTCCAGCACCATAATTCAAAAGCATCAATTCTTCAGCAATCAGCCTTCTTTATGGTCCAGCTCTCACTTCCATACATCACTACTGGAAAAACCATAGCTTTAACTATACGGACCTTTGTTGGCAAGGTTCCTTAGGGCATCCCTATTTTCAAGAGAGAAACATTGGAGGGTATGGTAAGAAGTCCCTATTTTCACTGGAAAAATGTTGGAAGGTATGGAGTTATGTGACCCCTGAGCCAAGGAGATCAGTATACAAGCTTTAGAAGATGTCTGAAGGCAGCCCTGTATAGTTCTTTTAATGTTTAATGTTTTTATTATGTTTTTATTTATGTTGAAAGCCGCCCAGAGTGGCTGGAGCAACCCAGTTAGATGAGTGGGGAATAACAACAACAACAACAACAACAACAACAACAACAACAACAACAGGCATTCCTGTTTTAATTGGAGAAATGTTGGAGCATATGCCTTTAGTGGCATTAAGAGGAGGAGGTAAACAGGGTTTGCAGAGATGGCTTCAAGGCTGCAGATTTCCCCCCCACCCCCAGTTTAAGCTTCAGAATTTCTTGGCCTGGTCCCATTTGACCTTTAAGAAAACACTGCATGCATAACAGACATGTGAGTCCCAAGCAGACATATGACACTAGCTTTTTGTCACCAGATATCAATGGAGCAAAGCCGGATTTTCCCTTCTGTTGAATTTGTCCCAACCGCTCTTGGTTAACTGCAGGAGCCCCCGAGAAGCAAATATAGTTAAGATTAATGGCTCTTGACTGGACATGTTCCAGTCACACAAACTGGAGCCGACCCTATTATGGCACAAGGAGAAGCAAGCAACTCAGGTGGCAGATGTACGACATCACAAATGGAAACCTTGTGGGAAGCAGATCTCAACTGTGGGACTGCACCAGCTCCATTGCAATGAATGGGAGCTGCATGAGGGCAACCCACAAACTACACCATTGTGCTCTGACACAACACCAGTTCATTTCAATGAGGTTTGTGAAGGAGAACTTCACCACGGATTGTGTGCCATATGAATTAGCAGGAGAGGGGGCGTCCTTTGGATTCTCTACACTCAGACACCAAAGCATATTGAACACGACATGCTCAAAGCAAAATATTTTAATTTGGCAAATCCAGGCAAATCCACTTTAACAATCATGGCTCCCCCACCCAAAAAATATAAATAAAAAATAAACAAATCATGGGAACTTTAGTTTGTTAAGGGTGCCAGGAATTGTAGCGAGAGATGTAAACACTCTGAAAGGACAGCACACTGCAGAAAATGGCACAATCTCTATTCCAGAATTAATTTTAGAAATCCTATTTCATAAATCAGAGCTAAGGAGGGGGGAAATGCAGCAACATTTCAGAATAATGAAAGTACAGGCTGGGGGCAGACCCACTTGCCCAAGACGGTTCATAATATCTATGCAACTGAGAGGAGATTGCGACTCTCACCAACATGTTGCCTGATTGTGGACTAGGCTGTACTAAATTATTATTATTATTACTGGACCTTGTCTGCTTCTTTTCTATGGGATTTGCTTGAACTAGGGTGGAAATGCAAAGACCTCTCCGCTACCTCACAGCTGACATTATTATTTCCAGTTCCAGTTGGAAGAGATTGCAGTTGTATCTATGCTGTTGCTTTAAAAGAACAGGATGTCATGAGAGAGAGAGAGAGAGAGAGAGAGAGAGAGAGAGAGAGGAGTACACACAAATAAAATAAAATCCTTCATCTTGCCAATTGGTCCCCCTTGGCAGCACTGATGGAATGAGGACCAGCCAGCTCAACATGCTTACTTTTGCCAACAGCCTGAGGCTTGTGTGGGTGATCTGAACAGTGTTCCATTTCTGAATGTAGAGATACAGTACCATAGCCTGACGGGAAGTCTTCTCCCTCACCTTCCCACCCCATAACCAACCCCAGGAACTGTGCTTTTTGCACATGCTCAGGAGCTTTCTCTTCTTCCTGACGGTTACATCGAAAACAGATTCTAGCCAGGGTTAAGTCCTAGCTCAGAACCAGACCTCCTTTTGAACCCAGCACGGTGATACATGAGCAGCATTCCTCTGTGGCTTTTCCTATCAGCTCTTTATACCCAGGCTGCCTTCTCCTGAGAGACAGGCAGACAGTCTGATGTACAGAGATCTAGTGCGGTGCAGTGGTTATAATCTGGGAGCCCTGGCTATAAATCCCTACTTGGCTATGAAGAGTTCCTGGTAAAGAGGGACTGACTGTTAAACCACTCTGCAAATTGTAGCTCTGGGAGGGGAATCCTAACAACCTTGGGCACCCTTAACAAACTACACGTCCCAGAATTCTTTGGTGGAAGTCATGACTGCTTCAAGTGGTATCATAGTGCTTATTCTGTGAATGTGGCCTAAGTCCTACGCACTGGAGAACCTAGACTCGTTGCGATTAATGGATCTAAGCTACTCAGAGCAAACTTCTTCAAAACAATGGGCTTAAGCTACTTATGACTATTAATTTCAGTGGGTTCACACTGAGTAGGACTTAGTTGAATACAACCTGTTGGCTCACGTCAGACAGCTACCTATAGCACAGGCAGTCCTGATGAAAAATGGTAAAACAATTTAAGACCCACCAAGTGTCCCTATTTTCAGGGACAGTCCCTGAGTTATATAAGCCATCCCAGTTTCTGATTTGACCCTGGAATGTCCTGCTTTCCCTTAAGACGTCCTTATTTTCATCGGAGAAATGTTGGAGGGTATGCTATTATGTGAACTCCAAGCCAAGGAGATAAGGAACTACACAATATACAACCTTTAGAAGGCAGCCCTGTATAGAGACGTTTTAATGTTTTATTATGTTTTTATATATGTTGAAGCTTCTCAGAGTGGCTGGGACAACCCAGTCAGATGGATGGTGTTTAAATATTATTATTATTATTATTATTATTATTATTATTGAATAGGATGTCCCTCTTTTTACTAGTTTGACCAAACTGCGGAAGGCAGTGGAAGACAGAAGTGCCTGGCGTGCTCTGGTCCATGGGGTCACGAAGAGTCGGACACGACCAAACGACTAAACAACAACAACATTTTCACTGGAGAAATGTTGGAGGGTATGCAGTTTCTGCGGGTAGTGGAACTGCCCTCTGCTGAACTTAACAGCCAAGACCAGGGGTCAGCAAGGTTTACCTCGCCTGGGCCTGTTCACTCCAGCAGAGATCCCTCCGTGGACCGGATCACGCATGAGCGTGAGTGCGTGTGACCGCGATTTCCAACGTCTGTGTCTGCGCAGACATGATTTCCAGTATCTGCGTCTGCACAGACGCAATTTTCGGTATCTGAGCATGCACAGACGTGATTTCCAGCACTGTGGAAGCAAGTCCCCACACCGCGCTGCGCCACTTTAGCGCAACGCGTGGGGACTCACTGAGTGGGCACCTCGTGGGCCAGTTAAATGACCCCCATGGGCCGCTTGTGACCTATGGGCCTTAGGTTGTCAACCCCTGCCCAAGACGTAGAGACTTCTGTAGAGAAGGGGGTGTCTCTGAGATATTTGGGGACTCCTCATTTAGGGTTTTAAATACTAGCACAAGTATCTTGAATCACAACTGGAAACAAGCTGGAAGCCAATGCAGCTGTTTTAGAGCAGGGTCAAAGTGGCTGATGAACTCAAAAGAGAGAATAATCAAATAGGTCCTAAACCAAACAAAATTAAAATAATGAAAAACAGCACTAAGAACACAGGGGCCAGGTGCTTTTTGCTTGCGGGGGAATGCCTTTCCACTACCACATGTGATATCTAGAAAACACCCAAAAGATCACCTCCAGCTCGTAAGTCCCATCAAGTAATTTCGAAATGTCATGTTTGAAACTGGTAAAACAACAAAACAACAAAAGCTCCCAGTACGTTTCCAAGTACGTTTCTGAGCACAATTCAAAGTGTTGGTGCTGACCTTTAAAGCCCTAAACGGCCTCGGTCCAGTATATCTGAAGGAGCCTCTCCTCCCCCATCGTTCTGCCCGGACACTGAGGTCCAGCTCCGAGGGCCTTCTGGCGGTTCCCTCACTGCGAAAGGCCAAGTTACAGGGAACCAGGCAGAGGGCCTTCTCGGTAGTGGCGCCCGCCCTGTGGAATGCCCTTCCACCAGATGTCAAAGCGATAAACATCTACCTGACATTCAGAAGACATCTGAAGGCAGCCCTGTTCAGGGAAGTTTTTAATATGTGACATTTCAGTGTATCTTTTATCTTTGTTGGAAGCCGCCCAGAGTGGCTGGGGAAACCCAACCAGATGGGCGGGGTACAAATAATAAATTATTATTATATTAAATTATTATTATAACAATGCAATTGTTCCAGCTCTAGTCTGAAGCTCCTGTCCTGGGATTCTCTTTCATTTCAAGTTCACTAGTACATAAGCTTGAACATCTTCTAGAATCAATGAAACATTTCCTCTACGGGAAAATGTCTCATTAACAGATTAAACATTTAATTTGATAGTGTGTTGCTAAGTGTCTGTTTTTAAATCTATTGCCTTTTAGTAATCGATATTGTGTTTGGTAGTAGGAGTATGTGTCAATGAAAGTTACTATCTGTGTTGTGTGCATTATACAGTAAAAAAGAACAAAGGTCTGCACCAAGATAACTTAAATCCTATAAAACAAACAAACCAGAATTGGATTCTGCAACCTGCATACATTACAGTCATTTGTGATATTTCAGGTGGGACTGTGGAAATTAGTGAAGCCTCATGCACTAACCACTACTCTTTCCCCCAGGTGCTGAGATCCCAGATATTACCTTTCCCCCCGAGATGGTCTTAATATTCTTGCGGGCTAGAACCTTGAATATTAAAACAAAACAAAACCCTGAAATGATTTTTTTTCGGGATGTGAAATTGTAGCAACAATATCCATTTCTGGGCTTGATCTTGATCAGGGGTCAGCAAACTTTTTCAGCAGGGGGCCGGTCCACTGTCCCTCAGACCTTGTGGGGGGCCAGACTATATTTTGAAGGGGGGAAAGGAACAAATTCCTATGCCCCACAAATAACCCAGAGATGCATTTTAAATAAAAGCACACATTCTACTCATGTAAAAACACCAGGAAGGCCCCACAAATAACCCAGAGATGCATTTTAAATAAAAGGACACATTCTACTCATGTAAAAACACACTGATTCCAGGACTGTCAGCGGGCCGGATTGAGAAGGCGATTGGGCCTGATTTGGCCCCTAGGCCTTAGGTTGCCTACCCATGATCTTGATCATGCAAAAACATAACCTTGGTTACTATCACCAGCTCCGATCTCCTGCAGATGCCTTTGCAAGAGGGACAAAAGGTGAGCTAGAGAGACGTTCTGAAAAATGTGCAGAACAGCAGTGAGAGAGTTAATGGGACCCCTGCATCTGTGTTAAAAGTCACTAGGCCAGAGCGGAACAAGATTGCCAAACTGGCTCTACTGCTGTGTGTGTGTGTGTGTGTGTGTGTGTGTGTGTGTGTGTGACTGCAAACCCCACCCCGTGTTGCCTGTCAGCACACAGCACACAGTGTTCTTAGCTCAAGCGACACAGTTCCCTCGCACACAGGAAAAGCCCAGCCGTGCTGCGGAGCACACAGCCTGCTTCCAGCCTTTGCAGGGGATTTCCCCTTGCCAGAACACGCCTCTCGGCTTCTTGTAAGCAGCCACACATGACTCTGACTCTTTGAGCCACTTACTGTTACTGCAATTAAGCTTGGTGGTAACTGAGACAGCATCACATAATTAAAGCTGCACTCGCAACTCCTTCTGTAAGCTGATCCCTAGCACCCGGCCTTCTCAGTGCTTGGCATTTGAACAGCTATATTTTTAAGTTGCACCTGTGCTGCATCTGGAGCAGGGAACTCACACACCAGGGCGAGGAGAACAAAGTGAGCCAGTGCCGGTTGTGTTGAAACAGAAGGGCCCAGCTAATACCTGGACGATGGATGGGAACTGCGTTCCATGATGCAAGGAAGGAAGGATGCAGATGCAAGAAAATAAATCCAGACCAGTGTTCTGTTTCCAACAGTGGTCAGCCAGATGTTCTTGGGAAGAGCACAAGGGGCCTGAAGGCAACTGCCTTCACCTGGTGTTTTGTCTTAATAATGCAAGATGAGCATGTTGGTTCAGGCCAATGAGCCAACCAGTCCATTTTCCTTTTTCACACAGACACCTGCCAGAAACCAGCAAGCAGGATTCGAGCAAAGAGAACTCTCCCTTCCTGTGGTTACCAGGAACTGGCATTCAGAATCACTGCTGTCCTTTCCTATTCAGCACCAGGTGAATAGGGAGGAATACTTCATGGGAACATAGCATCATAGGCTAGGGCCACAGAGTTAGAAGGGACCAGGCCACCTTATCCAAACTCTACAGCATCCCTGATAGGTGATGATTCAGCCTCTGCCTAAAAACCTCCAACAAAAAAATGCCACAGGAACACTTAGGGGTGGATTTAGATTTGATGAGGCCCTAAGCTACTGAAGATAATGGGGCCCTTTGTATGTCCAGCTGTCCTTTGTCAACAACAAATTGTCACTGTTTTTTGTGTTGAATATATGCTATATGGCAATTTATGGACCTAAAGCCATTTGCACATAACAAAATACATATGTATTTTATCAATGTACATCCAGTTTTTTCCCTTTAAATTTTCTGGGGGGCCCCCAAGAGAGTGGGGCCCTAAGCTATAGCTTGTTTAGCTTATATGTAAATCCAGCACCGGGAACACATTTCCTGAGTCATACCATTGGTCTATCTAGCAGTAATGAAGATTTCCCCTAATTTGGGGGTGTCAAAATTTGAAATTTTAACCCTCGGAAGCAACAGAGAACACATTAGCTCCATATTATCTATGTGATCGTTTATCGAATTTTGGGAGATGGCTATCACATTGCTCCTCATTTAAGGCTTTTCTTGGCTGGCCGTGCCCAACTCCTTACTTGGTCTCCAGGTCAAATGTAGATTCCACGTGACTATCGTATCTATAGGTGAAGGTAAAGGTACCCCCGCCCGTACGGGCCAGTCTTGCCAGACTCTAGGGTTGTGCGCTCATCTCACTCTATAGGCCGGGAGCCAGCGCTGTCCGCAGACACTTCTGGGTCACGTGGCCAGTGTGACAAGCTGCATCTGGCGAGCCAGCGCAGCACACGGAACGCCGTTTACCTTCCCGCTGGTAAGCGGTCCCTATTTATCTACTTGCACTTGGGGGTGCTTTCAAACTGCTAGGTTGGCAGGCGCTGGGACCGAACGACGGGAGCGCACCCCGCCATGGGGATTCGAACCGCTGACCATGCGATCGGCAAGTCCTAGGCGCTGAGGTTTTACCCACAGCGCCACCTGCGTCTATAAAGCATCACTAATGCTGCCCGTCTTGGAGTTCTTCCCAAGCCTTCAAGTGGCTGCGAATTGCATAAGATAATTAGGAAGCAGTTCTTTTTGTCTGGGCTTGATCTTGACTTTGGTTGCCTCCAGACTGCCGGGATTTTGCGGGCAAGATGCAATAGCATCCCTGGAACATTTACGTTTGCACAATTAAAGTGAATTAAAACACCCTGGCATGGCAAAGCCACTTAAAGACAACAAACATGATGGCTCGGCTCTGCTTCCATGGTTGGAGGCGGCAATGTTTCTGAATACCAACTGCTGGAAACCACAAGAGGAGAGAGGGCTCTTGTGCTCAGGTTCTGCTTGTGGGTTTCCCACAGGTTTTTGGGTGGCCACTGTGAGCCACTCACCTGCTCCAGCAGAGCTCTTCAAATGTTCTTACAGCAAGAAATACACTATAAAAAAGTGTGTTATAAATGACTAACAGGACACTGTATAACCACCATGCAAGCAAATCAGGATGAATCCTCTTTGTCACATATGTTGTTGTTTAGTCGTTTAGTCATGTCCGACTCTTCATCACTCTATAGACCAGAGCACGCCAGGCACTCCTGTCTTCCACTGCCTCCCGCAGTTTGGTCAAACTCACATTGGTTGCTTCGAGAACACTGTCCAACCATCTCGTCCTCTGTCGTCCCCTTCTCCTTGTGCCCTCCATCTTTCCCAACATCAGGGTCTTTTCCAGGGAGTCTTCTCTTCTCATGAGGTGGCCAAAGTATTGGAGCCTCAGCTTCAGGATCTGTTCTTCAGTGAGCACTCAGGGCTGATTTCCTTCAGAATGGAGAGGTTTGATCTTCTTGCAGTCCATGGGACTCTCAAGAGTCTCCTCTAGCACCATAATTCGAAAACATCAATTCTTCGGCGATAAACCTTCTTTATGGTCCAGCTCTCACTTCTATACATCACTTCTGGGAAAATATATGGTCACATATATGGTCACATATATAGTCATATTAAAAAAGGTGAAGGTAAAGGACCCCTGAAAATTAAGTCCAGTCGCAGATGACTGTGGGGTTGCGGCGCTCATGTCGCTTTACTGGCTGTGGGAGCCGATGTTTGTCTGCAGACAGTTTTTCTGGGTCATGTGGCCAGCATGACTAAGCCACTTTTGGCGCAACGGAACACCGATACCAGAGCAGCGCACGGAAATACCATTTACCTTCCCTCTGGAGTGGTACCTATTTATCTACTTGCACTTTTGGCGTGCTTTTGAACTCCTGCTAGGTTGGCAGGAGCTGGGACCGAGCAACGGGAGCTCACCTTGTTGTGGGGATTCGAATCAGCATGCCCAAAAGACTCAGTAGTTTAGACCACAGTGTCACCTGCAGGGTCATATAACCTCCCCAAAAAATAAAACAGAGTAATTACATAATAAAGACAGGATATAGTCTAACTTCTGCATAAGCTTTGTGGATGAACGTTGAAGAAACAGGCTGTTTGGAGAAGCCCAGGGAGATGTGGGTTTGAGTCTCAACTCATCCAGGAATCTTGCTAAATGACCTAGGGTCAGTCACAATGGGGGAGGAGGGGGTGCGTTTCACAAGATATCCATATGGAGCCACTGCATGTAGGAGTCAGCAAAGTCAGAGGTAGGGTGTTGGGGTGTGTGTCTCAGAGGATGTGCAAACATGGGATGGGGGCTGATGAGTGCAGCCCCACTGCTCTTTTCTGTATATTTAATAAACATATGGAGGGGGTGTTGGAAAACGCCCTGGGGTGTCCCTGCAGCCCCTGAACTCTGAGCGTCCTCCAATATGCGCAGCTCTGGAAAAGGCATTTCCCTTCTTCTCCAGTGTGCTTCAGTGACATATATCAAATGGTATATGCACACTAATCTTCTAGCATAACACAGCAAGAAGCGTGAGACATTGTAGAGCTAATCTACGTATTTATTTACACACTATGTACAAACAAAGGAGTCATGCGTCCTCTCTCTCCAGCTCTGAGAGAAGAACAGGCACAAGTAAAAGCAAAAGTACAGTACAATAGTACATATAGTAGTACCTCGGGTTACCTACACTTCAGGTTACATATGCTTCAGGTTACAGACTCCGCTAAGCGATAAATATTACCTCGGGTTAAGAACTTTGCTTCAAGATGAGAACAGAAATTGTGCAGCAGCGGCAGCAGGAAGCCCCATTACCTAAAGTGGTGCTTCAGGTTAAGAACAGTTTCAGGTTAAGAAAGTACCTCCAGAACAAATTTAGTTCTTAACCCGAGGTACCACCATACAGCAGAAGAGATAAGACTGTCTTCCATTCCCACACTCTTTCCAGACATGTGATTTACACCAATCTCATCTGCAGCATCGGAGGCATGAAATACTAACAGGGGGATCTTGTTTGTGAACAGCCAGAATCAGGGAGCCAGACCTATTTCATGGTGTTGTCGTGAGAATAAACTTGGAGAATGCCCTCTCCTAAATCTCATCTGTATGTCACTACAAACCCTCTGGAGGAAAAGGGTCCCTTCTCTTTTTGACTATCAAAAGTGGGAATTGAGAGCCTGAAAAAGGAAGATGCATTTCCCAAGGGAAACTCCAAGTTCAAAATCAAGGACATGCAGACAAATGTAGACAAAGCTGCACCGGTCCATCAATGAAACCCATCACGTTTGTGGATATTATTGATGTATTGAGTTCATATCTCATCTTCTTATATCCAAGGAGCTCAAGGTGGCACACAGGGTTCTCCCCACAAGTAGCCCTGTCAGGTGGGCGAGCCTGAGAGGCTCAAGGTCACCTCACACTTCATGGCCAAGTGGGGATTTGAACTCCGGTCTCCCATATCCTAGTCTGGCTACACCACCATTACACCACCCTGACTCTACAAAAGTGTACAGTCCAGAGGACTGGAGGTGTTGAAACAGCACACGTGATTTCACAACTAGGGTATGAGACATCCCGTATGTTCTTTAACTGCAGCTGTGATGTGATCAAAAGTAAACCCTTCAAAATGTTCAGTTCAATAAGCCAGTCCCATTGCTGCCCTGCACTGGTGGTATCCGGAAACAAATATTTGCTGGAAGGGGAAGTGAGCTGTTGTTCATTTGAAAATGTGCAATAACTTATTGTTCTCTATTGCTAGTACAGGGTCTAAGCGGAAAAGAAGATCTGGTTCAAAACAGACTTTATTTGTCAATGTATCATTGCTGTTGCTGTTGCTATCGTCCCGTCGTCAAGCTATCAGAGTCCCTTATTCGGCCTTTAGAACTAAGCACATTTATCTAGGAAGCAAATCCAGATGAAATTAGGTTCCTGTCACACAAATGCAGAACCAAAATAGCCGTTTTCCTTCAGTGTGTGGATTTTAAAAACCACATGGTTAGGATGAACCAATCCATTGAGAAGGAGGGTTCTGACTGGGTAAAAATACACATGAAACACCCCTTTCCAGCAGTATGGGATTGCCCCACAGAAATGTAGTTCCCATGCTGCATTCAGAAAGACAACTTACTTCTGAATACTGAATGAATCTGTCATTTGTGGTTCTCTAAGTTTCTCATTTTTCTAGTCTTTAATTCAGTTCTCCACATTTCTGCAGTGATTTGCGGGCCTTAAAAAACAACGCATGAAAATTCAGCAGCATTTTAGTACTAATGTCTCTCAATAAATACAGTTTCCCTAACAGAATGCTTATTTTTTGCCCACATTTCTCCTTAAAACATGCATTTCTGTGCATATTGTTTGGTTGGAGAACTGCATCACAAAATTCAGGTAAGTGCCAATTCTGAAGGATTGCTGCTTTTTGTTTCGGAAAGCGAGCATTCTTCTCATTCTTCTGAGAACAAAATCAAATTTCTCCTTTGTCCCTACTTTTGAGAGAACATGTTTAGGATTGTGCTACAGTTTTCTGAAATATGCTTTGGAGTTCTGTGGATCTCTACAGGATTTCTCCTTTTTGTGAAATCTTAACCCTTCCATCTGTTTTGCTGTTGAGAACTTAACGCTTCCATCTGTTTTGCTGGGAGAACGCTTTCACTATTGCTTGTGTTCATTTGAAAATTGGTTCCTGACATCAGAAGCCTGTCCCAGCCAATGCTGAATCTTCCAAACCTCCAAAACCCCAAACAATGAAAGTCCTAAGCCAGAGGACTTGTGCTTCGAGCTGCCTAAGGGCACTTTTGGCTGTGCTGCTGTTTCCCACTAGCAACTCGTGATGTGCAAGAACCATTATTCTACTCCGCATCGGGTAGAGTCTTCTCCAAGCCTCTTCCATGGCCTCCTCTGAGCCAGCCAGTTCTGCTATGCTCCTCAGAACTGTGAAACTGGAAAGTTCACAAGTGTCACAGAATACTTGTTGCACACTTGTGACAGACTTTATCTGTCAATCTATCATTGCTGTTGCCGTTGCTATCGTCCTGTGGCATCCTTGCTCTTTTAGTGTGGCAGCACCTGTACCTAAGTAAAGGTACCCCTGACCATTAGGTCCAGTCGTGACCAACTCTAGGGTTGCGGCGCTCATCTCACTCTATGGGCCGAGGGAGCCGGCGTTTGTCCACAGACAGCTTCTGGGTCATGTGGCCAGCATGACTAAGCCGCTTCTGGTGAACAAGAGCAGCGCACAGAAATGCCATTTACCTTCCCACTGGAGCGGTTCCTATTTATCTACTAGCACTTTGACGTGCTTTCGAACTGCTAGGTTGGCAGAAGCAGGGACCAAGCAATGGGAGCTCACCGCGTCACGGGGATTCGAACCGCCGACCTTCTGATCAGCAAGTCCTAGGCTCTGTGGTTTAACCCACAGCACCACCCGCGTCCCTAGCACCTGTACCTAGGGGGATCAATTCTGTGCTGCTAATGCAGAAGTTTGAATTCACTGTTGGAGATGCACTCCGCTGTCTCTCAAGATAGATGGATACCTACAGCAAAACAAAGAGTTACCAACACTTGTATGATGCCTGAATGCAATGGTCCAGTTTCCACAGACAGAACGCCAGTCCTCTTTGCGATGTCACTATAAGCATTGATTGAATTGCAAGTGAAGCAACCGGTGCTTTAAGCAATTCCCAGCATTCCCAGCACATAAATTTGGTGGTGTGAAATAACTAGTGATTGCCATCATGCGATGTTCAAAGTGTTGGCTTTCTGTGGCAAAGATTCCTTTTGACTGTGCCCTCACATGGTGAAAGCTGGTCATTGCCAGAGGAAATCAAGGTCTTCAACATGTTACCCTGCAAATGTAAAACAGAAAACATGACTAAGTAGAGGGAAGGGCTATAGCTCAGTAGCAGGGCATCTGTTTTGCACACAGGAAATCCCAGTCACAGTCCCTGGGATCTCCAGGTTTGGGAATGTTTCCTGCCTGCAATATCTCCAGCTCTCCCAGTCAGTGTAGAGAATACTGAGTGGCCTGGACCAACGGTCTGACTCAGTACACGGAAGCTTCCTTATGTTCTCTTTGCGCTAACATATAAAAATGTAGCATGAGGATTGGCCCATGGCTTTCCTTGTTAGCTAATTGTTTGAGGTGAGAATGGGCAACGAATCAAATGTGACTCATTGTGTATCTTCTGAAATTTCACACGTTCAGCCTATCAAGCTATGACTGTAACTCTGCAGTGAATAATACGAGGTGTGAACTCCTGCTTAGTAAGAGCAATTTGGAAAATCACCACCCGTTCAACCTGACCTTCCTACTGTAAAGCGATGGCCTCTGAACGGGTGGTATTTTGGCTGCACCTGTTCAAGTCCAGCACCTTTCATCTGCAGATCAAAATGGGCTTTAAAAGCATTTATTATGCTTCATAAGAAGCAAGAACGGTGTTATTATCCTCATTTTATAGTTGATGAAACTGAAGCCGGAGTTATGATTCCTGGCTCTGTGCTATAACCACTAGAGAGCACTTCCTCCTTTCATGCTGACACCTGCCAAGCATCTGCTTTCAAAGAGCTGGGCTTTCCAACTGGTTTCGTAATGGGAGGATGACACATTTGGCATACCGGTGTAGATCAAAGCACATACCTTCCCAGTTCAATATCTTGTCTATTGTAGTAAACCAGGGCCTGGTGCTTCAAAGAGAACAGACCACTCCTTCCATAATGCAGCCCCAGAATTGTGCAATTCTTCGCAAGGGAGGGGGGATCACAATGTCTAAGGTTAGCGCACAGCTTCTTCTTACCCTAACACATGAAATCACCAACATTTCATTTTTTTCTGCCTACTAACATGGATGAAGCCCATGTAGAGCTGGAAGGAAGTTTCCACTTCTATTCGTGAGAGACTTACTTCCGTTCTTACTCCTAGTAAATGTAGATAGGATTGCACACTCAGTGCACCAGAAAAAGTATTTTTTTTAAAAAAAAAAAAAGCCCAAAATTACATCAGTGTCACGGGGGCCCTGCAGATACCCCTTTTTGTTGTGAATTCATGATGATTTTTCAGGGATGTTCTATATACCATCCCACTTTCAAAACTGTTTCCAATCAGTGCATGACTAGCAACTTCCTACTGAAATCCTGCAACCTTTTTATACCACAAATGTTCTGACTTATTTTTGTCCTGCTCTTGTTGTGCAATATAGTGTGAGAACATTGGGGAAGCGTCACAGGACAGTTCATAAAGCAGGATGTTGTGTGGACAGTTAAGTATAAATCCACTAAAGGTAAAGGCAAAGGGACCCCTGACCATTAGGTCTAGTCGTGGACGACTCTGGGGTTGTGGCGCTCATCTCACTTTATTGGCCGAGGGAGCTGGCGTACAGCTTCCGAGTCATGTGGCCAGCAGGACTAAGCCACTTCTGGTGAACCAGAGCAGCGCACGGAAACACCGTTTACCTTCCCACCAGAGCGATACCTATTTATCTACTTGCACTTTGACATGGTTTTGAACTGCTAGGTTGGCAGGAGCAGGGACTGAGCAACAGGAGCTCACTCCGTCGTGGGGTTCAAACCGCCAACCTTCTGATTGGCAAGTCCTAGGCTCTTTGGTTTAACGATACTAATGCACTATTAACGCATAAATAATGTGCTGCAAAATAAACCGACCGACCTCCCCGCAAAAGCACACCCATTCTGGAGGGGCTCATTGATCCCTCCCGACAATTTATTTATTGTAGGCCAAATTAGATTTGCCTTTTATAACACTGTTTGACACTGGATTCACAGGGGCAGCAGATCCAGCCTCTAAGCTATGTTGCTGCCGCCATGGTAGCAGAAATGGCTGCGGTGCACTCCTTGGAGGCTGACTGTGTTTCTTGCTTGGCAGCTCCCCATGTTGCTTTTCCCGCGGCCTCTCCGCAAATAGGAAGGATTGAAGAGGTACAAATTCTACCAAAAACAATTTTGGACTTAACCCAGTTTTGTTGAGAATAAAACCAGATTGGACAACATGAATGCGGAGATGGAAACTAAACGAACTTTTATTGAAAGATGAAAAGATAGTAGAGGGTGCAAAGAAAACATTGAAGGAATACTTTGAACTGAACAACAAACAACTTAGTGAAGTAAGAACAATATGGGACGCGAGCAAGGCGGTCATCAGGGGATATTTTATAAAACAAAATGTAATATTAAGACAAGAAAGTGAAAAAGAAAAAATGGGAGGAAATAAAGAAAAAAGAAATTAAATAAACAACCATGCGATGACAAAATTGAAAGAGAAATTTAACTATTGCAGGCAGAATACACATTAAAAATAGAGCAAGAAATGGAATCAAATTTGAGAATGGGTAAACAGAATAATTTTGATTTTGCCAACAAACCAGGTTAATACCTGGTATGGCAACTCAAAAAGAGGAGAAATGAAACACAAATAAATAGAATAAAAATAAATGAGAAATGTATAGATGATCCTAAGATAATAATGCAAATAGGAAGAGCTTCAGGTCCCCACCCACCCCGAGGGAGGAAATGACAGAGACTGCCCTCTGGGGTCTCCTAGGGTCTGCACAGACCTGGTGTGATTCAGAGTGGGCCTCTTTCTACCCTGAGATGGCTTTTGATTCCCCTCATTCTGTTCCTGCTGTAGACCTTCGCTGCACTCCCCTCTTTCAAAGGTGGCAGACGTAGCGGATGTTTGGCGACATTGATATCTACCTCCCTCTCAGCCTCAATGACTCCTAATGTAGATCTTCACTCCCCCCCCCCCTTGTTCATTGGCGGGAAGGCCCCATTTTGTGGTTTGCCTCAGGTACCAAAATGTATTGGGCTGCCTCTGCCTCTGGGTGACTCCAAGAACCCTTGCACGGAATGTTATTCAAGGACAGAAAACGTCCAAGAAACCAGAGCTTGCACCTGACATCTTGAGAAATCTGCCATGTTACCTCAAAACCCACCACCGAAAGGCAAGAAAGTTCCTGTTAAAAACCCCTGTGATGGTGCCTATTGTTGGGCTAAGGATTATAGCTGCTTAGTTGCACAAATTCATGTGCAAAAAATAATGGTAATAATAAACTGCACACTCATCACGCACATCAGATAATTGCATGCCCTCCCATATGTATTTATACAGTCAGACTGAAGCAATTAGCAGAAATTAGTGTCAAAAGAAGCATCACATTTTGCATGCTCAGGGTTAGTAAAGCTTTGCAAGACTCTGCTCGGATTCTGGTAGTTGGAACTGGCTGTGAATGTATTAAATATTTGGACAACTTTTACTACCACAGCCCTTTCTTTTGCATAGCACTGTGCCAGCCATGTAGCTAATCTGGTTGAAGCAGCTTCAGTTTTTGTCCTGCTAAGGCATTTTGTATTATCAGGAAGAAGGGAGCAAAACACTGTCCACCTGCTTTCCAGCTGCTTTGAATCTTTTCTGTAACCATAGGACTGTCGCCTCATCTGTACCCTCGAACATCTTGAGTCCCAAAACTGGGACATGCTTCTGTGAGAGCCATGTGACCCGTGCGAGATCACAGAGTCCAAAAGACACACTTGGGGGGACAGATGTGCTCTCGTGCAAGAAAACAGGATATCCCATTGTGAGGGGACGGGACACTTGCAGGTTATGCTCATTTAAACCCCTATATAGAAGTGGAGAGGGACGCAGGTGGCGCTGTAGGGACGCAGGTGGCGCTGTGGGTTAAAGCCTCAGCGCCTAGGACTTGCCGATCGAAAGGTCGGCGGTTCGAATCCCTGCGGCGGGGTGCGCTCCCGCTGCTCGGTCCCAGCGCCTGCCAACCTAGCAGTTCGAAAGCACCTCCGGGTGCAAGTAGATAAATAGGGACCGCTTACCAGCGGGAAGGTAAACGGCGTTTCCGTGTGCGGCTCTGGCTCGCCAGAGCAGCGATGTCACGCTGGCCACGTGACCCGAAAGTGTCTCCGGACAGCGCTGGCCCCTGGCCTCTTGAGTGAGATGGGCGCACAACCCCAGAGTCTGTCAAGACTGGCCCATACGGGCAGGGGTACCTTTACCTTTACCTTTATAGAAGTGGAGAAGAAATTCATTTGGTCGGTGCAGCTTTAAGCAAGTTGAATTAATTCACACCTCCCAAACTAAATGCACAGATTGAGTTGTAATTATCCTTCAGTTTTTGCACTTCTCCAGATTTCGTGCTATGCTTCTTGGCTTTAAAAGTGTGCCAGTATGCATTTTAAAAGTATGTACTTTAGGTTTCAAATGTGTTTAGAAGCACATGCATGGGGATAAAATATATATATTTAAATACGGAAATAGATTTCTATTCCACACCATCACCTGCTGCTGCCAGGGAAACATGTAACCTTGCACAGTGATAGCCTCACATCATCAGACACATGTTCCCATATGTTACTGGGAAGTTCTGGATTCGCGCATTACATGTTTAGGTGTACACTTGAACCATTGGTGTACATCTAAAAACATAACAATGTGGAGCAGCACTTTTAGTTTAGATTAGTGATGGAGAAACCTTTGCAGTCCAGGGGCTGCATTCCACCATGGAAAACTTAATGGGAGCCACAAGCCAATAGTGGGTGGGATCTGAAGCAAAAGTGGCAGAGCCACAGATGTGATGCTTACCTTTCTAAAAATAGGCTTCATTCCAGCTCAAGTTCACGGGCTTTTTTTATGCACACATGAGCACTGGAAAAAGAGTGTGGCCAGTGAGGGATGCTACCTAGGGTTGTATGATTGGGTGAGAGTCCCAAAGGGCAGACAAAGAAGAAGAAGAGGAGTTTGGATTTGATATCCCGCTTTATCACTACCCGAAGGAGTCTCAAAGTGGCTAACATTCTCCTTTCCCTTCCTTCCCCACAACAAACACTTTGTGAGGTGAGTGGGGTTGAGAGACTTCAAAGAAATGTGACTAGCCCAAGGTCACCCAGCAGCTGCATGTGGAGGAGCGGAGACACGGACCTGGTTTCCCAGATTGCGAATCTACCGCTCTTAACCACTACACCACACTGGCTCTCACAAAGGGGGCCACAGGACTGCATTTGGTTCCCTAGCCTGAAATTCCCCACCCCTGGGTTAGATGGCAGGACAAAGGGTCCTTGTCTCTATCGCCAGGTAATGCTCTAAGGCCATGGTTCCCAACATGGGGCACACACTCCACTGGGGGGCAATTTGATTTTGAAGGAGATCAATTTGAGAATGAGTTATTAATAGTGAATGGCCTTTTAGGCTTCCTCCACGTGAATAGGAGTTCACTTTTTGAATAATTATAATGATATGTCCCTGGGGGGGGGGGACATCACGATTTTAGAGATGCTTAGGTGGGGCATGGCCCAAGAAAGGTTGGCAACCACTGATCTAAGCAAAAGAAGAAGGAGCTCCACCAAGGACGAAAAAATGGTTTTTCCCAAATGTCCCTAGGCATGTGTCACTGCCGTTAGCCCATGGTGAATAATCCACTTGATCACTTTCGCAGAGATGGGACCCATGCAAGGCAATAAAGGGAAGGGCTTGGGCTGGGGTGGTTGGGACACAGTCATCTCCTGTTTCCTGGAACCAAGGGGGTGCCACTTCTCCTTTCTAACTCCCATCACTGAGCTAACAGGAAGTCCGTTTCCACCCCAAGCCCGGACGCTGAACTCTTGACATAGGCACGCACCCAGGGCTTGCACAAGATCTCAAGGGGTTCTCTCTACTTACTCACTCTTCTGCCTTAATCTAGCTCCCCTATCTGTTCTCAGGGTCTGGTCTCCAACTTCCTTTTTGTCAACCTGCTGTTGCACAAGATGAAACCAAAACCTAACTGTATAAGTGGTGGCCGGGGGGACTCCAAAGAGGGAAGGGATCCCGTACATCCTGCATCGCTGAGGGGGGTGGAGGTCATTTACGGGAGTTACAGTCAGGCAGTTTCTAAATGCAGCACCCTACAAACTCCATTCATATCCGCTTCCCCAAATAGTGTTGGGTAAGAACTTTCCTGGACGATACAGGAGCTGGAATCGGTCTGCTCATCCCTCATCAAAGCTAAAACTGAAAGTTCTAATTTACCAAAGATTAGAAAAGAAGAACAGGCTCGTTATCAGAGGGGATTGGAGAGAGTATGTACTTAGGAGGAATTTGATTCGATTTGCGTCTGTGCTTTCCAAAAAATACAATAATTGAAACAAAGCCATTCTTCAAAATTCAAGCTTCTCTGAGCTTTGCATGGGAATATTCCAGCCAAGTCTTGTATACCAATATGCATATACCAGAGTAAAGTGTGCAGGAAAACACATATAATAGTGAACAGTGCATACAAAAATGCATTATGTTACAGGGAAATTGCTTTCCAAAAATGTGTATTTTGGGGAAAACTGCATTAAAATTTGGTATGTTAGGAGAAAGATACACAAAACTGCTGGTGATTTTTTTTAAAAAAAATCACAAACTGATGTGGAAATGTAGAGAACTGAAGACTGGAAAATGAGAAACAGCAAATGACAGATTTGGTTGTTTTTCTCCCCCCCCCCCCCAACTATTTTTGAAAGCACAAAGAATCCCCCAAAGAATCCTGGGAATTATAGAATTGAAAGGAGTAAACTGCAGGACATAGGATTCTTTGAGGGAAGATATGACTGGTACAGGTGTGTGTGTTTGTGTGTGTGTGTAATTTTCAAGAAAAAAGAATAAAAACATAAACATAAACATTATCAAAACAATTAGTCCCCACAACACCCCTTCCTTTCCCTGAACAGAAGTTTTATGTGTCAAATTTTCTGCCATCTTAAAGCAGAGGGACAAAACAAATTCAGAGCTGGAATTCACACACATACACCAGAAACAATATTATAAGATCAGCCTATTTGGAAAAAATCTGGTTGGCTGCAGGTCCCAAGAGTTATGTGAGCTGGTCATGGTAGCCAGCTAGACAATATTTTTCATGGTAATAAAATGTTTCCTCTTGGCCCATTGGAGAACTAAAGCACCAAGAAAAATGCAACGGGGGCATTTTCTTCCTTTATTTATTGCTATGTCATAAGTGGTCTCACGTGCACACTGCCCATAGCCTCCCTGTAAAATAATCAAGACCAATGCTCAGCAAAGAACAGATATAATCTAACCTCCGTGTAAGTTTTGTGCAGGCAAAGCAGAATGAATGTTCAAAAAACAACTATTCTGAAGGAAGCCACAGTCCACTGCATGCCAAAAGGGCATCCATTTTGTGAACAGAGAAATATGGAAAAACATAGGCACTTATGGACTGTGTGTGTGTGTGTGTGTGTGTGTAGCATGCCCTTTGTACATGGAAACTGTTGCACCACATATGAAAGGCAAGGACTCCCAACTGGTTATGCGACAGTCGTCGGTTGATTGGCATGTGACTAGGGTTATGCAAGAGCAGGTCTTGGCACTACCACTGGACAAAATAAATGTTTCTAACATGTGTGGCATCTTCAACTTGATCATCTCACCGCAAGCCCTGATTGGCACTAGGAAGTTTCAAAACTTTAAATGTGTCAGCCAGGTAGAACAGGTATAATGCAGATTTAGTTGAGTTTGATTTAGATGAGTTATTTTACTTTTTTTAAAGGAGTGTGACTAATCTGTCAAAGCATCACGCAGACGAGGAAGAATATCAGCAATGGAGCGCTGCATCAAAAGCCCCTTCCTACCATTCATAACAAGTCTGCATTGGGTAAGACTCCACCTTTCAAGTGCCATAAAGCAATAGAGTGACTTTCCCCTTGGAAGGGCTTTGTTGTTTAGTATGTCCCACGGAGGACCTTACGGTCTTCAAACAAAAACATTTTGAAGGTCCTGGGCCACAGGGAGGTTAGGCTGGCCTCAACCAGAGCCAGGGCTTTTTCGGCCGTGGCCCCGATCTGGTGGAACACTCTGTCACAAGAAACTAGGGGCCTGTGGCACTTGACATCTTTCCTCAGGGCCTGCAAGACAGAGCTGTTCCACCAGGCCTTGGGCCAAGGCACAGTCTGACCCCCTCTTTTGGTAATCCTCATAAAACTCTAGCCCATTGGTTACCATTAATTTGATTTTTAATTGATTTTAGAATGAATTGATTTTAGAATGCTGTGTTACTTTTATTGTTGTTAGCCACTCTGAGCCCAGCTTTGGCTGGGCAGGGCAGGATATAAATAAAATTTATTATTATTATTATTATTATTATTATTATTATTATTATTATTATTTTCAATTCTTTAGTGTGAAAAAGCTTTGGAAAAATACGTCAAACGAAGCTCTTGGTTTGATTATTATTATTATTATTTTAAAAAAGGAAGCTAGTAACCTATAAAACTAGATGGTGGGAGCACTGCAAATTCTAAAGAAAACGAAAACGAAAGAAAAACTCCCTGTTGTCATGGTTTGAGCAACGTTGTGAATTTCAAAGAAATCATCTTACTTGGAAAACTGTCTGATGTTATTTCTCTTGCTTCACAAAAACAGCTTTCCTCAAACTGGTGCCTTCTCGATGTTGTGGACTGTATCCAACTATGTCCTAGTTGGACCCAGTGAAATTAATGGAACCACAAGTGCAGGCACTCCAAGAATCCTGGCAACTTCCGTACGATGAAAGGTCAAAGAGTTTGGACTCTTTAGGGAAGAGGTGAGTAAGAAGAGGTAACACGTTGGAAGTTCATAAAATTACGCATGGTATGAAGGAAGCAGGGCATACTGAAGCCGCACAATTCACACCCACAAGTGATGGCCACCAACTTACATTAAAAAAGGATTAGACAAATTCTTGGAAGGCAAGGCTATCAGTGCCTCTTAGCCAAGATGGCAATGTTTTGCATCCACTATCAGATGAATCCTTCCTCTGAGTTGCTGGGAATTGCAAGTGGGCTCTTAGCTGGCAAGGCTTCCCATAGGCCTCTAGTTGGTCACTGGAAGAAGAGGATTTTGAACTAGATGGGCCATAGGCCCAATTCAGCAGATTTTTGTTAAATAAGCAAAACCCAGAGACATCACCTTGCCAACAAAGGTCTGTATAGTTAAAGCCATGGTTTTCCAGTAGTGATGTATGGAAGTGAGAGCTGGGCCATAAAGAAGGCTGATTGCCAAAGAATTGATGCTTTTGAATTATGGTGCTGGAGGAGACTCTTGAGAGTCCCATGGACTGCAAGAAGATTAAACCTCTCCATTCTGAAGGAAATCAGCCCTGAGTGCTCACTGGAAGGGCAGAGCCTGAAGCTGAGGCTCCAATACTTTGGCCATCTCATGAGAAGAGAAGACTCCCTGGAAAAGACCCTGATGTTGGGAAAGATGGACACAAGAAGAAGGGGACGACAGAGGACAAGATGGTTGGACAGTGTTCTCGAAGCTACAATCATGAGTCTGACCAAACTGCAGGAGGCAGTGGAAGACAGGAGTGCCTGGCGTGCTCTGGTCCATGGGGTCACAAAGAGTCGGACACGACTAAATGACTAAACAAACAAACAAAAGCAAAACCCAGTAATTGTCAAACACTGCAGAAATTGTGGGTCTCCTTCTCCATGAATCTTACCATCTTGCCTGGATGAAGTTTCAGCTTATATGCCTTTAGCCAGTCTATCACTGCATTCAGACCATAGCTGTCAACTTTTCCCTTTTTTAAAGGGAAATTCCCTTATTCCGAATAGGATTCCTCGCAAGAAAAGGGAAAAGTTGACAGCTATGATTCAGACACCTGCACAGAACTTAGTCCCCCCACCTCACCCGGCCCCTGTAATACAGAGGAAGGTTATCAGCATTTTTATGATGTCCTGCTCCAAACCTGTCAATTTGCCATAGGATCGTGAGAACTAGCACACAATGAACTAATGAGGGTAGAGACAAGATGCTTGTGAAAGAACAACAGTATTCTAATCAGGGGTGTGGCATTTTATGTTGGAGCACTGAGATCAAACCTTGTCCTTGGCTGGATTTCCACGGGTATAAATCAGTTGATTACGCACTGGGGGCAGCTGTGTAGCCCTTTAAACTGATGCTCTGTTGACCCTCCCATATGTGTTCCCCAGATCCAAAACGTAAGCCTCTGAGATGCCATTAACAACAAATAGGCAATATTTAACTTTTTCATCTTTCGCATATTCTTAATAACAAGCAACGCAAGTCTATAAAACCAGATGCTCACAGTTTGTTATTTTAGAGCTGGGTTTTTGGCAACAGCAAAGGGGGTAAAGCACTTCCTGGTGCTTGGAATCCTTACTTATTGAAGGATAATTTATCATGTTCATAATGTGCCATTGTGCCTTCTGCAATGCTATGGCACTGCTGAAGCTAAGCAGGCATTGACATGATCTTTGCCTAGTCAGGAAAGCTCTGGGAAGACACGGAAGGTGTTCTGAGGTTTTTCTTTAAAGAGAGAACTGAATCATTAATATCAGCAGTATTGCATATATCAAATGGGAACTGCAACAAAATGTTGCAGTGCAAAATTAACTTCAATTATAAGATATCAATCAAATCAAAAGTTAAGAATGGAGTGGAAGTATTTCGAAGATTATACAGTGGTACCTCGGATTAAGTACTTAATTCGTTCTGGAGGTCCGTTCTTAACCTGAAACTGTTCTTAACCTGAAGCACCACTTTAGCTAATGGGGCCTCCCGCTGCTGCCATGCCAGTGCCACGCGATTTCCGTTCTCATCCTGAAGCAAAGTTCTTAACTTGAGGTACTATTTCTGGGTTAGCAGAGTCTGTAACCTGAAGCGTATGTAACCTGAAGCGTATGTAACCCGAGGTACTACTGTATGTCAAAATATTGTTCTAAAAATGACATGTTAATAGGCTTAGTATAAAAAATGTCCCAGAATATTTTTTTGTACATTGCACACTGATGCTTTCCCCCAAGCCTGCAGATATTTCCTGTTTGGGGTTAGGTAGTGTCATCTTGACTACAGAAGAACAAGCACTTGGAAAATGAGTTCACGGTTAGTATATAGCAGGGGTAGTCAATGTGATGCCCTTGAGATATTGTTGAATTTCCATCAGTCCCAGCCACCATGCGAGTTGGAATTCAACATCTGGAGGACTGGCTACTCCTGATATGTAGGGAGAAATAGGAAGTAGTAGTGGAGGTGGCTCAGAAGGCCTATCTACTAATACCTCCCACCCTGCCACTAAGCTACAGCCCCACTCCACCCCAGTTGCACGTGTCGAGGTGCAGAGGGCCAGGAGGCCAGCTGGCAAGCCCCAGCTCGTCCAACTCCTTCCATCTGCTTGTGCTCTGACATAAATCAGCAACCCAGGCTTCAAAGCCAGGGCACGCTATCAGCAGAGAGAACTGTGCACACCGGATAGGCATGAGGCTTGTGGAAGCATAATACAACTACAGATTTATCAATCATAAATCAGGACAATGAAACATGTCGTCTCTCTTTCTCGTTGTATCAGAAAGAACAGGTAAAAGCAAAAGCTATACACAACGGAAGTTCCCAGCAAGCTGTGCTGGAATGTAAACAGACATGTGACACGCAACAATTCCACACGTCTGCTCCTTAAGGTGGAATGGAAATGTCAACATCTCGTAGGGGGTGATAAGTCAAAACTGCTCAGGGACCCATCAAAAGCTTGATACAACCCCATTGGTATTGATGGATTGGGTTGGGTACTCTTGTTATCGATGGAAATGCCAGTCTGGTTCTTCAGTTCATAGAACACCTAATAAGCACTTTATTTTATTTGAGATAGGGAAGCAGCAAAATAAAAATAAGCAAGGGTGACATCAGCAGAGGGGTTGAGGAGACTCAACCTGAATGACTGTCGGCTGCATTCCTGCCTTTTATCTGCCTTTTAAAGACATTGAAAGAGGTGGAAGACTAGGAGATAGTTCTCCAGCTGTCTAGTTCAGCTCTTACACAACCCAGGATATTCTTTGCCCCAAACAGAAAGCATCAAGAGAAAGGCCCAAGAGAAAGGCCTTTCTCTTGGGCATTGTCGGCCAGAGTGTGCAAAAGAAGGATCGAATCTTTTTTATGTATGCTACAACAGCAGCAAGGATACTCATTGCTAAATGCTGGAAAACTCAAGATTTGCCCACACTGGAAGAGTGGCAGATGCAACTGATAGACTATATGGAACTGGCTGAGATGACTGGCAGAATCCGAGACCTGGGAGAAGAACTGGTGGAGGAGGACTGGAAGAAATTTAAGGATTATTTGCAAAAACATTGTAAATTGTATGGATGCTAAGAAAGATGTAAGATTTGTAATAACATGGCCCCAATAAATTAGTAATAAGGAATACAAATTTGAATGTAATTGAAAGAAAAGACAAATTTCGGATAAACAATATTTTACAATTAAGTCTTAACAAAAGAGTTGTTAAATTTCAAAATTTGAGATTTTAATAGTAGGAAATTTTATTGTATAAACTAAATTAAGTTAATAATTTGCTGTCAAAATTTATAAGTTTAGAAAGCAGGAACAAGAGGTGCGAGGAAGTCCAAGGAAGTGTATGAAATGTGGATATTGGAAAATGTTATGTTATTATGTGTTCTTTACTGTTAAACAAAAACCTAATAAACATTATTTAAAAAAAAAAGAAAGCATCAACCGTGCCAGAGGAACATCCCTTGGTCTTTGGGTGGGGTGGCACAAACTGACAAATGCAGCATTTGTGTTTAATTTGCATTTCATATTCCAAAGGGGTCTTTTCTTTTTGCTTTTTGCTTTAGCAAGGCCCAGAACACACCCAGCCTTGAGCGTTCTTGCAAACACATAGCGCTTTCTGCGCGGCTGTGTAATAATAGGGCCTTTATTGCTATTGTCTCAACAAGTGCAGATCGTTTATACCTATTTTTGGCTCACATGGCTGCCCTCATTACTCTGATTTATAAAATCTACTTTTGGCAACCAATCCCTTCACAAGGTATAATAAGGCAACCTGCCCTCCCTGTTTCCCTATGGTAGCGATAAGCCCTGTGGGTATATGGAACGTGGTGAACATTGCAAAGAATAACAATGGGGGTACTGTGGTGCTTGGGAGTCGAACGGGTAGAACACAGAACAATGGAGTCCATTATTGTCAGCTTCAACAACACATGAAGTGTTAAGGAGGATATCTAAATGGAGTTTATATTACAGGTCAAAGTATACACGCCACCTGTGTGAAGAAAAAACAACAACATCCGGACTCCAGTGTACTTATAAGGAAGTCCGTTTGGCACCATTCTCAACTCTGCTCTGTAGTCCCAAGGCAACTGTATTAGAATTTGTCTAATAATTACCTTTTAAAGCCGTCTAAATTGGTGTCCATCTCATCTTGTGGTTGTAAATTTCATGGGTGGTATTCAACTAAGTTTTACTTTAATAGAGCCCACCCATTAAAATTAAGGGGTCTATTCTGAGTAAAACTTAGCTGAAACCCTATAGTTTCAACCAGGGCCAGCCCAAAGCATTTTGCTACCTGAGGTGAAGCTCAAAATGGTGGACACTCACATGCCTCCATTCTTCATACAGAAGCTGACTGGACCGACAGGTGAATCTTACTTCAACACTGGTGATTAGAGAGCACCTTCCATGTACCTGAGGACAGTGGGCTAGCTTGGGAGGCCCAGGGCAGGCCACAGGGCAGTTTTATCCTCCAAAGGCGTGCTGCTGCTCCCTGTACAATGGTGACTACTGCGTGAGGCAGCCATCTGACAATGCCTAATGGTGGTGGTAAGTTCTATCTGTATCTTTCTCTGTGCCAACTTCTCTTTGCCAACTTCCATAGTGTCCCCTACTGGTCCTGTTGAAGCAGAACAGCAGAAAGTAAGGAGAAAGGCAGGAAAAAACAACATACTGGTTTATTCTTTCTTTCCCCCCTGCTATTGCTCAATCACGTGGCACCACTGAAGTTGTCTCTGCCTTCATTTGGAAAGAAGAAGAGTCTTGCTCAGTCAGGCCAAAGGTCCATCTAGTCTGGCATACTTTTCTCACAGTGGACAACCAGATGCAGATGAGAAGTCCACAAGCAGGACCTGACCACAACAGTCTCCAGCAGTCTCCACCTGACCTCTTGCAGTCTTCAGGAGCTGATATTCAGAGGTTTACTGTGCCCAGCACTGGAGGTAGAACATAACAGCTCTCAGCATCCTTCACCAGCCACAATTCCCAGGGCATTTGTGGAAACCTTGGGTGCTTAAAATCATATTATGCTGCTTTAAGTGCGCATTGCGGCCAGGGTCATTGTCTCAGCTGTCCTCCAAGATCAAGTCCCTTTCAATTTCAGTTCACAGAGTGTCATGATTAAGTCTCAGAGGTGGATGGTGTTCGTTGGGACTGGTGGGGAAGAAGGGGGAAAGGCCAACAGTAGGGGGGCCCAGAGCCAATGAGAGCTGGAATGAATTTATTCACGTTTGACCTGCATGCACCTCCCTGCTGAGTTTGACAATGATTCAAGAGGAGGAAGCTAACAGTCAGTGGCACCTATTGGACTTGATGAAAGCAGAGGGGCAGGTAAATGGGGCAGACTGTGTTTGGTGCGGACAGTGCCCCATTCCTCCTAATAAACCAGCCTTCACTGTTAATATATACCGTATATTAGGCTCGAGTCTAATTTGCAACCGCATCTAATGCACACCTTAATTTTTGCAAGGGTAATTTGTCCCCAAAAAGGCGAGTATTAGATTTGAGAAATATGGTAATTTAATTAAACCTAATAGACAACAACTGGGAAAAGGTTTAAAACCAACTCCATACCCCTTATCAAGGAAAAGAAGAAAGGGTTGTGACTCCTGGGAGACATTGGGTGCAGCCTCGTCCCATACGTAACTCCTTGGGTCCTGAGATCATCTTCACAGGCCCTTCTCCAGGTGCTCCTGCAAAGCGAGGGGAAGGCCTTTTCGGTGGTGGCACCCTGACTGTGGGACACGCTCCCCAGAGAGGCTCACCTGCTGCCTGCTCTGTGGCATTTTTGTCATCAGGTAAAAACTTATTTCCCACAATTTAAAAACCTAATGTCTGTTTACTTCTTGGTCATCTTTTATGTTTTTTAATAGTCCTCTCTCTCCACCCCTTTTCCTTTCCCCCACCCCATCACCATCTGTTTCCTCTTTCTCCCTCCTTCCTCCCCCCTTTCCCTCTTGTTCTGGGAAAACATAAAGAAGAAGAAGAAGGTGGCAGCTGTATTCCTGGCATGACCCACCTCTGGTTGCCTTGCACACAAGCCATGGGTTGAGGACCCAGTCATGGACTAAGGAGGTGGAGAAAAGTATAGAAAATGCTAGAAGTGCAGGAAAGAAGAAAACTGTGTGCATTTGGGCCCTAGAGGGAAGGAGATTGCACCATCATTCTGCAAGGGAACTTAGCATTCTCCGCTCCGAGGGAGGGAGAGCGAGAGGAGGGAGGAGGGAGGGCCCTGGGTTTGTCATGCCTTCAGCAGGCAGAGCATTCAGCCCCTGGGTAGGGAGCAACCAGCATCGTTATGTTAGGAGAGGCTCCCTGCTCCACACCAGGGAGGGCAGCTTGGCTCTGAGACTCCCTAGCTCAGCTCTGGAAGAAAGATCCTTTTGCATTGTTAACATAGGGAAGCCACTGGTTGGACTCTCAAACTCCCCTTCAGCCCTGGCCAGTATGGCTAACAGTTGATGGGCATTGCAGTTCAACAACAGTCAGGGTACCATAAGTCCCCCTAGCCCAGTTATACAGCAAGGGGAACAAATCCCACGCCCCCTTGGCTTTGAATCAACTTCTTCCAAAGTGGTGGGTAGGTGCACATACAGGGACAAAGTGTAGTGGTAATTTTAGACCACAGACTTCATGGGATACCTCAGTCGGTAGAGCACGGGGCTCTTAATCTATGTTTCTATGGTCTTACAGAATGGTCCTCTTTAGATGGCAGTCTGCATTACTTCACTTGTTTAAAAAAGTGTGGTAAACTCAGTACTCACATGGCAGCAGGCTTTGCGTTCCCCACTATCTTTTTAAAATTTATTTATTTATTATTTATTTTTATGAACAGAAATTTACAATCAAACTATTTGTGTAAGCGTTTTGTGAGATTCTCTGAATCTCGTGACTCCCCCCCCCATACCCTACATGGGTCTTTATTACAATCATTAAGACTACATATCAATATGTTCTCCACTATTTTCATTTTTCCAGATAAATCGTTGTTACTTTACAAGCGATTCTTATAGTCCAGCTAAAGTTATGATTTGCTTACAATGGTCTCCTAAGTAAATTATCAGTTTTCCCCATTGCCTTTTAAAGTCCTTGTCTTTTTGGTTCCTGAGTCTCCTGGTTACTTCTGCCATTTCGGCATAGTCCAGCAGTTTGGATTGCCATTCTTCCCTCATTGGGGTTTTTGCTTCTTTTCATTTTGGGGGCTAGTAGCATCCGTGCAGCTGTGTTTTAATGTACCGTATTTTTCGCTCCATAGGACGCACCGCCCTATAGGACGCACCTAGTTTTTTGGGGGGGGAATAAAGGAAAAAAACAATATTTCCCCCCCAGGCATGGGGCTGGCACGGGGGAAGCCCAAGCTTCCCCCGACCCTAGCCCCCAGAACAGCCTGCTATCCGCAAGCCTAGGGAGCCGCGCTGGTCTCCCCAGGCTTTCGGAGAGCTGCGCGAAGCCCGGGCGCGCTCTTGAGCGCACCTGAGGCTTCGGAATGCAGGCAGCTCTGCGCAACCTTTGGGAGCCCGGCGCAGCTTCCCGCCGGGCTCCCGAGGGTTGCGCAGAGCTGCGCGGAGCCCGGGAGCGCAGGCAGCTCTGCGCAACCCTCCGGAGCCCAGCGCGGCTTGGTGCCGGGCTCCCGAGGGTTGCGCAGAGCTGCGCGGAGCCTGGGAGTGCAGGCAGCTCTGCACAACCCTCCGGAGCCCGGAGCAGCTTGGCGCCGGGCTCCCGAGGGTTGCTCAGAGCTTCCTGGAGCCTGGAGAGCGAGAGGGGTCGGTGCGCACCGACCCCTCTCACTCTCCAGGCTTCAGCGGAAGCCTGTATTCGCCCCATAGGACACACACACATTTCCCCTTCATTTTTGGAGGTGAAAAAGTGCGTCCTATAGGGCGAAAAATACGGTATTTTTAATCTCTTGTTGGAAGCTGCCCAGAGTGTCTGGGGAAACCCAGCCATATGGGCGGGATACAAGTAATAAATGGTGATGGTGATGATGATGATGATGATGATGTCACGTATATGACACAGTGTCACTTTAATGTGTTCCCCACTATCAATCCCTCCTTCCCGATTCAGTCTGAAACGAATACAACAGAGGTTATAGTTCTCCAAATCTAGTGTCCCAGCCACGAATTTTTCCTTCCTGTGGCCCTCCTATTTCTGCAGTATCAACTCATTGGTACATAGTGCAGGATGCTATGTTCTAGGAAAAAAGACACACTCATAGGAGACTCAGTTGGAGAGAGAGGCATGCTGAGATTGACTATGGTTGCCTAAGGGAGATCCATCATTCTAACAGGGAGGCTCTCGGAATCCACTTCTGCTTGAAATTCTAGACATAATACTTACAATGGATTTCAACGGAAACAAAATCCTGCAGACTTTTACACCTCATTGAAGAATACCTTGCCTGTTTTGCTTTCTCTTTCCTTTGGCTTCCTTCATTCTGCTTCCTTCCTTCCTAAGAACAGATAGAGATACCTGCTGAATCAGGCTATAGGCCTATCTAGTCCAGAAGACAGAAGTGCCTGGCGTGCTCTGGTCCATGGGGTCACGAAGAGTCGGACACGACTAAATGACAACAGTCCAAAATTCTGTTCTCACAATAGCCAGCCAGATTACTGTGGGAAACCTGCAAGGCATGATCTTTACCTCCTTTCCCCTCTTTCTGCGGTTCCTCAAATTTGTTTTTAATATCGTCTGCAATCCAAATTAACTTAATTTGCTCATTTATTCATCTTCTTTAAATATGATGCAGGTTGTTACAACAATCCTGCCAATGTTTTTATCTGTTTATAATTTAATCTGTAAATATTCAATAAACCATTTCCATTCTTTTGTAATAATAAAAAATTGTTATCTTGATTTCTTATTCTTCTGGTAAAGTTTCACCAATTCTGCATATTCCATAAGTTTTTGTATTTTTCCTATGCTGGGACTTCTGTTTCTTTCCATTTTGGGGCAACTAACATTCTTGCCACTGTAGCCGCATACATGAATAAGTTTCTATACATTTTAGTTAGTTCTGTCCCTATAATTCCCAAAAGAAAGGCTTTTGGGGTTTTTTACAAAGGTTATTTTAAACATCCTTTTCATTTCATTATATATCATTTCCAGTAAGCTTTAACCTTACTATAAGACCACCACATATGATAAAAAGAACCTTCTTTCTCTTTACATTTCCAGCACTTATTTGATTTAGATTTATACATTTTTTGCCAACTTATTGGGTGTTAGCTGTAAGGCACTGTTTCCCACTCAAATTTGGGAGCTTGGTGATGGTGGTGAGAGGGATCCTGAACCCTCAATGACACCACTCACCTCCCTTTTCAGTGCCACTTGGTCATGTGTTCATGTCAGTGACATCCAGGTTTCTTCCAAGGAACCAGGGTCCTACCCATTGGCTACCATGAAGGCAGTTGGACGAGAGTTGACCTATGATTACAGTTGGGATTCATCTAAGGAAGGCAGATAAATCTAATTCAATCCACATTTTAACTTAGCTAATTTGCAGTTCCCAAAACAATATGTGCTTTTCCTCGAATTTTGCAGTGCAGTTCTTCAACGAAAGGAATACGGAAATACATATTTTATGAGAAAGTGTGCGTTATGTTAGTGAAAATAACATACAAAATGCATTATATTAAGGGAAATTGCCAGCAAAAATGTGCGTATCAGAGGAAATTGCATACAAAAGCTGTATATTAGGAGAAATGGGTGCAAAAGTGCTGGTAAATGTTCTTTAATTTTAGTGATTTTTTTTGTTATATTCCCCATCTTGAGTGTTTTATTGCTATTGATTTGCATCATTTGTAATATGCTTTGATGTTTTATCATTGTTTTACATTTTAATGTGGTTGTAAGAATATTTTCTGACAAATGAGTCAGAAATTCATTCATTCTACCACTCACTGAACAAATGATGCTTATGAATATCTGTTAGCCTGGGTCGCAGTTTGTTACTTGCGTTTTAGCCTAAGGGCCCAGGGCAGTTTACAATGATTAAAGCACAATATTTAATGTTAAAACACAGTATAGTGGTACCTCTGGTTAAGAACTTAATTCGTTCCAGAGGTTCGTTCTTAACCTGAAACTGTTCTTAACCTGGGGTACCACTTTAGCTAATGGGGCCTCCCACTGCCGCCGTGCTGCAAGTTCTGTTCTCATCCTGAAGCAAAATTCTTAGCCCAAGGTACTATTTCTGTAACCCGAAACGTCTGTAACCCGAGGTACCACTGTATTGCACAGTTTAAAACAATTTAAAATTATAGAAATAATCTGACCCCAAAGATTATTCTAAGAGGTTTAGGTTTTAATCCTTAACTGAGAACCAGGACAAAGCATCCTATATCATTTTGTTGGATATCTGAGATTTCAGCAGATTTGACTTACAGGTTGCCACCCTCCTGGTGATGCTAGCCTTCCTACCATTTCTGATTCCATCCCCAACTTTTGACGACTATGGGAGCATGATTTGGCTAACAATGGTGAAGGTTAAGGGCTTAGATTTCAGCTGCAAACACACCATGCATTATTTTAAAGCACATTTGAAGCATGCACCTCTGCAAGAATCCTGCGAACGGTGGTTTACCCCTCACAGAGCTACAATTTCTGGCACCCTTCCCAGGATTCTTTGCGAGTGTGTGCTATCAATGTACGGTATGCGTGCCGCCTTCATTAGGAGCTCTCTTGCCGCTTCCCCTTGCAAAATCTGCCTTGTGGAGAGAGCTCTCTTTCAAACGGTTTGGAAGAGCATCTCCACAAAGAGCTCCCTCTAAGAGGTGAAGTGAGAGGCAACACCATCTCTGCATTGGCAATAGACATTCCATCACGCATGCCTTCCTGATTCCTTGCATCACATTCTGGGAGAGCCAAAGGGGAAAGTTTGACCCCAAAGGACCTCCTTCTAGGAAAGACCCTGTTCTCTTTCACCCTGCCTCTCTGTGAAGCATGGGGGAACTGACTCAATTTGTGAGGCAGAGAGCTGCTGAGTTCTTAGATTCCAGGGCCAAGAAATACTAATAGGATCCATAAGGTTTGGAGCCAGTTCTGGGAGGTTTCCGAACCTTCTTTGCTTTCCCCCGCAGAGTTTTGATGCATATTCCAGTAAACTCATTCATTATCTAGACCAGCTTTGATTCTTTGGTGCAACTGCGGATGAGTCAAATGAAATTCAGAAAGGAATTTCCCAACCAGCTCCTCTTGAGGTGAAAAATTTCACTGATCCCCTAAGAACATAAGAAGAGCCAGCTGGATCAAGCCAGTGACCCATCTAGTCTAGCATCCTGTTCTCACAGTGACCAGCCAGATGTCTTTAGGAAATCCACTAGCAGGATCTGAGCACAGGAGTACTTTCCCTAGCTATCATGGTTAGCAGTCATTGATAGTGTGATCCGCCATGGATTTGTCCATTCTGAAGCCATCTGATTTGGTCCCCATCCCTGCCTTCTGTGGGAGTGAGTTCCATAATTTAACTATGTGTTGCATGAAGAAGTTTGTTTTGTCCTTACTGTATCTTCCAACATTCAACTTCATTGGGCATTCACAAATACTCGTGTTGTGAGGGGAAGAAGAAGAGGAGTTTGGATTTGATATCCCGCTTTATCACTACCCGAAGGAGTCTCAAAGCGGCTAACATTCTCCTTTCCCTTCCTCCCCCACAACAAACACTCTGTGAGGTGAGTGGGGCTGAGAGACTTCAGAGAAGTGTGACTAGCCCAAGGTCACCCAGCAGCTGCATGTGGAGGAGCGGAGACGCGAACCCGGTTCACCAGATTACAAGTCTACCGCTCTTAACCACTACACCACACTGGCTCCACGTTCAGCCCACATTATCCATGTCGTTATTCTATAAACTATCATGTCACCTGTTGTTTGCCTGGTCTCTAAACTAAAAAGTCCCAAATGCCTTCGACTGAATCCATCTAGCTCTGTATTATCTACAGCAGGCATAAATCAACATGATACCCTCCACATGTTTTTGAACTCCCATCACCCCTGAATGTTGGCCATGTTGGCTGGGGCTGATGGGAATTGGAGTCAAACAACGTCTGGAGGGGCCACAGATTCCCGGTCCCTTGTCTAGAAGTGATTAGAAGCAGCTCTCCAAGGTTTTATATATGTTTCCTACCCGCCCAGTCCTACTTGGAGGTGCTGGTGCCAGATCCTGGGACTTCCTACATGTAAATCATGTGCTCCATGGGTGAGTTACAGCCCTTCCTCAAAACCATCCATGCTGCACGAATTCACTTGTGAGTGCCACTCAGGTATGTTTGTTCTTTCCCTCACTTCAGGAAGCACCCTGACAAAACATTTGGAGGGGGAGAGGCAGGCTGTGCGTGTGTTCAGGGTGGCCAAGAGAAAATTATCCCTGATGTTTCCAAGTACATACAGATAAGTGAGGAAGGAAGCTCCATTTGCATGGAGGGATATTTGCAAGGTTTTGGCAATTTAGTTTTGCAGCAGAAGACCAGAACAGGATGGGGACGAGGCATGTTAAAAGAAAAGGAGTTTTCACTAGGCAGAACACCAAAAGAACTTGACAAGAAATGGAGACAATCCCAGAGGAGCTAATTCATTTTCCCTTATCTGCATTTGGCAGAGCTGCACGGCGTGAAGACCACTCGCTGTGCATATGTTCTGCAGCCTGCCGTCCCTCCAGCTCCCTGCCTGCGAACGGCCTCCCAGGAAACACATTCTTTCTAAGAAATGCTTAAGAAATTGGATTAAGAAATGCTTGTTAGCTGACTCAGTCATTCTGAATCCCCTCCCCTCCATACCGTTAGGTGCTCACTATTATTTCATTTATTTAGAACATTTTCTAATCCCACCTTTCTAGTGTGTGTATGTGCCACTCGGGACAGCTCACACAAAACTTAAAATGCTATTGCAAAAAAAGGAAAGGGTCAAGAGTTTTTTATTAAAAAAAAAAATTGATCCCATCCTGATATTTGCAGAAATCTCTGTGACAAGGGTGGGTGCCCTCTAAGTGTTTTGGGCTTGAACTCCCATCAGCGCCAGACAGCATGGTCAACGGTCAGGGGTGATGGGAGTTGTAGTGCAAAACATCTGGAGAGCACCAGGTTAGGGAAGGCTGCACTAGAGCAACAATGATGTTAACATCAATATGGCGCTGTTATTCCAGTGTGGTGTAGTGGTTAAGAGCGGTAGACTCATAATCTGGTGAACTGGGTTCGCGTCTCCGCTCCTCCACATGCAGCTGCTGGGTGACCTTGAGCTAGTCACACTTCTCTGAAGTCTCACATCCCCACTCACCTCACAGAGTGTTTGCTGTGGGGGAGGAAGGGAAAGGAGAATGTTAGCCGCTTTGAGACTCCTTCGGGTAGTGATAAAGCGGGATATCAAATCCAAACTCCTCCTCCTCCTCCTCTTCTTCTTCTTCTATTGATTCCTTCAGCTTACTACCAACTGTGTCCAATTTTGCTCATCTCCCTTGCTTATATTTTTGTGCTTACATCCCTGTTTGCTTATCGCATTCTGTTCTGAGGGTGCTTTTTCCTAAATACAGCAGTGTGTACTACCCAGCACAGGACAATGTGCTTCTCTTTGGATATGTGTACCCAGAACTGGAAAGTTTTATTAGAACATTCTTGGTTCTGTCAGATGCCCTAGTGCAATCTTGTGACAGCTTGTAATACTATCTGGCTGGCATTCAATGTGCCAAGTTCACAGCAGGACAACCATCCACCTACTTGGTCAAGGCTTTAGAGCAGCCCCAGGAGGAACTCCTGAACTTTGAAGAATCCATTTCAAGTTTTATACAGAATCAACTGCATGCTGTTTCTGAGGTTGGCTTCCCCACACTCCTACTTTTTCTGGTCAACACTAGATTATAACTATCACCACCACAGTTAATTGACTGCTCCTTCAAACATGGTAGGACATGCTTAGAAATAAAAACGTAAGTTGATCTTTTCCATATAAAATCAATGGTCTAATTGGAGAAAGGGACAGGTGAATCTGTCAATGTTGTTTTTGTTTTTTTAAAGAATTTAAACAAATTTTATCATAACAAAACAAAACAACACAATAACAGACAAAAAACAGTATAAAACATAAAAAACAAAAAGAAATATATAAATTCAAATCTTAATTTCTTGTAGCTTACTTTCCCGACTTCCTCACACCTCCCCTTTCTGTATTCCAATTTCTAATTTATTTTCAGCAAATCCTTCCTCTATTTTGACTAATTTTAATATTGCTTATTTTCTTTTAAATTAACCATTACCGCTACTAACCACTTATCTTCTAATCCCCCATCATTTTAACATTGATTAATTTTGCTATATTTCTTTACTTATTACTCATAAAACATCTTTGCATATTCCTTTCAACTATGTCACTAATGCCACACTATCTTTATATCCTGCATCACATTTAACATTCAGATAGTTTGCAATGTTTTTGCAGATAGTCTTTAAATTTCTTCCAATCCTCTTCCGTTTGTTCTTCTCCCGTGTCTCGGATTCTGCCAGTCATTTCTGCCAGTTCCATGTAGTCTATCAATTACATCTGCCATTCTTCCCGGGTGGGTAGATCTTGTGTCTTCCAATACTTTGCGATAAGTATTCTTGCTGCTGTTGTTGCATACATAAAGAAAGTTCTATCCTTCTTTAACACCATCTGGCCGACAATGCCCAAGAGAAAGGCCTCTGGTTTCTTAAGAAAGGTATACTTAAATACCTTTTTCAGTTCATTATAGATCATTTCCCAGAAAGCCTTAACCTTTGGGCACGTCCACCAGAGGTGAAAGAATGTTCCCTCAGTTTCCTTACATTTCCAACACTTATTGTCAGGCAAATGGTATATTTTTGCAAGCTTGACTGGTGTCATGTACCACCTATAAATCATTTTCATAATATTTTCTTTCAAGGCATTACATGCCGTGAATTTCACACCAGTGGTCCATAACCGTTCCCAGTCAGCAAACATAATATTATAATCGATGTCTTTTGCCCACTTAATCATAGCTGATTTGACCGTTTCATCCTGAGTATTCCACTTTAACAGCAAGTTATACATTCTTGACAGTACCTTGGTTTTAGGTTCTAACAATTCCGTAACAATTTCGATTTTTCCACCTGGAAACCTATTTTTTTATCCATATTAAAAACCTCTCTAATTTGGTAATAGTGTAGCCAATCTCGCACTTTATCTTTTAATTTCTCAAAACTCTGCAATCTCCATGTGTCTCCATTTTGTTATAGTATCTCCCAATATTTCGGCCATTTGGCCTCCATATTGAGTCTTTTCAGAGCCTTAGCTTCCATAGGTGACAACCACCTTGGGGTCTTGTTTTCTAATAAATCTTTGTATCTTGTCCAGACATTAAAAACTGCTTTCCTGACAATATGGTTCTGAATCTGTCAATTTTGGTTTCTCTTGGTTTCTCACTTTTAAGTTTAATTCCCCACATTTCCACAGCAATTTGCAATTTTTCGGAAAAAATAGGCTTCATGTGAATTTATAAGTATTTTCCTAATATGCACATTTCCGTATGCAATTTTGCCTGATACACACATTTTTGCAAAACATCTCCCCTGATTTCAGGCATTTTGCATGCGATTTTCACCAATAAGTGTGAATTTATGCACCGTTTACTCCCGTCAATGCATTTCTCAACACATTACTTGGCTTGAGAACCTGCAGAATGCAAGAAGTGCCAGCATCAAAGAATGGCTGCGATTTGGCTTGCATAATGGTTTGGAAAGTATGAATTACGAAGGTTCTCCTTTCAATGAGAACTGAATCTAATCTTGTGGTTCGCATGAATGTTTATTGAATATTTTATTGTAAATGCTATACATTTTTATTATTGCAATGTTGACTGTTCTGAATTGCTTTGGTATTCCCTGAATGAAAAGTGGCCTAAAATGATCTCACTAAAGAAAGACATAATATTATGAACACACACATCAGGCCATGCACTCGTTGAACATATTTCAACCGCTGGTCTCAACCAAAAGCATGCCGGTAACAATCTTCATGTCCAAGTAGAGGACACATTTTGCAATTCTCTCAAAGAGCCAGCTAGCTTTTTAAATAAACAACAACAACAAAACCACCATTCCTTTCCAAACCTTCCATCCTGAAGGTTTCATAGACCTTGTTCTAATTCTCAAGCATTAGCTGCACTGCCACATATATGCAGATGCATGTTCAGCATGTTTTTTTAATAAATAAATAAATCTGGAGAAAAATATATAATTATATACAGTATGCTAACTTTCATTCTTTGGTGCAACTAAGGATAAGACAGAATTTCTCAGGAAATAATTTTCTGACAATTTGTTTATTTCAAGGGCCTCTTGAGTTGGAGAATTACACACATCCCCCTGCAGAGTATTCAGCAACGCACACATGTGTGAATTCTTAATAACGTTTCATATTATTTTAATATTGTTGAAGGGAGCAAAGGGCTGGGCCGTGCTCCACCTTGCCATCGTTCTCTCTTAACCCAGAGTTTCCTTCATCTGCCAACTAGCAAGAGCATTTTTGCTACACCTTGAGTTGAATTTTCTCTCATAATGAATTTTCCCTTCTGACAAAGAATAGTCAGCAATGAACCCACCCCTTTTGCACCACAAGTAGACTGGAGAATTTAAGGAGGCCATTTTCACTCAGCTCTAGATGAAACGTAATTGAACATATAAAATTCAACTGTATTATTTCCCCTCTCCATATAGTTTTAACAGGAGAAGAACTCATACTCCCAAGTGTTTGAGAATGTCACACTTTACATCAGTCTTCCGTTTTCCACATTTCCACATTAGTTTGCAATATATATATATATATAATCCCTGCAGAAATTCATTAATATTTCAGTGCAAAAGTCTCCTAATATGCACACCTTTGTATGCAATTTTGCCTAATGTGAGCTGCCTTGAATCCCAATCTGAATAGTAATACATTAAAATATATGTACTTGCAAAGCCATTTCCCCATATATAGTGCATTTTTGCACACATTTCACTGCAGTATTGTATATGCATTTTGTACAAACCGGAGAGCTACGCTGCAGAATTTGGAAAAGTGTGGACTTCCAAGGATGGCTACATGTCATTCTATGTACTGTTTCAGAAAGCACTTATTAGGGAGGTTTGCCTTTCCATGTGAACTGAATCAGATTTCTCCTGCATTCCTAGCACTGTTCACTTCTGATTTGCCTGTGATCATTGTGTGGCAAGGTCCTGAACCCTCCCCCATTGTAGAATAAAGACAGTTGACACCAGAATTTAGGTTAATGGGCTGAAAATGGCCACAACTTTATTGATTACAGAATGTGAGTGGTATTGGCTTAGGCACGGGAACCAATGACTATATCTGACTCTTGCCCGCCTGCCAGGAGTCTTGTAAGGGTTAACCACCGATAGGGTGGTTGCACATCAACTAGGAATTCCCCCAGGGCCACCGACAGGGGTCATGCTATGGCCCTGGCCCCTGTCTGGAAGGTAAAAGAGGGTGTGAGCCTGGCCGCAGCTTGTTTAATGGGCTAAGCCACGCCCCCTTCGGCTGATCGGACTGGCCAATATGAAAAGACGTGGCCAGGAACTCCATGTGACAAGGACCTACCTAACCCTGTAAGACAGAGTTGTTCCGCCTGGCCTTTGGCTTGGAATCAACTTGATCCCCTCCCCCTCTTTCTTTTTTCCTTTCTCCTTCTGTGATGGAACTCCTATTTGGGGACTTCCCTGGCTTTTTTCTGGCCCACGTAGGACCAGTCTGGATAGTTGGCCTTGGTGAAGACTTGACATTTTCATCCCAAAAAAAGTTTTTGATTTGAGTTTGTACTGAAATGAGGCTGCATTTTAATGTTGTATTTTAATCTTGTTTTTAAGTTGTATTTCAATCAATTGTTTTTATACCTGGTGTTAGCTGCCCTGAGCCCAGTCTTGGCTGGGGAGGGCGGGCTATAAATAAAATAATTTATTATTACTATTATTATTAGCACTGTGTGCACGGGTCGGGCTCATGATCTGCCCGCAACAATGACTCCCTGCAAGGGGAATCGGCTTTCCACTAGAGACATTCACTTTTTGACAACCCCTCACCAGAGACATTCCTAGAAGCAGATTCTCTGTAAGGTGATGAATTGTGGAAAGCATGGAGCAAGTGACAACCCCTGAGAAAGTTTCCTGGGCTTTGTCCTTTGCTAAACAAAAAAAGGGAGAAGTCATCTGAGCAGCAGCGCCTTGTTTATATTTTGTGGCCATATGAGTCAAAGACATTGGGGTGGGGGAGGGGGGGGGAGGGAGCAAGGCTGCCACAAAAAACGTTTCAATGAAATTAAACTAAAGCAGCCCATGACTCATTACCAGGCAGTAAAAACAAAAACAAGATCGTTTAGGGCTAAATCATGACAGTGAAGTTACATGGAAAAATACAACAGGCTGGATAAATGCTTCTAGTGTAAATAATCATTCGCCACTGATTATGATGGGAGAGCTGTAGGCGTACAACCTTTCTTCAGTGTAGAGCAGCTGGATCCCAAACATATAGCTGACACCCTACCCACATGGGCCCCAGTTAAATCTCCGCAGTGTGTGTTCCTTGCAGATTGGTTTCATTGTTGGATCGTGTGTCCAGTCTTGCCGTTAGCCATTTGCCTGCTCGCCTAGGGTGAGTAAAAGTTCTTTGTAGGTGAGTAGATGGCCTTGACGTTATGTGCATTATGACATTATGATGCATATTTTGTACCCTGGTAATCCCTTCCCCTCATACTTATCCACAAGGCCGCAAAAGGGCATAGAAACTGATCAGGAAACTGATCAGGTAGAAATAAAAAGAGACTGTGAAGAGCTCTGAAAGGACATTTCCAAACTGTGTGAATGGGTGGTAAAATGGCAAATGCAACAAGCATAAACTTATGCAGGTTAGGGCAAAATTTGACATATAAGCTTACGGTGTCTAAACTGGTAGTAACTAATGAGACCTTTGCTGTTGTATGAGATGGCTCTGTGAAGATGTTGACCCAGTGTGCAACAGATGTGAAAAAAGGCAACTTTCATGCTAGGGATCACCAGGAAAGGAATCAAAAATAATGCTGTTATACAAATTTATAGTATGACCACATTTGTAATCATAGGTGCCAAGACTCCAGGGGGCCAAGACTCTTTGGGGCTCCTCAATCTTCTTTCTTTCTTTCTTTCTTTCTTTCTTTCTTTCTTTCTTTCTTCTTTTTTCTTTCTTTCTTTCGGAGGCTAGGCCCCTCCATTCATTGTTCAGGCTAAACACAGAGTCAAGCAAAGAGCAGCGTCAGGATGTTGAGTGACATTGTGTGTGCGACGTCCAGACATCACTAGCATTTTCCCTTCCCTTTGATAATTTTTGAAAGTAATTTCTTTCTCGTCGAAGTGCATAGAACCACCAGAAAAAGAACCCAGGATACATTTTTGACTCAGCATGTGATTCAGCCCCCGTCAATTCCACTGCAGAAACTGACCCAAGTGCAGGGAAGTGCACACTTAACAGGGCTCTGGAATTTCAGCTTATTTGGATCAGGCCTTGGGTAATCTTCCAGGCAACCCTCAGATGTGATCACAAGCCGACACACTCTTTGGAAGCGCTCTGGAATCTCTGCCAGGAAAACTCTGGCACTCAGATACCCAGGCTGCAAGTCAGGACTGAGGAACGTTACCGCCAGTTTGGGAAAGATTTTCTAGTGCCTGTCAGTGGCATAAATGATTGCACCTAAACACAATCACTCACTCCCACGCCAAAAAAGTAAAATAAATCCTCTCCTTTCCTCTCTCTCTCAACTATTTTCTTCCTGCAGTGAAATTGCCTTGTGGCAACTTTTCCCTTGGATTTGCTCCCCTTGCCAATGGCAAATGTGAACTCCGAGTTCATGGAAATAAATTAGCAAGCATGTCATTATGCTTTCAGTGAACTGGAGATAGTGCCTGCCGTGTAAACTCTATCTTGTTTTTAAAAGGCTGGAAGGTCTATTGTTATTGCTGCAGCTTTTAGGGACCGCCCCTGAAAAGAAAAATTGTCTTCTACCCCCAAGACCCACTGATTTTGGCAGTAGGTGGTAAAATGAAAAAGAATTAAGAATTAAGGTAAATGCAACACAAAGCCCTGGGCTGTACCTTAGTGAGAATTTGCTTTGCTTGCAAAAGTTCAATCTATGTCATGAAAACCCTTCCAGGAACTCAGAGTGGCATACATGGACAGACCTATTCTCCTTGCATTTATACTGCAGATACACACACACACATGGTGGAACCTTGGCTCTCGAACAGCTTAGTTGATGAAAAAATCGGCTCGCAAATGCCGAAAACCCAGAAGTACATATCCCAGTTTTCAAACGTTTTTCGGAAGCCGGACATCCAATGCAGCTGTCAGCTATTGTTTCCTGCACCAATCTGAAAACCGCATCTTGGTTTTTGAACGTTTCGGGAGTCTAACAAACTCCCGGAACGGAATGCAATCCACCCTAGAAAATGTTATGTTGTTTTGTGGCATACAAATGGTGTACATAAATAAGCTGAGTTTTGGAAACTGCTGCAGTAGGAAGTGGAAACAGCCTCCCCTGAATGATGCAAAGATGTAAGGTGATAGCCTAGATGACTCCTTCTCCAAGCACTGGTGCCTGTCTCAAAGCTGATCTCTAGCTTGGGGTAATTCCACTCTAGTTATCTAAAATTCCCAGCGTAGTTTTGAAATAGCTTCACATGCCTTCACTTCCTCACCTAAAATCTGCTGGGTGGTTTTTTCCTCCATCCCCCACTTTGACAAACATTTGCTGCTTCTCACAGTCACCCAAGATGTACCAGGACCTCGCTGGCTAGGGGTTGGGTGGAGTACAGGGAGACTAGTGCACAGAAGATTCTGACAAGCGTTTCTCAAACTCTTGAGTTGTATCATAGGAATTTTCCCTTTCTTGTGAACTTAAGGGTGCCTTCCAGCTTCGGGCAGTAGTAAAACGCATTCGGTTTTTCGCGTTTCAGATTAAAGTCTGAGCCAGATAAGATTTCCCAGTTTACCCCCAGCCCTCAACTGTAATGAGGACTGCTTTGCCCAGTGAAGAAAACCCCTGCAGGGTTTGTCATGGCCACACAAAGCTGTCAAAGGGAATTGGGGAAGCTCATAATCTCTGGTTACCTTTGGCTATAGTCCCTGCAAAAAGCTCTGGTGGGAGAGGCAGCCTTCTCCACTGAGGACCCTCCTCTTGCCTCAAAGCTAAGCGCTCCCTCCCTCCCACCAATTCAAGTTCCTCCTTCACTTCTACATTAGTATTCTAAGAGAAACATGAGGTTAAGAACCCCAGGCTGCTGTCTCTTAAGCAATGCACAAATGGGGAGGGGGGGAGAGAGATAGAAGGCACCTTAATGATATCCAAAAGCCTCCCTCCCAATAACCAAATCGCACACCTCCCCAGAGCTGCTGGGCAGCTCCATAAAGCTTACCTGCCCTGGGGGTGGGGTACCTCCTGACAGCAAAAGGGGTTGTCCCTTTTGGGGTGGCGCTTCAAGGGTGTGGGCCAACCCCCTTGTGTTAAAATTATTGTTTTAACAGGGATGGGGTTTTAACGTGGGTGGGTGCTATTTTATTTGGAGGGTGGGGTTGTTTTAAATGGTTAACAATATGTTAATTTGGATTCTTGTATATGTGGGTCAGGGTATTGTTTGGGGGCTTTTGTTGGGGAGTGTATTGCTTAGTAGTGTGCATATATTAGTATTGTTTTGATTATATTTATTTTTATGTATTTTGTGCTTTGTGTTTAACCATGGGTATAGGGCATAATCATCATTTTTATTTTTATTTTTATTTTTATTAATAATTATTATTAATTATTATTATTATTATTATTATTATTATTATTATTATTATTATTATACACAATAGCTATAAAGCCTAGTCTGGCACCCCTTTTAAAAGTAGCCAATACTCCTTTTCAGCCACTAGTTTCAGAAATGGGTTGTGGGCCCTTGCAGGTGATGTTTCCAGGTGATGTATTCATCCTGGTATGTTTCCAGGGAGATGAGATGATGTTGGCTGTTGAATGGGCATTTATTCCTATTTGTTTACAGGGAGGTTAGACAATGATGTGTCAAAGCAACATATTGTATTGCATCCCACATGTTTCCTAAGTGCATTTCCCCCATCATTTTCTTCATCACAGAAGAGGCTGCCCTTTGGGGGAAGCGGTTTTGTTAACAAGAGCACCTAGCCTTGAACTTACTGGTATGTGACTGCTTCTCAGCTGAAAATAGCAACAGCCCGGAAGCTCCTGAGGGATTTGAATGAAGGGATAGATCTGGGTGGAACCACTTAGGAGATCTGGAAGGGACTCGCATGGACCAGGGGAGCAAGGGAGAATGAGTGCAGCTATTGATTAGACTTTAATATTGGGGTTCTTATGGCCACTGGCAGGTAGCTGAATTGGAGGAGTAGGGGTCACAAAAAAGGGTATATGCAACAGGAGGGAACTTGTTTCAACCTAAGGGCTACATTCTGTTCTGGGCAACCTTTTGAGGGTCACATGCCAATGTGGAGCAGGGCCTGAGGCAAAAGTGGTGATAAATGTTACCTGTGTACAGCAGGCTAGTTTCTTCATACACTCACACACTCCTCTTTGACCTGCATCCAGACAATCAAGAGGTCTCCTAAGATTTCATGGATGCTGTCCAGCCAGGCAGACCCCCCCCCCCCCAAGTGTCCCTATTTGCCAGGGACAATCCCAGCTTTACAGAAGCTGTCCCAGTTTCTGATTTTTCTTTTTTCCTTAGGGCATCCCTATGTTCCCTGGAGAAATGTTGGAGGGTTATGTGACTCCCGAGCCAAGGAGATAAGTAAATATACAACCGTCAGAAGACATCTGAAGGCAGCCCTGTATAGGGAAGCTTTTTGAAAATCTTTACTGCTTTATTATGTTTTTATATGTGCTAAAAGCCATAACCCAGTCGGAAGGGCAGGGTATAAATAGTAAAACGATGCTGATGAAATAGGATGTCCCTATTTTCATTGGAGAAATGTCAGCGGGTATGTTGTGGTAGCCAATCAGAATGCGGAGAGCTGCCCGGATAGTGATACATATAAGGATGCACATGACATGAATTTTATTCCCCCTAAATTCCGCTGGATTTTAGCATGTGCAGCAAGCTACAGTGCTGTGGCCAACGCTTCTGCTCAGCAACTATGGATTCAGGGCAGGGCTGGTGTGACCATTAGTCTGGTGCTGAGGCAGGCTGGGGAGAGCTGGGAGGAGTGACTGATCTGGAGAGGAAAGAGAAGGGTGTATTATGTGCCTTTGCTGCACATTCTTTGGCAGCGGATGCAGCGCTGTGGGGATCTCGCCGTCACCTACCTGGGTAGCGCTCTAAGCCCAGAAGCTCCCCAAGCTGCCTCCAGTTGCCTCAGGCTGTGGCTTCCTCAAAAGGCCATGGGGCGGTGGCGGATGGGTGTGTGGGCTCCAGCTGCTACCCCATGGCCATGTCGGCCCCTGGCATTGTCCCAAGCCAGAGCACCTGCTGCCACTTGTTGCTAGTAGCCAGTAGAAAAAACACAGTCACAGAACCGAGAAATTACACAAAACAAATGAAATACCATGAAAATACCTGAAATGAGAAGTAATCGACTAGACATATTATCTTATAGAAATAAACTAAATAAAAAAAAATCAAAAAGTTTGATTTTTGTACAAAGCCTTACCGGGATGCCAGCTACAAACCTCGTTTCACTGAACTATTCAGTTTCCTCAGAAGGAAATAGAAAAATAATGAATCTTAAATGACCAAAATTCAAAAAAGGGGGGTAAAACTCCCAAGAATTCTGAAGTATTATAATCCTAGCTCGACCTAGGTGAAGCAAAGGCTTTGTACAATTCTAGGTTTTTCTAATTTTTTCCTTAAACTTTTTGGTTTTTATTATTTAGTTTATTTCTATAAGATAATATTTCTAGTCGATTGCTTCTCGTTTCAGGGATTTTCACAGTATTTCATTTATTTTGTGTCACTTGTTGCTAGTAGGGCTGCAGGAAAGGCAGGAGGCGAATGTGGAGAGTGACACTACTCTGTGTTTTACATGCAAACGCACACACACACACAAATACACAACCTTTAACAAACTACAGTTCCTGGAGGGAGGGGTGTGTGGATTTTCTAATTTGCCTCTGGTGGCAAAATGTCAGGGTCGGACAAAGATAAATTATGCAACAAATCTGACCTTACTTGGCAGCAATCGCCTCTACTCTGGACAGAAATGGAGGTGAAAAACAGCCTTTCTTGTCTGAGGATGTGTGTAAAGCTTTTAGTTTTGAAAACCCATCTCTCTCACACACATATATCAGAGTGGGGGTGGGGGTTTACTTTCCTGCCATTTATATGTTCCCCAAGACAAAAGGGGCAAAATCAATTTCAAAACAGAAAATAGCAAAAAGAAAAAAAGCCCCAACCGTAAAGATCAGTACATGGGAAACGTTTTGGTCTCTGTTCAAGTCCTAATAAAACCTGTTTACTGAACTGGTTGACCTCTTTCCTGGAATCTTCTCTGAGTTTCCCAGAACTTTGTATCATGTGGTTCTTTGGTCATTAATAACTAAGTATGACACAGCAGTTTAGACGCACAGCAGCCTTGCCTCTGCGTGGAGAGCAGGCGCCAGGACGGAGCACGCAGAACATCTCAGCTGGGATCCAGGGCGGCGGAGCTGTGCTGCCGTGATGCAGCAGTCAGAAAAGAAAGAAAGAAACGTGGAAAGAAAGAAAGAAAACAGGGCAGAGGCAGGAAGTGATTCATCAGTGTACTGTACAGCTTGCTGGAGGCGGACGGTCAGAGGGGGGGGGGCTGGAGATCTGCCTCTAGCCTGTCGCCACTATGAGAACTGAACTAGCAGCCCGGTCCGCTAGAGGCTCTGGCTTGGCTTTTTTTTTTGCTCAAATCACACTCTGATCAGGAAAACACGAACCTTGCAGGGACAGTGGGTCAGAGAAGCAGAGGACTTGTGAACACAGGACTGCTCCCTGTTGAGCCACCCACTCCTTGGGCCTTTCCACCCCACCCCCCTTCGCACACCACATGGTTGCTGCCTGGAAATGTTTGGCTTTGAGACTGGCCATCCTCCAGCTCCTCTCTTCTTTCCTTTTGGCCCAACTCACTGCTCCTTACGTCAAACTGGCTTCTGCCTTCGAAGCTCACATTTTTTTTCCAAAAAGAAGGGATCAGGGTGGGATAACAGGGCGGGCTAAAACAAACCATATTCAGAGGGGGAGGGGTGCAGCTAAAACACACACACATTGTCCTGCGTTGAAAGGGGGCAGCCAGTACAGTGGTACCTCAGGTTAAGAACTTAATTCGTTCTGGAGGTCCGTTCTTAATCTGAAACTGTTCTTTCTTTCTTTTCCCCAAATACTTTTTATTGCTTTTTTGTAACATCAACAAATAAAATAAATACTCTTACATTCAAAAATTTGTATGTCTTCTTATTTACCCTGCGCCTTATTGCGCCCGGACTTCCTTCCATCCATTCAACGGTTTTCATGTCTCAAATCTTTTCTTACAGTTTCTTATTTACACTCCATCCACATCACAAGATTTACATTAATTCTGCTACAGTTTTTAAATTCTTACAATTACTCCGTATATATTCAACAAATTTACTCCAATCCTTTTTGAACTTGGCTTCTTTTTGGTTCCGAATCTTATAAGTCAATTTCGCCAATTCTATGTATTCAAACATTTTTGTCCAACTTTAATGGAGTGGCAGACAAAAATGCTTAACCTGAAACTGTTCTTAACCTGAAGCACCACTTTAGCTAATGGGGCCTCCCACTGCCACCGTGCCGCAATTTCTGTTCTCATCCTGAAGCAAAGTTCTTAACCCAAGGTACTATTTCTGGGTTAGCGGAGTCTGTAACCTGAAGCGTCTGTAACCTGAGGTACCACTGCATTTGGCAGGTAACTGAGCTGGGTAAACACAGAGTGAATACATTTGATGCAGATGCAACACACACACACACATCTCCTGCCTGTGGTTAGGAGATCGGGAGGACCCTACACACACTCCTTTCCAGACTTGTCCCTGATGGAGCAGGGTGAGACCTGGGGCAAATCATACCGGCCACATCTGTGCTATACCTTCAAAGCAGTATCATACTACTTTAAAGAGGTATGGCATCCTCCCAAAGTGGGAAGTATGGCTTGTTGAGGGTGCTGAGAGCGGGTGGCACTGTAGTCTAAACCACTGAGCCTCTTGGGCTTGCCGATCGGAAGGTCAGCGGTTCAAATCCCTGCGACGGGGTGAGCTCCCATTGCTCTGTCCCAGCTCCTGCCAACCTAGCAGTTCGAAAGCATGCCAGTGCAAGTAGATAAGTAGGTATCACTGCGGCAGGAAGGTAAACAGTGTTTCCTTGCACTCTGGTTTCCGTCACTGTGTTCCGTTGCGCCAGAAGTGGTTTAGTCATGCTGGCCACATGACCCGGAAAGCTGTCTGTGGACCAACGCTGGCTCCCTTGGCCTGAAAGCAAGATGAGCTCTGCATCCCCATTTGACTGGACTTAACGGTCCAGGGGTCATTTACCTTTTTTTATATATTTTCCCCACAGAGCTACAATTCCCAGAGTGAGCTAGCAATCAGTCGCCCTCCCCAGGGAACTCTGGGAATAAGGGTTCTGCCAGGGGCAGCATGTTCCCTCTGGACTTTGGCAGGTTGGTCATTTGCCAAGGGGGGAGGAGCGTTTTCTGAGCAGCTGCTATGTATATGGTAAAATCCTTCTCACTTCTTGACAAGGTGGCACAATTTCCATATGAGGAATGTGGAACCTATGGCCCTCCAGGTATTGGCCTACGTTTCCTATCATCATAGGAACATAGGAAGCTGCCTTATACCGAGTCAGCCCGCTGCTCCAAATACCCCAGTATTGTCTACACTGACTGGCAGCAGCTTCCCAGGATTTCAGGCAGGAGACATTCCCAATCCTCTCTGGAAAGGCTGGGGATTGAACAATCAGGCCTTCTGCGTGAAAAGCAGTTGCCCTACCACATAGCTCTACGTGGGGCTACCTTTGAAGGTGACCCGGAAACTACAACTAATCCAGAACGCGGCAGCTAGACTGGTGACTGGGAGTGGCCGCCGAGACCATATAACACCAGTCTTGAAAGACCTACATTGGCTCCCAGTACGTTTCCGAGCACAATTCAAAGTGTTGGTGCTGACCTTTAAAGCCCTAAACGGCCTCGGTCCAGTATATCTGAAGGAGCGTCTCCTCCCCCATCATTCTACCTGGACGCTGAGGTCCAGCACCGAGGGCCTTCTCGGTAGTGGCGCCCGCCCTGTGGAACGCCCTCCCATCAGATGTCAAAGCGATAAACATCTACCTGACATTCAAAAGACATCTGAAGGCAGCCCTGTTCAGGGACGTTTTTAATATGTGACATTTTAGTGTATCTTTCATCTTTGTTGGAAACCGCCCAGAGTGGCTGAGGAAACCCAGCCAGATGGGCGGGGTACAAATAATAAATTATTATTATTATTATTATTATTATTATTATTATTAGCAACAGCTCTTCCTCAAAGCCTGACCATTGGCTATGGGGATCCCGAGAGTTGGAGTGCAGCAACATCTGGGAGGCCACAGGCTCCACATCCCTCTGCTACATGGTAACATCATTCATCTGCAGATGACTGATTAGCAAGAAATAATTTACAAGGAAACAGGAAAATGATTAACAGATGTATCTCGGTTTTAAGTTTTGTGGACACAGAAAATTGTTTACAGTCGGGCCTTAAGCGGCTGAGATGCAAAGGTACTATTTGTGATGTTTCCATGCAAAAGGCAGTTGGGTCAGCAATGGTGGCCATTCCCAAGAGCAGCGATTGGTGACAACGTGCTCTTCCAAGCTGTGCTTTGCTAACTCTGACACCATTTGTGGGCTAGAAAACCAGTCTCAACTTGGTTCTAACCAGAGAGAATGATAATGATGATGATGATGATGATGATGATGATGATGATAATAATAATAATAATAATAATAATAATAATAATAATTTTATTATTATTATAACTTATACCCACTCATCTGGCTGGGTTTCCCCAGCCAATCAAGGCTCATCCACACTTAACTTTGCTCCAATTTCTAGGCATAGGTCCAGGCTTTCTAAATATGTGTCCAAGTGCTTTCCCCCTACTCCTCATGAAAATCCAGTCTTCACCTCTGAATCAGAAACAACAACAATCAGTAGAAAACATGAATTGTCGTTTGCTCAAATTCAGTGGAAAATATTGGGGGGTGGGGGTGGAGTGCTCCGACGGGGACCGGGAAATGCATGGAAGTGGCAAGAGAGAGGGCTGCAGATTTCTCTGTTTGTCAGGAGGTTAAAGACAATCGACTTACCACATGGTGTTGTGCAGATGGTCAGTTTTTTAAGGTAAAGGTAAAGGGACCCCTGACCATTAGGTCCACTTATGGCTGACTCTGAGGTTGTGGCGCTCATCTCGCTTTATTGGCCGAGGGAGCCGGCATACAGCTTCCGGGTCATGTGGCCAGCATGACTAAGCCGCTTCTGGCGAACCAGAGCAGCGCACGGAAAAGCCGTTTACCTTCCTGCCAGAGAGGTACCTATTTATCTACTTGTACTTTGATGTGCTTTCAAACTGCTAGGTTGGCAGGAGCTGGGGCAGAGCAACGGGAGCTCACCCCATTGCAGGGATTCGAACCGTCGACCTTCTGATCAGCAAATCCTAGGCTCTGTGGCTTAACCCATAGTGCCACCAGTGTCCCACGGTCAGTTTTTTACCACTTAGTAAATCATTATTATTTATTAGATTTGTACACGGCCTTTCATTCATAGATCTCAGGGTGGTTCACAACAAAAGTGGCTGTTTGCAGCGGTGGCTGGTGCTCAGTGGAATAGGTGGGGTGGAAGGTCTGGAGACCAACCGCAGGTGGAGTCAGTGCCAGTAATTGGCAGAGCCAACAGAGCCAACCCCTGACAAGTTGTATGTAAGACGGCAGGCAAGTGGAGGATGGAGTTGATGGGACAGTGCCCCATTTGCCCCAATGGACCAACTTCCACTGGTGTATCTACCCCTAGTGACTGTAATGACCACAAAGAGGGCTGGAAGCAGGAGACTCCACCACAAACAACAGGGATCTTTGGGTCTCTAGCAACAGAGCCTCTAATCTGCCTTATTAAAGGCTTGCTGACATGTTTCAGATAGAGCACGCAGTGGGACTCCTAGGAAGACCTACTGTTATGGATATGAGTCATCATCGGCTAGGGTAGCAAAGGGAAAAGAAATGTCCTGAATTGTGAAAGAGGGTGGATCAAATGAAAGGGCAACTGTGGTGCTCCTGTGCTCTGTGGGTTGATGGGGCATGTGATGTTTGCCTTGGAGTCTCACCTTGCAAAGGAAATCAACACAAAGAGGCTACATTGCAGATAAAACTGCAATGAAATCCAACAATCTAATCATAAACATTTAGTGGAATCCCAAGATGGGGGATCAAAACATATTCTAACAAAGACCAGTTGATCTATCAATTTCCAGTAGATAGTTCCTGAAAGAAGGAAGACATGTCCTTGAAATACTCCATCAAATCTTGTGGATCTCATAAATGCAGGTGGATTGTCTTGGCTTCTGTTATTGTTCTCCTTTATGCATACAAGCCTCCCCCAAGTTCAGCATCATCAGAGTCCTTTCTTTTAGTCCTCTAGCAGTTGTCCAAAGGGTTGGAATAAGGGAATGGGGCCTATTCAATAGTGTCCGTGTCCCCTTCCCTCATGTAGCAATTGCTCTCCCAAAGAGGCTTGCCTGGCACTGGGATTAACTTTGCCAGGCAAATATGTTTTTTCATATCACAGGCTTTACTGCCTGCCAGTAAATATGTGGCACCCAGCAGGCCCCAGCAAGTGGCTGGTGGGCTTAGCATGAATCAGAGGGGTCAAGTGGCATTTGGGTGTTCATTTTTCTTCTGTCCAGGAGTTGGTGGTAGCTTTTATTCTCCTTGGCAGTTGTTTGTGGTGGTTAGAAATATGTTAGGGATCAGAACATATTGCTTTTATGGTTACCACATATTGTGCTTTGCTTTTTGTAATGTTGTTTTTCACGTTGTATTATATTATTTCTAAATCACTTTGCCTATTGTGTGAAGCAACTAAAATACCTTTTTATTAATATTAATATATTAATTTCTCCAGTTGTTTATTTGCAATTGTAGCTGAAAAGAAGGAAGGAAATATAATTATTTGTCAGGGGTTCAGAAGGAGAGACACAGGAGGGGGAGCAAATGGAGAGTGAGGAGGAGGAGTACGAGGGGGGCGCAGGCAGTGACAGTGGCCAGAGTTATTCCACAAGCCTCTCTAGCGAATCGGAGGACTCACAGAAGGGAGCGCCGGTGGCCAGAGCGAGGGGGGTTCCATGGGGGAAGCCCCAGGAGGAAGGGGCCAGCGGGGAGTCCCTGAGCAGCAGTTGGAAATCAGGACCAGCTTCTCCACCAGAGCGCAGTGGGGAGGGGGAGTCCCAGGAGTCGGGACCAGTGTCCTCACCACCAGAGGGAGGAGAGGAGTCAGGTTTGGCAATGCCCACATCAGGAAGCGGGGAAACGGTCAGAAGGAAAGTCACCGGCTGGGCGCGCGCGCCAAGTTCAAATGTACAGGAGCGCGGCACAGTGGGGAGCCTGGGAAGGGAGCCAGGTCCTAAAGCCCGCCGGAGGGAGGGGCAAGACTCAGGAGGCTCAGCGTCAGAGGAGTCCAGGAAGGAGGAAACCCCAGAGGGCAGAAGGACCCAGCGAAGGAAAGAACAGCGTAGGAGGTGGAGCCGGGCTAGAATCTTAAACTGGTGTGGGTGGAGCAGTGAGTCAGAGGGGACTTAGCCGGTCTAGCGTCAAGACGTGGGTCTGCGCGCCCAGAGCTTTGAAATGGAAACTAAACTTCAATAAAGACTTTTGTACATTATATCCACCGGGCGTTGGTCCTCTGTGAGCTGGGATCTAGAGGCAGACCTGACATTATTATTATTATTATTATTATTATTATTATTATTATTATTTAAAACTCTAGCAAAAATCCATGGAGAGCTGACAATGACAGTAACAATATTCCACCAATTCTATTTTAATTTTTTAGAAGCATAGAATTGAAGAGTTGGAAGGGACTCTGAGGATCATCTAGTCAAAGTCCCTGCAATGAAGGAAAAAGCAGCTGTCCTATATGGGGATCGAACTTGAAACTTTGGTGCTATCAGCACCAAATCAGCAGTCCACATGTCCAAACAGATATCTAAATGACATTGATTTATTATAAGCCATCCATTTAAATGTAGAAAGGGCAGTGAGATCTTCATACCACCGTGAAATGGTGGAAATATATTAATATTATAATACTGTATATACTCAAGTATAAGCTGACTTTTTCAGCACATTTTTTATGCTGAAATCACCCCCTTCGGAGTGAGGGTCCTTTCAGGCTGCTCCTTCCTCCTCCACCACCTTTGCCACTGTCGGCGGCGGCGGCAGAGGAACAAGCAGCCCGAAATCAGCCCTTTTGGGCTGCTTGTTCTTCCTCCGCCACTGCCCCCACCACCAGGTTTGTGGTGTGGTGAACCGGCTTATACTCGAGTCAGTAAGGTTTCCCAGTTTTTTGTGGTAAAATTAGGTGTCTCGGCATATATTTGTGTCGGCTTATACTTGAGTATATACGGTAATTAAGCTTTTGGTTGCTTTCCACAAGTATCTGAAAATAATCAATCAATCAATAACGCAGGGTGTTCTAAAAGCAAAGGCAGTTCTGCCAGAGGATTTTGCAAGATCCAGTGTAGGAATGATACAATCAGGAAAAGTTGAGTTGCGACAGGAGTCACAGTGAAACTATTCCTGAAACACCCATCAACACTCTGTACTTCCTTGGGGTGAGAATCCGTACCAGAAAATGATTTATGGATTTCTCCCTCGAAAAATAAAACCGTGTGAACTTTCTGGAGCTGGACTCACGTGATCCATTTGATATGGTGGTGGCTGTTACCGTAACCAAAGAGGCAGAATTAGTACAGCATTTTCAATATACATCTTTGCTTTCCCAATTCCTGGGAAAGAGGCATAATACACAAAGAAGAACAATATTAACACAAGACATGCACATTTTTCTAAAACAAGTTTGAGGTCCACCTCTTCCTTTGCTTCTGGAGGTATCTTGAAGAGCCATCGCAAACTGCCTGTGTTTGTCTTTGTTGCCGGTCTTGAGAATCTGCTCCAACGCAGGCCAAGATGGCAACTCACCATATCATGGCTCATTCCGCATTTTCTAAGCCCATCTGTCAGGTGCATATGAAGAGGTGGAGTTATGCAGATTAAGTAGGAGGAGTTTCCAAAAGGGAAAGTGGTTCTCATTATTTGCCACTAGGTGGCAATTCCAAGAGGACTACCGTACATATATGAAGTAGCGACCTAAGACTTTGGCACATCAGCATATTCACAAAAGACCAATAGCATTAGTTCATCTTATCCTTGACCCTGTTACCCCCTTTACCTTATGATGCGAACCATCACAAACTTTTTTTTAAACTGTTTTATTCAATTTGCTTAGTAACATAACATTATTATATATATTCTGTAAACAAAGAATACAAAACGCAAATCATTCATACTACAATGTATACCTACATCGCATTAATATATATGGTTTCTGAAAAAGGGTTTACATTAAAAAATCCATTCAAAATACCATCCGGTTTACCTTCCCCCCCTCCCTCCCCACTCCAGCCCCCCCACCCCTGGTCAGGCCTTCCTTCTTCATATCTTCATCCATGTACGCAGTCTGTTCATTCAAGCTTGTATGTTAGGGTTGGCTTCCCCTCTTTCTATCCATCACAAACGTTGGCACAGAAACATATGGATTGTATTTGTGTTTCTTCATCACTTGCAGCACATGCAATTTTTAAATGCTGCTCTTTGGGGCTTGTGCATATGCATATCTTTTAGCCAAGCAAACAGAGCCCTGTGTAGGATTCGTGCTGTGTGTATCCACAAATACCCTGCCTGCAAGACAAATATTCTAATAATATCAGTTGTAGGCTACTATAGGAACTTCAGGGTGCATCATTTTTTCCTTTACTGTCAGCACAAACAAACAGGGTGACACCAGGATGAGCTGCAATTCCCCATAGCTCAGCTAATTTCCTTTTTCTTTCTGGTGGGTCATCTAGTTTTCTTTTCCTGAGGCTGCACACTTTCTTTTTACCGAGCCTTTTCGTTTTCCAGGCTCTTTTGCTGAAATACGTAGAGGGAGCCTGGGTAGCTTAAGCAATAAAGGGGCTATTCTCCTAAAAGATTAATGGATGTGGGGGTGATTGCCCAAGGAATTCAATTCTTGTGAATGCTGGTAACAAACTGACCTAATAACACCTCTGGGATTAATGTGTGGATCAGAACTTACTTGCCCACTGGCTTTTTCCCATGGCCCAAATATTCCAGTGCAGTTAGAACACCACCAACCCAACAAAACACATTTTCAAATGTGCATTGTGTGGCGAGTTCCCGCCTCCCCCCAGGAGGTGGGTGGGAAATGGAGTGAGCTGGCGCGGCGAAAAGAGGGCGAGCCTTGGCCGCGCCGACCCTAAATAGGGCAGGCCACCCCCCCAGCCACCCAGTTGGATGGCTGGGTGGGAGACGCGGCCAAGGATTCCCCTTGGTCTTGCGTGGGCTGGGGCAGCCCCTATGCACGTGGGGTGGGTGTGAAGCCCACAACCCCACCTCCTACCAAGCTTGGAAGTGGCTTTTTAAGAGAAAAAAATATTTTTGGAATACACATTTAAATACGACTTCAGGTGCCAGCCTTCATGAGGATTAAAAATGCAGAATTAAAAAAAAAATGCAGACTGGTGTGGGAATGGGATGAAACAGGCTTATCAGCAAATACATGCAAAGCATCAGCAGTGCATGGGGATGTGTGGAGCGGCAGAGATGCTCTCCCACCAGCAAAAGGGCTTCTCTTACCATGGTGTGGAGGGAACAGAGACAATGGGGCTCCCATTGTGTGCCCCCTGCACTCCCCCCCCCCAAAAAAAAACAAAAATTACTTGGGGTCAGGGTCAGGAGAACCTTCAGAACAGCACATGGGGAGAAGAGGGGAGGTTGGCCAGCTGAAATGCTTGCGCTGACAGAATGATGGTCATAACACTATGCTGAATTGCTCCCCAAGTATTGAATAGGCCTGAGTGTGATGTTAGGTACAATGAGACTTGCACACATGCTGTACCCAGGTGCCTTTAGCAAAGTCGCATGTGTGCTGCAATGCACAGATGGAGCTCTAGAAAATGTGCCTGCCTTTATTTTCCTGGCCAGTGAAGGCAGTTCCATTGAACTGAATGGAGAAGCCCTCTTCCCTTCCTCTCCCATACCCCTTGTGTGAACAAGGGCATTGGAACATACAGAGTCAGACCACTGGCCCAGCTAATATTGCCCAAGCTGACTGGCTGTGGCTCTCAGACAAGAGACTCTCCCTGGAGATCCTGGAGATTGAACTTGGACCTCTCTCCTGCAGGCCATACGTTCTGTCTCTGGCCCTCTCCCAAAGTCATAAAGAAGCAAAGCCCAAAAGCAGCAGCGTATCATTGTGCCTCTCCAAAACTACTTCCGGGAAGCCCACTGCCACACTCAAATGGCTTTCCCCTCACTCTGGTCATGTTGAAAGCTGCCTTTCTTCCACCCCCTTGCAGAATCTTCTCCCCACCCCCGTTGAACGCACAGGAGCCCTTAAAAGTCCACAAGGCAGTGATCCTCATATCAGAGCAAGTTCTCATTTAAAAAAAGAAAAGAGCAAAGGATTCACACAAGCAGAATCAACTGATAGTGTGGGAAGCAACCTAGAGGTAAAGGTAAAGGTACCCCTGCCCGTACGGGCCAGTCTTGACAGACTCTAGGGTTGTGCGCCCATCTCACTCTATAGGCCGGGGGCCAGCGCTGTCCGCAGACACTTCCGGGTCACGTGGCCAGCGTGACAAGCTGCATCTGGCGAGCCAGCGCAGCACACGGAACACTGTTTACCTTCCCGCTAGTAAGCAGTCCCTATTTATCTACTTGCACCCGGGGGTGCTTTCGAACTGCTAGGTTGGCAGGCGCTGGGACCGAGCAACGGGAGCGCACCCCGCCGCGGGGATTCGAACCGCCGACCTTTCGATCGGCAAGTCCTAGGTGCTGAGGCTTTAACCCACAGCGCCACCCGCGTCCCTAGAATCCACCAGCTAAAGGAACCACTTCACATAACAGAAGAAATAACAGGCCTGCCATAATGCTATGCTTTTGCAATTGGGACATTACGAGACGATGAGGCAGAGACATTTTCAATGAAATCACCCTGGCAGCTCCATGTATCTGTGCTAAGGATAATATGGCTTGGCTGCACCACCTTGTATATGTAATGTACAGCCAACCCACAGCATTACTATGTTATTCTTATATAACAAGCAACCTAAGGATCTGTGCTAGTACAAAAGTAGCCCAAAGGGTTTCTCAGAATGATGTGCCTGGGAATATGGCAAGGGAGGAATATACACCTCATCGTAGTGAGAAAGACTGTGACCACCAGTTGTCCTGTGTGCTTGCTCAGTCCACTGTTCAGTTTCTAACTCTTGGTGGGAAACTTTAAGGCCCTTCCTGTTCTCTCTCTCTTCTGATGGTTCTTTCACTTTAAACCAGGCTCAGCTTGGGCAGTCCTTCAAGCAGAAGAGTCTTTCAAATAGAGGGCCGTCCTGTGTAAAGCGGGCTACTAGGCTATCCTACCAATAAGTCATGAATTTGCTGGTGGGAGCAGGGATGAAGAATCAGGTGTTTCTGGACTCCAGCTCCCCTTAGCCCAGAGGCACCAAGTTGCCCCCAAGATTGAGGAGTCCTGATGTGCGTCGCATGCATGTGGCGTCATGTCACCTGGGGGAGGCTGAGCACTCTGGAGGACCTGGTCAGTGAGGCTGTGCCATGCTTGGCTCCATGCCCAGTCCCCTCTACCCCCTCAACATTGCAGGGGAATGGCCTCCTTCCAACAAATATTGAGGGGGCCAATGACACCTTCCCGGATTCCTAGAGTTTTTGTGCCTGCCTCAGCCCCAGCCAGCATGGCCAATGGTCAGAGATGATGGGAATTGTGGTCTGATGAACATTTGGAGAGCATTTGGTTCCCCATCTCTGAACTAGATTATCAATCCTCTCCCTTACTGAGATCTTCAAGCGAGGCCCATGCTGAGTGTACCTTCAATATTAGGGGCAGCGTTTATGGCTCCATGGAGTAGGCAATTTTCAGTAGATGTTCCTTATCCTTGGATCTCCCATCCTAGGGAGGTCTGCTTAGTTGGTTCAGTCGTTTTTCATTCTTAGGAAGAGGGCAAAGGCCTTTTTGTTCTGCTAAGCTTTAACAGGCCCTGTGCTTTTCCTTGCGATTAAGATAATTGCTATTTTTTTTTGAGCTTACATCTCAGTTTATATTGTTTTTATTGTGTATATATTGTTAATTGCTGGGTTTTAAGTTGCCTTGAGTGCCTACTGGCAGAGAGGCAGGGTATAAATAGAATGACAAACAAACAAATCGGACGTGAAATCGGATCCAGCCAAAGTTGTGCACTTCTAAGATTCACTGAACTAAGTGGGGTGGGGGGGTTAAGAACATGTTAAAAGCTTTGGCTGGATCAAGTTTACCGTTGGGGAAATCATCTTTAATTACCTGGATCATTTTGCTATGGGTTTCTACAGCAGGCCAGAGCACTGATTCAAGCTAAGTCCACCAGCCACTCATTGGGGCTTGCTGGGTGCCACATACTTACTGGCAGACAGCAAACATGTGGAATTTTAGGCAACGGTGTTCATCTTGGTACATCACCAACAAGTTGTACAAGCATGGTTTACAGCAGGGGTCAACAACCTAAGGCCCATGGGCCAAAAGTGGCCCATGGGGGTCATTTAACTGGCCCATGAGCCGCCCCTGAACCAAGCCGCCCACTCGGCAAGTCCCCGTGTGCTGTGCTAAACCATCCGCCCACGGAGCGATCTCCGCTGAAGTGAACCACCCCAGGTGAGGTAAATCTTGCCGACCCCTGGTTTACAGCAATGCTTAGAGTAGAGCCTATTTTTAACCCTACTTCAGCTCTGTGTGTAATGCATTGCTTAACTTCAAAATTTATTCTATGAATGCTGTCACACACTAAGTAAGAGCGTCTCTCCACTGGGCTGCTCTATAGCCCAGATCTTTGCTCTGGCTGTGCATTATGTCATGTGCTGACCATTGAATGAATTTTGCCTGATTTGCACATTTTTGAAAGTAATTTCCCTTAATACAATGCATTTTTGCAAGGGTGTGTGTTTTGTGTTTTTTGTTTAGTAATTGTTATGCTCACTTTCCCCTAATATATGCATATTTGTACACAGTCTTGGTTGAATCAATGTTTTGCCTAATGTGCACTTAATATTAAGATTTGCTTTCAAATGATTACATGAGATAGCTCAGTCGGTAGAGTGTGAGACTCTTAATCTCAGGGTCGTGGGTTTGAGCCTCACGTTGGGCAAAAGAGTCTTGCATTGTAGGGGGGTTGGACTAGATGACCCTTGGGTGCCCTTCCAACTCTACAATTATATGAAATAGGTGCATATTGGATTATAAAGTTCAGTGAAGACATATGGGAAGTCAGCTGTATTTTTGTTCACAATTTTGCTCTGGCAACTGCCAACAAGGTCAAACCTCCTCCCCCAGCCCTCCCTGCAACAGAGTTGCTTTAACTTTAAAAGGGAATTACGAGAAGCATTTACATACCTAAACTCGGCTTCTTCCTTGAGATCCTCACTTCCCCTGTGTCTTCTGCAACTTTGGTGCACACTACAGTGGTACCTCGGGTTAAGTACTTAATTTGTTCTGGAGGTCCGTTCTTAACTTGAAACTGTTCTTAACCTGAAGCACCACTTTAGCTAATGGGGCCTCCCGTTGCCGCCACGCCGCCGGAGCACAATTTCTGTTCTCATCCTGAAGCAAAGTTCTTAACTCGAGGTACTATTTCTGGGTTAGTGGAGTCTGTAACCTGAAGCGTATGTAACCTGAAGCGTATGTAACCCGAGGTACCACTGTATTTGAAACAAAGAACTGAAGGCAAATGACCAATAGGCTTGAATTAGCAGGGCAAGTGGAGGCACAGAGTGGCACTCATTCTGCCCACTGCAAGTTAATAGAGCAAATTTTCCCCCACTGCATCAAACTGTCTACATTATTGTTGGTCACTGGCAGCAAATAGGAAAGACATCTGGAAATTATCACATTCCAGTGTGGACTCAAATTTTCCTATATTTTACTGCATTTTTTAAAAATGTTATCTCTTCAGGAAGGAGAGTTTTGTCTTCAGCTATGAAGACACACACCCCCATTCACAGATGGAACTTGACTCTCTCTCTCTCTCTCTCTCTCTCTCTCTCTCTCTCTCTCTCTCTCTCTCTCTTAAATTGCAGTGTTCCCCACTGACCAAGGCAAGCTACTTTTAGAACTGAGAAGGCTTGCCTCTTCAGCGGCTGTTACCTCTGCAACAAGAACAGCGAAGACTGCAGGGTTGATTTTGGGGGAAAGACATTTGCAAATACTATGCAAGCAGGATATCACTGACAGGGTTATAGTATTCATAGCCGTGTCATCAGAAAGAGCAGCAATCAACCCTCTCCCCCCCCCCACCACCAATGTGGCAGCATTTGACATGATACACAACACCTGATGCATGAAAAACACAGACTGCAGAGCATAAATTGAAACTATGAAGTCGCCCATGGTAACTAGTCAGAGATCCCTTGCGCTTGAATCCTGAACATTTCTCATCCACCAAATTAGTACTTGCAAGGGCATCAACTGCTCTCTGCATGCGCAGCTTCTCAAAATATGAGGCTACGCTGGATTTGCAGAAACGGATAAACTGCATGCAAGCGAATAGATGGACGTTTGCAACCGTTAAAGTGTCTTGCAGATGTTCCTTTGGGTTTCTCTTCTGAAAAGTGAAGCTTATGGGCTAAAGTCTCAACGATAGGGTGGGCCTGAGCCATTGCTGCAGGGAGGGAAAATGCAGGCAGACGGCAGATGTCACTTGCGACGTGTTTTATTTTTAATTGTGCAAGCTGGAATGAGTTATTGGAGTTATGAAGAGAAAGGAAGCGATCTGCAAAGTGACAGGGAATGGGGTCAGGAGCTAATGAGGATGTGAGCGATGCTAATAGAAAGGAAAAAATTCCCCTGAACGAGGAGCTATTCATATTTATTGCCGGGATGACACATCCAGGCCGTAAGAGGGTTTCTGGCTCTGTCTTTTGATCAGGCCCTTGTTGACGTTAATGGTTCTGTTCTTCCAGCAGCTGTGCCTTCCTTCAGACCTCATCAAGACGGCAGCAGGAGGAGACCCATTCTTTCTCTGTGTATACTTTAGGGGGAAACATTTTTATACAGTTGAATAAAAACACAAATGTATAAAATGAGCCCTGCTGGATCAGATGAAAAGTCCAACTATCCTAGCATCTTGTTTGCCACAGCAGCAACTACTAGCCAGCTGCTGTTGCCTGAAGCCCAAGCACAAACAGGGCCTGAAATGCAACATCCATGAATCTGTAGACTCCATGGCTAGAAGCCATAGATGCACATCTCTGTGGATCTGTCTAATCCCTTTTTAAAGCCACAGTGCCAAAGGGCTGCCACTACATCTCGTGGCAGCAAACTGACTAAATTAATCATATGCTGCATGTTAAAAATGACTTATACCAAACCCTCCAACATATCCAGGCCCAAAACCAGACTGTGCTTCTTCTGGGCTGCACTCCCGGGTGAGTCATGTGATCTGTATGAGATTGTGGACCCCTAAAAGTGCTGGGGGGGGGGCGTGCTCTTGCATTTTGCAGCACCATTTGAGATTGCAACCTGGGAGGGGCATTTTTGTGGGGTAAGATTATGGCATAAGATCACATCAGAGCACGGTGCCCAAAATGCCTGTCGTGAAAAAACGACATGTCCTGGTTTTCCTGGGACACTTGAGGGGTATGCTATCTTCATCTGTCCCGAAGCTATTATTTTTTCATTGAGTGGTCACATCTTCAAATGTTATGAGACACACTAGCATGGAGTCTTTTTCTTTGGTTTCTCCAATAGTCCAATTATCCAAGATCTGCAGTTGGACCAATAATATGTTTGGGGTCTAGCACATACAATGTCTGTTCGGCCTCTCCTGCTCCTTTGTTCCTTCCCAGATCTACCGCCCTTCTCAGCTGTCCCCAGCCTGCCGCCAAAGGTGAATGCCTCAGCAAACCTAATGGATGGGCCGGCCCTGGAGGGAACCTAAGAGCCTTAGAGCATCTTGCATGGCTGGGCTACCCAGAAGGGCAGTCATGACAGGAAGGGAATAAAAGTATTTCCCTTCCATTACACCGCCTCTAGACAAAGCTAATGCACCGTACATGCCGTACATACATATATGGCTGACTTTTTTGATGCATTTATGTAAAAATGTACCTCTGTAAGAAAAATGAAAAATCCACAAAGCATTCTGAACTATGGTTTTTTCTAAGTCCTGAGGAAACGCAAGAAGCAACTTTATCCTGAGTTGGACCATTGGTCAACACAGGGGTGGCCTATGTGGTTGTGCGTAGCCAGATGTTGTGGGACTACAATGCCTATCAGTCAGTGTGACCAACGGCCAGGGACAATGGGAGTTGAAGTACAGGCAACGGTCATTTCAAGCAGGGATTCCGCTCCTGGCCACCAGGTGCACTGGTGAACCTCACATAAGTGTGCCCTATCCCCACCCCCATTCTACCCCTTTTCTGCCCCCGTTCTTCCCTCTTCTGGGCCCAAAAGGACCTTTGCGTTGGCAATCGCCCCTCATTTGACAATCACCCATAAAATGGTCACCACCTGTAGTCCAATAAGACCTGGAATATTCAGTACATTGGCTACCAAAGGACACATACAAGACAAGTACCAAAGGCAGTGGCTCTTCAAGGTTTCAGATAAAAGTCTTTCAGTCTAGACTGTCCCTACATGAAGATGCCAGGGATCGAATCTGGAACCTTCCATGTGGAAAGCACGTGGTCTCCGACTGAGCTACAGCCTTTTCCCATCTGTGTATAAAGCCCTCTCTGATGCACTCATGCCTCTGTTTACTATTTATATATATTGAAACAAGCTTCAGTAGTCCAATATTCTGGCTATTTCACAATATTAATAAGCAACACGATATTTTGCAAAAACGGAGAAAAATAATTATTTCCATATTCGATCTGATATGACGCCAGCTTCTGATGTGTAGCAACCAGCCTTTCACACCCACAAGCATTATTTCTAGGAAATGTTTAAGGGAAATGATTTGCAAAAACCACATTTTGTGCCTAGCTCATTCATTAATAACGGGCAACATAGATGGTTGCCGTCAGTGGCATGTGAAGATAATGTACCCACGTTGCAACATGGCACAGGGAAACAGGGTGGGCGAAGTCGCATTGCACAAGCAGACCTTGTTCTGCTTGGAGACAGCCCCACTGAATGCTATGTTGAATTCTACCCTATACAGTGGTACCTTGGGTTAAGAACTTAATTCGTTTTGGAGGTCCGTTCTTAACCTGAAACTGTTCTTAACCTGAGGTACCACTTTAGCTAATGGGGCCCCCCGCTGCCACCATGCCGCCGCTGCATGATTTCTGTTCTCATCCTGAAGCAAAGTTCTTAACCCGAGGCACTATTTCTGGGTTAGCAGAGTCTGTAACCTGAAGCGTCTGTAACCTGAAGCGTCTGTAACCCAAGGTACCACTGTATGCATAGATGCCTCTGGGCTGCGGGTCTCGCTAGCCCTGCATTTTGCAGTTCACCCAGCTTTCTTCTTGTTGTGGCCTATTTCAACCCAATACTAATGTCCAGGATCTTATCTCTACCTTGGCTGGCTCCACACCAGGCCCACAATGACTGTGATCAGAAGTGGCTGGATGCGGGAAGCTTGGAGCAAAGATGCTAGCTTCCTGGCAGTTGAATTGCTGTTGGTGGGGGAGAGTGGAGGCAGTGGGGAGGCTGGTGCAGCGTAGGAGCTAATCTGATGCTCCTGATGGCGTGTTTGCACCACGCTGACCTGCTCATCACCTCGCCCCTATGGCTTTCCCTTCTGCTAAGCAACAGCAACCCATCTGCCAGGATGCTGGCTCCCAGTGAGCTGCTTCTGCACCTGATGAAAAGCCCATCAAGATACATGCAAAATACAAGGAATTCCTAGCAACAAGCAAACCAATAACAAAAAAACAACACCACCCAAATATCAACACCACCGGCACAGTCACAGAAACACTAGAAGACCTATGGGCAAGTTAAAACAAATTAATTGCCAGCAATTAAACAAAGACTGAAATAGCATTTAGGTTGCAATCTTAAGGCATTGGGCCAAAGGAAATAAATTATCATCCAAGCTCTGTTGGTATTAGACTGGGAGGGTAGAAAGGGAAAGAAATGGGAGAGGTTTACATCAGCTCCTGAGCTACTGTCATTTCCCCCCACTCTCGGTTTGAAGGCATGCTGGGGAATCAGAAAGGCAATGGCTCCCTTGGATCAAAGCTGCCCAGCTGCCCATCACTGAAGTGCTCTCAAACTGGCCTCCTTTCTGGTTCCAGTTACCAAGGCAATGGGAAAGAGGAATCTGACTTTGGAGAGGGAGATCTGATGTATCCAATGGCCCCTGGGATCTTTTGCCAGGGGATATACAATTGCAGCCTTAAAATGTTAAAATATGTTAAGGAAATATAAAAAGGAGTGGGGAAGTAGCGTCAGGAAGGTCTTTGTTTGCTGCTGAAAAGGAATTAAGGAAGGTGCAAGACAAGGCTTTCTGGGGAGAGTGATCCACAAATGGGGGCTACCACTGAATAGTCTATCTATATCTATCTATCTATCTATCTATCTATCTATCTATCTATCTATCTATCTATCATCTATCTATCTCTATCTATCTATCTATCTATCTATCTATCTATCTATCTATCTATCTATCTATCTATCTATCTATCTATCTATCATCTATCTATCTCTATCTATCTATCTATCTATCTATCTATCTATCTATCATCTATCTATCTATCTATCTATCTATCTATCTATCTATCTATCTATCATCTATCTATCTATATCTATCATCTATCATCTATCTCTTTCTTCTTCTTCTTCTTCTTCTTCTTCTTCTTCTTCTTCTTCTTCTTCTTCTTCTTCTTCTTCTTCTTGTCACCTTCCATGCTTCAAAATCAGTTGGCACTCTGAGAAAAGCCATAGATGATCTTAATAGAATAAGTGAGAAAGGAATGACATCAAATCTATTCAAAATGCCTGGTCTTAGCATGGGCATAGCCAGGATTTTTGTTAGGAGGGCCAGTTGTTGAGTTAAGTTTTTTTGTGGAAATACCCCCATTGCAGGGAGCAAGCTTTTGCTGGGGGGGAGGCATTGGCTAGGGGGGCAGAACCTCAATTTATTGAGTACTTTCAATGCTTTTCAATAATTTTTGTGGATCTAGGGGGGCAGTTGCCCCCCCCAGCTATGTCCATGTGTCCTAGTTAACGATCTCACTACCATGTTCTGCATCAGCTTAAGTTTCCAGGCCACCTTTAAAGACAGCCCCCCATAGGCAATGCATTGCCATAATGCAAAGAGGAGGGTTATCAGAATATGGACCAGAGAAGCCCAGTTGTCCTCATTCAGTGTGGGCCAATCAATCTGTGGCTTGGGTTGATGTCTGAACTGACTTAGTCTCTCTGCAAAAGCATTAACTGAGTCTGTGGGTGTCTGCAGAGCTGATCCCGTTCTCAGAACAATAGTGTTTACAAAGTGGAGCCAGTGACTGGGTCGACTGAAAAAGCAGGGGAGGGGGGAGAGATGAGATAGGACAAGTGGCTGGAGGCATTCCATCGTGACGCAAAACGCAGTGATGTCAGAGCCCGAGACCTCAGGAATGATTGCCAACATGAATGAGATTCCAGCAGGCTCCAGCTGGTCCCATGGTTTGCGGTGTCCTCTCTTGTTTCTTGGCTGTGCTCACTTCTCCAGCTGTAAACTGCATTAACCCCTTCCAGGCATGTGCTTCCCTTAAGTCGGGCAGGGGGGTGGTGGACATTTCCTTTCTGCCAAAAGAGTCCAGCATTTCACAACTGTGCTATATTTATATGCATTTATTTTCTGTGACTCTGGTAGCAAGTTTTAAAATGATGTTAAAAGAAAGGACAGCCTGCACTTTCTCAGCTATGCCCAGAAACGGAATCACAACTAAAGAACCTCTGGCAGATGGCCATCCAAACTCTGTTTAAGAACTTCAAGTGAAGGAAAACCCACCACTTTCTGAGGTAGTCCATCCCACTGACATAGAGTCATAGAAGTGTAGAGTTGGAAGGGACCCTGAGGGTCATCTAGTCCAACCCGCTGCGATGCTGGAATAAAAAATGGTGAAAAGCCTTACTGAAATTAAGATGCACTATGACCACAGCATTCCCTTGATCCAACAAGCTCCTAACGCTATCAAAAATGAAATTCTTCTGGCATGACTTGGAGTATTATTATTATTATTATTATTATTATTATTATTACAACACATTTATTCAAAAGTTACAATACAGCTTCTTCCACTGCCATAAAATCACAGAATGATCACTCCAGTCTTCAGTCCCTTATCAGTGTCATGTTGGCTCGCCAAATACCCTCAATAGGAACCCAACTACTGATCTGGTTTACTAGACATTTTCAATTAATACATCCCCTCCACAGACACCTCTGTGGTGGTGATGGCATCAATATACCCTGCTCTTCTTCAATAAAAGAGAAGAGGGTGGTGGGGAGGAGACCATACTGCAGGCTGAAGCAATGGCAAATCTAGTTGTTCTGAATGAATGAATGAATGAATGAATTAATGAATAGCTTCCTAAGAAACATCTTGAAGTTATTTCACAATGCAATAAAAACATATATCATGCAACTGAGTATCTAAAAACAGTTAAAACAATTGCATACATAAAAACAATTAAAAGTAATTGCACATATAAAGACAGAGCAATTTTACATCCAATGCAGCTATTGACTGATATCAAGATCTTCACTTAGAAGACTTGTTGAAAGAGGACGATATAGACCTCTACTGTCTCCTCAAACTCTCTCAACCAAAGTTCAGCACTCAGGAGTATGAAGGGAGATGCAATGAGCTTCATATGCTTGCAAGCTGACATGTGGTGCTCTTACTGCTCTGTAGGTGTAAAATAAAGATCCCAAGCAAACAGAACAATGAGAGTTATCTTATTTCCCTATCTCCATGAGCCTACAAGGGAGGTTAAGTGTTGCAACAATTCTTACTGGAAGAGAAGGGAAACAGATTCTCAGAAACCATTGCTTTTAACCAGTCCATGCTAATGTCTAGTAGAAGTCACCTATTAAGCTATTGGTATTGATTGCAGCATGTAGGTGTGTCCAGCACATGGCAACATAGCTGGAAGGTCAGAATGAGACAACAACTATAAACATTTAAAGGGACATTTAGAGTTGTGTACATAGGAGCCAACTCCTAGGGGCTGAGGAGTCTTCAGGGCCCCCCTCAATAAAATATTTGAGGAGGAAGGCCTCCCCGTAAAGTTAATGGGCATTGCCATTCAAATGGTGTGTGTGCACCGTGTCACGTGATCTATTATGTGAGGTGGGGCTTACCTGCCTCACACACACTCTCCGTAATATTTTACTCAAGTTGGCACCTCTGGTTGTGTGCATTGAAAAAAATCAAGACTTGGGACTGCAGTAGAGTTGAGGTGGGACTACAAATCCCATCACCCTTCAGCATTGGCCATGCTGACTGAGGCCACAGATTTCCCATCCCTGCAACAGGGCAATTATATAACTTCTTCAGCACTGCAACCAACTTGGCAATGAAAGAAATTGCACAGTGCCCCAGTTAATATGTGTGGGGGGATGTTCCTTCTCTTTATGATCTTGTGTTGGCAAACTTTAAAAACAATAACTCAGACATGCTGCTGGAGGTTGGCCGAGCCTTTTCTCAGTCGGACAACTGATGACAATATGACTTAATCAGCAGCAAAGAAGACAAAAACACTGCAGGGACAAAGAAATTCTCATGCACAGGATGCAATATGTTTCTTGCAGACCAATCCCCTTTTTCTAGTCTAGGACAGGTTGAAGGGCTGCAACAAATTCTTCATAGACAGCTGATTATATTAGGATTGCCTTTGGTCTAAATGATGCATAAGTCAGTCTGTTTCCAGCCAATATCAATTTGGCATGTGTTCACTCAGATGTCTGGATATCCTAGGCCCACATTACACAATCTGCATTAAATTCGCATTTACTTTACAATACATTGCATATATAAGTTAGAAATACAAAATAAATAAAAGAATGCATAAAGAGTGATAAATGCACAACTTTAGCATACAGTCATACCTCGGAAGTCAAACGCTTTGCAAATCAAACATTTTGGCTCCCGAACGCCGCAAACCCGGAAGTGATTGTTCCGGTTTGCGAACGTTCTTTGGAACCTGAACGTCCGTTGCGACTTCCACAGCTTCCAATTGGTTGCAGGAGCTTCCTTGGCTCCTGAACGTTTTGGAAGTCAAATGGACTTCCAGAACAGATTTCGTTCGACTTCCGAGGTATGACTGCATTTTAACATTTTTTTTTAATTTAAAAAAAGATACTTTTTTGCACCAAGAACGGGGTGAGAATATTAAGGAATCTTGATTTTAATTTAGTAAGATCAGTTTAAACTGTTTTTATATTGCTTCCCACTTTTGAAAGCCCTGAAGCAATTTACAACCCAGTAAAAAAATACAATAATGAAGTATGAACAGAGGTGGATAATTGAGCTTCAACCTGCATGTTAATTGGGGAGAGGCAACTAAAGCTCATTTGGACCCAAATTCACAATGATCAGATGCCTCATGCAAAAGCCAGGCCCACCCAAGAGATGGGCTGAAGCAGCTACCTCAGATGGCATGAGCCCCTGAGACACCCCCTCTGTGGGTGCCCTATCCACCCCATCACCTCTGCCACTGGCAGAGAATTGGTGTCTGCATTAGTACCAATTTCTGGCGAAATCTCCTGATATCTCACTGGAAATCAGTGCCAATGTTGTCACTGCTTTGCCACCACTGCCAGCACAGGAGTGGCAGGTCAGGGTGGCAGTTCCCACTGTGACGACTCGTTAAGAGTCGTCAACAGGCTCATCACAGCTATCTGCCAATCACCCATTCCCACCACCCTTCTGAGTAATACCCCTCCCCACCTTCTCACTATATAGAAGGGTCTGGAAACTTCTGTTTCAGTGTATCTGAAGAAGTGTGCATGCACACGAAAGCTCATACCAAGAACTAACTTAGTTGGTGTTTAAGGTGCTACTGGAAGGAATTTTTTTTGTTCCCACTGTGTATGACACAGACACCAGGAGTTTCCAGGAATCTGTGTTTACCTGGAACAATATCTTCCATTCATACCCTACAAACATTTCTTGCCCAAGATTCCTAGAAGACCTGCCCCCGCCTTGCTGGGCTTTTTGCACCTGGCCTGGAGGGAAGGGTCCTGACTGACTACAAAAGTTGAAGCTGATGAACAGACTCTTGGGCTGGGGTATTGTTTAGGGAGTTGTGTATGATCATGGGACACCCAGAAAGTATGAAACAATGCAGCTACATAAGAACACACTTGATGCTCTTGCTCTCATTTTGAAAATACAGTGGTACCTCGATATTTGAACGTTTGACGAATGATTCGAAACTTGAACACTGTAAACCCAGAAGTAAATGTTTGGTTATTGAACACGCCTCGGAAGCCGAACATGCCACATGGCTTCCGTATTGAGTTTTCTGTATTGAGGCTTCTGTATTGAGTTTTTGGTTTTCGAACGGTCTTCCGGAATGGATTACATTCAAAAATCGAGGTACCACTGTATATCCATATTCTGCAAATAAATAAAAAATATTTTCATACTATACTATACTATACTATACTATACTATACTATACTATACTATACTATACTATACTAAAAGGTTTAAATGCTTCTTTGATCATCTTGAATCTTTCTGCCACACTTGCCATTCTCTCCTGCCACACCCTTCAAGTACCACAGGATTAGGGTGTGCTTAGCAACATTGTGAAATGTTGCCTATGTGTTCACCTTTCTTACTCCGAAAAGTTGCACCAAGTCCTTCTGAAATTTCAGATACGCCCTGCAAATACAGAAATGATGGTGTGATTTTGTCACAAATGTAGACGATGCTGAGAAACACTGCTCTACGGCTCTGAAAACAAACTTTGAAGTTTCAATTTCTTGCCACCCGCCAAAGAATTCATCTTGCACCAGGCCAGGCCAGATCCCACTGCACTCCATTCACAACTATCTATAGGTCGCCAACAATCTAACAAACAAACACATTTGTTAGTGTTTCCAAGGGACAGTATCTGAACCGCATAGGGCAAGATTATAATTGCCAAGTCACAGATCAAACAAAGTTCCATGATCACAAGACAGAAGCAAGATGCTATTAGGGCTTTTTCATCCGCATGGTAAGTAGCAGGCAGTCCACCATTGGCCTTGTAACTGGCTAAACCAAAACAGAGAGAGCCTCTGTGCTCTTCATCCTATAGGTTGCTTCTTATGGGATTTGAGAATTGTGAAGCAGACCTCTGCCACAGATTTCCCTGTACCAGAGAACCCAAAGCTTGAACTCTGAACTTCCATGTAATGCTGCCGTTTTCTCTTGTAAGGACATGCTTATTAGATTTGTTCTTAATTCTCTTATTTGTTTGGCAGCTGCCTTGAAGGTGCTTATATTGGATACCAGGTAGCTAGAACAGAACATAATATTCTGCTTACTACAGTTCACTAGCTCAAGACACAGACACCAGAGCCTTACATTCTGAAGAGCATACCTTTAACATCCATATTTTGTTATAACTGCCTATTATTTATTTATTTGCAATAATTCATATGCATATTTTCTACAGAAAGTGTAGTAAGGGTAGCCAATGGGACTGGAATCGGCACCTGGTATCCCTGGGCAGCTGTCACGGTCTAACACCCTTGTCAGGTCCACTGCCTTGGGCGACTATATCTGGCGCTCCAGTGAGTGTGAGGCAGCTTAGAGTCACCACAATTTAGATTTCCCACAATGCCTCAGAGCACCCTGTGGCGATCACACAGGGTCCCTGGACGTTTGATGGTCTATTGATCCCTGTGCCACCACTGTGATTGCTTCCCCGCTGCCACCAACCCGTTTCTCTCGGGTACACACGGAGTCCAGACAGTTGTTAACATTAATCTAAATAAACAAGTTTATTCTATAAGCATTAACAAGTCTATGGTTTCAGATAATTTTTCTTGTCAGTTTCTTAATCTTAGTTTCTTTACCAGCCTATACCTTCCTAATAACTTCTAACTGATTATCCCAACTGTCTATCTGACTCCTCTTAACAGATTCTCTCACTCTCTCACATCAAACTATTCTAACCCACAGACTTATCCTCACTCTCCCTCATAGGCGCCGACTCCATGGGGCCTGAGGGGGCCCGAGCCCCCTCAAAAATTCATTTGGGGGGGCTCTGCCCCCCCAATAATTTAAGAAAATTATTAGTTATATTATGCTTTGTAAAATCACAAAATTATGTTGGTATTTTTTATTTTCCTTGTTTGACGATAGTTACCTTTTAAAATACATTCAGTAATGAGTTAAAACAAAGCCACTCCCGATCTAGAGAGAGTGTGGGGTTGCGGGCTCTCGACCCATCAACAATCTCGCGGGGCTGGCGTCAGCCCCGGGAGAAGCGGGGATTCCCCCTAGCTCATTAATATTCACCGCCCACGGCGGCAGCCAATCGGTGCCCACGGCGGCAGCCAAGCTTCTGAGTGTCTCCTGAAGCACCATTGTTGCCCAACAGGACTCATGGGGGAAGGCAACCAAAGTAGGAGGGACCCCACCAGAGCTTGTCTAAGACCCTCCACAACCTTGTAGGAAGCCTCCTTACAAATGCTTGCTTGAACTGCTGACAGCCGTCAGCATCAGATTTGCAACCCTCCGAAGGATTAGTGCTAGCATCAAATTGCAATGTGGAATTGAAGCCCAATACATCACAATTAGTTATGGTAGAGATTAAACAAACCTGCTTTCCCTCTTTCTCCTGCTCCTTGTACCAATGGAACTAGATACAAAAGCAGGGAGGAGAATTTGGAAAGGAAGTTCTTATCCAAAGTGGGGGAAAGAGCAAACAGGCCATGTAGATTCTGAAGCATGCAGGTTTCCTGCGCTTTTCACAGGTGGGTTGGGGTAAAGGAACAAAAAAAAAAATTATGCATGGTGTGAGGAAAGGAGATAGAGAAAAGCTTTCCTTCTCTCACAATAACTGATGAAGGGGAATGTTGTATGATTCAGGACAGACAAAAGAAAGTGTTTCTTCACGCAGTGTGCACTTAAACTTAGGATTTCACTCCCACAAGAGGTGGCAGTGGCCACCAACTTGGATGATATAATACTGCTTTAAATGTTTGCTCTTTCTTACACACACACACACACACACACACACAGAGAGAGAGAGAGAGAGAGAGAGAGAGAGAGAGAGAGAGATTCTCTTACCATGAAGCAATTAAGCTTCTTAAAAAAGCACCCTGCCCACAAGCCTAACAGACAGAAAGAGTGTGATCTTTGTTAGGGTTGCCATACATCTGGAATTTCCCAGAGATAGCCGGGATTCAGCCATCATAAACAGCACCTAGCTGGAAAACACTGAAAAGTAACCTGTTTTGGAAGTGTAGATTTTGGCAAATTTTCTTTAAAATAGCTCAAAACTTCAATTGTTTTTGAGATTCTGCAAAACGGAAGCTCAACCATTTTGAGTACTCTGAACGCATAAAAACAAGAAGCACAACCGGGGCTTTTTTCCCAGCCGGAACTTGCCGGAACTCTGTTTTGGCACCATTGCCATTACAAGAGAACAAGGAAGGTGTTTGGGGTGGGTTCCGATGCCTCTTTTTCTAGCAAAATAGCACTGAGCACAACTCATCCTTCACCTGAGCTGGTGGTGCTTCCATAGAGCCACACTCCTTTGTGGCACTTGGGCAAGTGGACCTAGGAGACCATAGCAAGGAATGGGGTGTGACTAGCCAGCAAGCTGAGGAGGAAACTTGCAGCTAAGGAGGCAGGAGAATCTGGATTTCATTCTGAGCAGTCCGTCATAATGTTGGCAGCTGGTCTCTTACGGCTCATCCAGACTTCCTTTTGCACCATACTTTCTAGGTGCAGGTCCATGCTTTAAAGTTCTGTGTCCGAGCAGGTTTGTTTGTTTTTTGTCCTGGCTGAGCAAAACCCATGTTTTACCTCTGAATTGGAGCAAATGGCCGCCCACAGAAAACTCAGTTGCTGTTTGCTCTGATTCAGGAATAAACCATGGGTTTTCCAAGGGAAAACGCTAGGACAAAAAAGAAACCCACTTGGACATGGAGCTTTAAAGCCCTGACCTGTGCTTAGAAACACAGCACAAAAGGCCCTATGGATGAGCCCTTAAATATTAGTAATGTGTGACAAGGAGAGCTAGCGGAATTTCCAGTTAAGGGAACACAAAGTCTTCTGTGCATATTGGCAAACAGTCAATCGATTCTCAGCAAACAGCTGCTCTTAGCTTATACAGTCGAGAAGCGCCCAACCTTGGGTTTGCTGATAACTTTTGAACATTGTGATACTTTGGCTATATAGTTTGTGACCGCGGCTTGCGCTTGACCTCTGTGCTGTTCCAGAAATGTCACCATTGCCCTCTCCCGACCCCTACCCCCTTCCCAGCTCCATTTCTGTCCTTCCTATTTGTAAAGCAGTTTACAACTTGCAAATATGAGGAATCAATAGACAAGGAAGGGGGATTTTAACTGAGACTTTCTGGTCAGTTCCTGTCAATTTCGAGGACTGCTTGTCTATCACCTTTCCTGTCGCCATGAAGCGCTGCAGGTCATGCTGAGTGATATCTGCCAAGACCTTGTCGAACAAAAGAAAAACACTGTGATGATCAAATCAGGGTGGTATGACCAGTGCTATTTTCCTAGAAAAAGAGGTGTTGGAACTCACCATGATTGCCTCCCTTCTTCTCTTATCATGGCAATGACGCCCACCTGAGAGTTGCCAGAACTGAGTTCCAGTGAGTTCCACCTGAAAAAAGCCCTGGGTATAACATTAAAAGGCCAACAAGTTGCCAGAGTCCCTGGCATCTTTTATTAAAACAAGTTGCATAAAGATGCTCAGGGGGTGGCTGTGGCTAGGAGTGCTTTTCGCCGTCTTCAGTGACACTTCATGGATAAGACAGATGTGACCTCATTTGTTAATGCCTTAGTAAAATTTGGCTGGAGTGTTATGGTGCACGCAGCTGGGGATGAGAGGTAAATTCAATTCAGTTCGCATTTAAAGCTGTCTCCCCTTAGTCACACTTTCTGCAACAAGGTGCAAATTGAAGTACAGGCATCCTTTGACATTCGTACCTCTCTGAGTTTTGCAATGCAGTTTTCCAGCCAAGTAACAGGTGTACAAAAATGCACATAGATGCATATATTAGTGACAATGAAATGCATGTATTAGAGAAAGTTACTTTGCAAACTTGTGTTTATTAAGTGAAATAGAATACAAGGGATTCACATTGAAATGCTGATGAAATTTCATGAGGATTTTTTTCAAAAAAATGCAAATTCATGTGGAATTATGGATAACTTAAGGCTGGAAAAATAGAAACCAAGAGAAACAGTAACTGACAAATTGGCCCATTCCCTACCTGAGATTGCCTAGGAAGATTGTTCATGTTTCAAAATACCAAAGTTTGGTTGCCAAGTGAAGCCTTGGTATGGAAGTATTTTGTATTAAGAGGCTAACAGATTGAGGTTGAATCCTGACAAGACAGAAGTACTGTTTTTGGGGGACAGGAGGCGGGCAGGTGTGGAGGATTCCCTGGTCCTGAATGGGGTAACTGTGCCCCTGAAGGACCAGGTGCGCAGCCTGGGAGTCATTTTGGACTCACAGCTGTCCATGGAGGCGCAGGTTAACTCTGTGTCCAGGGCAGCTGTCTACCAGCTCCACCTGGTACGCAGGCTAAGACCCTACCTCCCCGCGGACTGTCTCGCCAGAGTGGTGCATGCTCTAGTTATCTCACGCTTGGACTACTGCAACGCGCTCTACGTGGGGCTACCTTTGAAGGTGACCCGGAAACTGCAATTAATCCAGAATGCGGCAGCGAGACTGGTGACTGGGAGTGGCCGCCGGGACCACATAACACCGGTTCTGAGAGATCTGCACTGGCTCCCAGTACGTTTCTGAGCACGATTCAAAGTGTTGGTGCTGACCTTTAAAGCCCTAAACGGCCTCGGTCCTGTATACCTGAAGGAGCGTCTCCACCCCCATCGTTCAGCCCGGACTCTGAGATCCAGCGCCAAGGGCCTTCTGGCGGTTCCCTCATTGCGAGAAGTGAGGCTACAGGGAACCAGACAGAGGGCCTTCTCGGTAGCGGCGCCCGCCCTGTGGAACGCCCTCCCATCAGATGTCAAAGAGATAAAGAATTACCTGACGTTCAGAAGACATCTTAAGGCAGCCCTGTTCAGGGAAGTTTTTAATATGTAATGCTGTGCGGTTTTTAACACTGATTGGGAGCCGCCCAGAGTGGCTGGGGAAAACTCAGCCAGATGGGCGGGGTATAAATAATAAATTATTATTATTATTATTATTATTATTATTATTATTATTATTACCCAGATCTCTAGTTGCTGGTCCTTCTGTATCCAATATAGTGCCATGGAATCTCAGCTAAAGCATCCATGACAGATGGCCATCCAACCTCTGCTTAAAAATCTCCAAGGAAGGAGAGTCCACCACCTCTCGTGGGAGTCTGTTCCACTGCTGAACAGCTCTTACTGTCAGTTTTTCTGAATGTTTAATACACATAATACACATAATCTTAAAAAAGACCAAAAAAAAGAACTTAAAACCCAGCAGAAATAAAATAGAATTAATTTGGATAGATTGAAGGATTAGCGTTGATTTCAGATTTTCTACCAACATCTGGCCCAATCTGTCTGCACACACAGGTGAAGTGGGGATGTGGCCAGTGGAGAATGGATAGAATATATATGTATTTGGGCAAGGGCTCAGGAAGAGGGTTTCGCCATTGAACTAAAGAGGGAAAACAAGCCCTATACCCGACTGATAAGAGAGAAGAGACTGATGTAAAGAATGCACATAAAAAGTGCTGCCTTGGTGTACAAAAGCACTGATACAATCGCACAGTCTTTGCTTCATAGTTGGACAGGTCATCATGACTCCTGACCTGAATGAACTCCAAGAGGTTATTTTCCCTTGAAATTTAGAAATGTACATAACATGCCCCATCTTCCTGGTTCTGATATCAGTGATAAAGAGTTTAGGAGATACTAGAAAAACATCCTTCACTGTGACAGGCAGGGGAGATGGGTGTTTGCAGAAAGAGTGCCCATACATTGAAAGGTCTCCTGTTTGAGTGTAATGTGTCTCTCTGCAGCAGGGATGCTGGAGAAATCCCATTCCCATAAACTCAGATGTGAACTGACTTGATCTGTACATTATTCAAAGTGTTGGTGCTGACCTTTAAAGCCCTAAGCGGCCTCGGTCCAGTATACCTGAAGGAGCGTCTCCACCCCCATCATTCTGCCCGGACGCTGAGGTCCAGCGCCGAGGGCCTTCTGGCAGTTCCCTCATTGTGAGAAGCAAAGCTACAGGGAACCAGGCAGAGGGCCTTCTCGGTAGTGGCGCCCGCCCTGTGGAACGCCCTTCCAGCAGATGTCAAAGCGATAAGCAACTACCTGACATTCAGAAGACATCTTAAGGCAGCCCTGTTTAGGGAAGTTTTTAACATGTGATATTTTACTGTATTTTTGGTTTTTATGGAAGCCGCCCAGAGTGGCTGGGGAGGCCCAGCCAGATGGGCGGGGTATAAATAATAAATTATTATTATTATTATTATTATTATTATTATTATTATTATTGGACTAATACTTTTCTTCAGATTTCACACTTCTCTGCATTTTGCAGTGCACTTCTCAGCTAAAAAAAATGCACTAAATATTCATGTTTTAGGATGAAGTACATTTAGAAAGGTGTACACTGAGATAAAATGCATATTTAAATTCATATTGGTGTGAAGGGGTTTGTTTGTTTTTTAAAAGAAAGTAAACCACAGTTTTAGGGATGCGGGTGGCGCTGTGGGTTACACCACAGAGCCTAGGACTTGCCAATCAGAAGGTCGGTGGTTCGAATCCCCGTGATGGGGTGAGCTCCCGTTGCTCGGTCCCTGCTCCTGCCAACCTAGCAGTTCGAAAGCACATCAAAGTGCAAGTAGATAAATAGGTACCACTCCAGTGGGAAGGTAAATGGTGTTTCCGTGCGCTGCTCTGGTTCGCCAGAAGTGGCTTAGTCATGCTGGCCACATGACCCGGAAGCTGTACGCCAGTTCCCTCAGCCAATAAAGCGAGATGAGCACCGCAACCCCAGAGACGGCCACAACTGGACCTAATGGTCAGGGGCCCCTTTACCTTTTTAAACCACAGTTTAATGCAGAAACAGACTAGAGTGTACTTACATAGGAACTAACATATCCAAAACTGATATAGACTGGAAATAGATGGATGCATTTATCCCTTCTCTACTAGAGCCTCACTGCCCTTACTTGATGAGGGCTGAATCATCCAGGATCAGAACCAGGGATAGGTTTTGTTCTCACTGCACTCCATCCCAAGTCAACTACTTTATTTTACAGCAGCTTGTCCTTGATGCTGTGGGGGAACAAGAAGGGGCATGCTTGGGGACAATGATGCAGACAGGGGAACCTGACACCTGCCAGCAGGTTTTTGCTCGTCTTCCCCAATAGTTTTGCTGGTTACAGTTCATTTACCTTAATTAAAGCGATTGAGGGATTGAATGATTGCTCCATTGTCCTTCCTTTTTTCCTACAAAGCATACCCTCTTTTCTAGGTTTTGTTTCTTGGTCACTCAAGTAGCGTGCTATATATTCCTTGTATCTGGTCTGAAAGCTGCAACTAGACTTTTCACAGGAGCAGCTTACTGGAAATATGTTTCTCCACTGCACTGGTTGCCCATTTGCTCCTGAGCCAATTTAAAGGTTCTCGGGTTAATTCACAAAGCTCTGAATAACTTGGTTGCAAAGCACCTTAAGGACTCAATCTCCACCTCCCCTGAGATCTTCTGATGGAGCACATTTGGTGGTCTCCTGTGCCCCTGAAGTTCAGTCAGTCTTCATCAGGGAAGCTCCGTGGGAAAAACTGGGACATCACCATGTAGAATAGGGATGGCAAATGTGTGGCCCTCCAGATGTTGTTGGACTCCAACTCACATCAGCCACAGCCAATGACCAGGAATGATGGGAGATGGGGTGCAACAACATCTGTAGGGCCACAGGTTAACCACCCCTGATCTAGAAGCTGCTCACCTCACCTGAGTTGGCAGGGGCCATGGAAGGGTGCCTAAAAAGACAATTGTGGTGTTTGGACATTCTGATATGGAAACAGATAATCCTTCAGGTACAGAGTTTTCAAGGTAAGCATTAAAAAGGATAGAGTTTTGCATTTTAGCTCCTTCCCAGAAACACTTGGGTTATAGCAGGCTGACAGCATTCCACTCCTATGACGCTAGGTAGATAGCATGGACGATACCAATGCAAAGAATGCACATAAATATGAACTCCCTTGGCATGCTGTAGATAGAAGCTCGGACAACCACCTAGTAAACAATGTTTCCTACTAGGACTGATGGCCATCAGTACTGTGTCCTGAACCAAACAATTTTTGAGGGGTTACTTAATGTGATCATTGGAAGGGACCACAAATGTAGGAACACTTAGCTGTGTTTCAGAGGCAGCATGGATTGAATGCTAGTCTTAAGCTTTCAGTGTTTCCCCTTTGTAACTCTGGCAGCAAACTTTGTTATTTGCTCTATGAAATCTATGTTGGTTAGAAAGCATGTTACAACTGTTAATCTTATCAACTACTATACTGTATATGAAGACTCTTTGAAATTTGCCTGTTCCCAATCAACCTTGTTTGGTTAGGATTCACATATTTATATAATACTGAATTAAGCCTATTTGCTATGATAGTTGTAGAGATTTTACAGGGCATGGCAAGCTGAACAGGTGCCCTCCATATTGCAAATGTTTGTTCCAAAACCCTGGTATTTGCAGAAGCCAATGAGGTCTGAACATGTTCCGTAGCCAGAGAATGTCAGTCTGAAAACAAAATGGAAAACTGGGAAAGGGTAGGAATGGAACAGCCTGCTGGGGAAAGGTTTAGATGGTTGGCTAGAACCCTATTAGGAAGTGGGCATATATTGCAGAACTTTCTTGCAGGACTCCCTTGCTCCTCTGAATACCATATATGGGTGATGAGGAGCCGAGAGAGATGGTTGCCTTCACACTCTGCTGGGGGTGTCCTACTGTTAGAATCAGGATGCTAGTCTAACAAATGTAGGAAGCTCCCTCATATTGTGTCAGACCATTGGTCTGTGTATCTCTATCCCTTCCCTACCTAGAGATGCCAGAGGTTTAACTTGGGACCTCCTGGCTGCAAACAAATGTTATCTGCGCTATGGCCCTTCTGTGATCTGATCGTGTTATTCCCTTCTTATTTCCAGTTTTCAAACCAAACAAAAACCTTTGTGTTGACGAAGACCTTTTGACAAATATGCAACAAAACAAATCAGGAATGAGAGATCAGTTACGGACATCATTTTTCAATGTGCTCTCTGGACTCTGTTTTCATTGCCTTCCTGAGTGCAAGAACAGTTCCAAGTTCCATGGATCCTGGCTTTGAGCTGATGGGCAAGACCGCCTGAAATTTCACACAGAAGACATGACTTTGATTGCCATTATTGTCTTGCCTTTCAAACCCTGAAAGAAGCTCAGGGGCTGGTAAGGAGAGGGAAGCCAGTGCTAAGCCCCAGGGTATAATACTTTGCATTGTCATGCAGAAGAGTTGGGTTTCGTTCCCACCCCTGCCTCTTCTTCCTTGGGCTTGGAGTACAGGACTGTGAAGGAAATGTGCTCAGCCCTGGGGGAGAAGGGAGTGCCTTGCATTGATTGGCAATGAGTAACCATCCCAGACAGTTGATTAAGAAGTAATAAATGGGTGCCACAGCCTTAAAGGTGTGGTATGAAAAAATGGGGGGAAGGAGAGGCAGCTGCTGTGTACAAGCCCAAGCTGGGAAGACAGATAACTCATGACACTGGAGAGTCTCAAGACAGTAAGACAAAAGACAGTTTCATGTTCGAGTTACAAGATCAGTCCAATTAAGCTGAACTTGGGCTAAACACAGTGATGCTCTGAGAAGATTACCTGACGCAGGGAAGTAGCTTGTGAATGGAAAGAAACTGCTTGTGTGGTCCTCCTGAGCAGTCATGTAGTTTTCAGCAGACCTGAGCTTCGGGTGGGTCTGCTGCTGGGGCCTCAGATTAACACATTGCAAGAAGTGCATTTAGGGTGGCCACTTACACCAAATCAAAAAGGGAAACTGAAAAGAGGACACCGATTTGCAGCAAATTCACGTGTGTTGATTTATATGCAGGAAAACTTAATTGCTATAAATTAAATTAAATGCAATATGTCTCACCATTGTGGAGAAGACTGTGATCAGTTTTTCTGCTGTCCAGGTGCTAATTCTAGATAGGCAACTTCAAGGCACATGCTCTCTCCCTTCTGATGGGTCCTAATAATAATACCCCACCAATCTGCCTGGGTTGCCCTAGCCACTCTGGGTGTCTTCCAACAGATATAAACAACATAATAAAACATCTTATTTTATCTTAACTTGCACTTGGATTGGACAGCCCTTCAAACAGAGGACTGCTTCAAATAGATTACCATACTTTCTGAAAGCAAAGCACACAACCTTCCTAATTTGTATCTCTACCTGTCCTGTTTGAGAAGGAACAATGTCACAACATACAAGTGACTCCCAGTCCCTTTAGGGCAGAGTTTCCCAAACTTGGGTCTCCAGCTGGTTTTGGACTACAATTCCCATCATCCCTGACCACTGGTCCTGCTAGCGAGGGATGATGGGAATTGTAGTCCAGAAACAGCTGGAGACCCAAGTTTGGGAAACCCTGCTCTAGGGACACCAAGCACAGAAGATTTTTTACAAGGACTTCTTGTGTGAGAAAGTTGATAGGTTGTATGTGTTTTCACCTCATTGATTCATAGGAGTATGTATGGCACTCCATTTTCTACGGCTGACAAATACAATTATTAGACAATGTGATGCTTAAACAATGAATTGTTCTCAGATGAGTCTACATATTGTAAGGCACACAGACACACTAAGTGCAATGGGGAGTCTGCATCCACCAGACAGACTCATTGAGGAAGATCCCCTTACCTTACTTGACTGAGACTAAGACCTGGCATGCCCCTGTAATAATACTACCAGCCCACTTTGACACACTAGGGTCAACCCAACAGATTTCTGCCTTGTCATCTCAGTCTCCTGGGCTATTTCTGGATGGTCCAGCAGACATCAAGCACAACTATTCTATAGGGATGGATTATTTCTGGGCTGGGAGTTCACCTAGTTCTACCAGAGATTGGGGCAGGCAAGATCAAACAAAGGGGAGTGCTGGTTGAACCAGCATTGTCCCTCCTCTTCCTGGAATGTTCTGCTCCTCCTTGCAGGTAATATGTCAAGGTGCAGCAGAATAATTACTCCATAGAGCCCTTCCCACTCCCGAGGATGTAGCAAAAGTTCTATAAGGTATCTGTTCAGACACACAAGGAACACCACAAAGAACTGAGCTACTGTATATGAAAATTACTTTCCTGCAATAAAACCTGGAAGTGGAATAAATACCCTCCCAGGGATGTGGCATAAACTGTTCTTGGTTTCCAGAACCACTTCCATAATTTCTGCAGTGGTGCATGAATGGTACAACACATGCATGAGTGTGTTGCAATGGCAGCCAAGTAAAGTGAAGCTACATTCTTAGACCCTTTACTGAATGGTGATGAAGAAGAAGAAGAGAAAGATGAAGAGGAGGAGCTTGGACTTGATACCTTTCACTCCCCTTAAGGAGTCTCAAAGCGGCTAACAATCTCCTTTCCCTTCCTCCCCTACAACAAACACTCTGTGAGGTGAGTGAGGCTGAGAGACTTCAAAGAAGTGTGACTAGCCCAAGGTCACCCAGCAGCTGCATGTGGAGGAGCGGGGAAGCGAACCTGGTTCACCAGATTACGAGTCCACTGTTCTTAACCACTACACCACACTGGCTCCTCAGTGCCTGCTACACACTGATCTTCACAAATCCCTGGAGGAACGCACTGTAGTCATCAGCATACACTGAGGAAACATCCTTAGCTCTTTGCTTTTTTTATTTTAAAGCAAAACCCTAAAGGAATGGCCATAGCCTCACTTGACATCATTCCAGTATAAATGGAGGAGCTGCGCATATTGTCCAAATAATGCAACAAGAGATGCCCCCCTCCAATATGTATGACTAGGGATGGAGTATGGAGAAATTAGATTCAGGATGCATTTAAAACTGAATCTAGAAAATCTGCACATTCTGAAACAATATGTGAACCAAAACACCAGCTACCTTTCAAAATTCACACTTATATGAATTATGTGATGCCATTCTCCAACCAACCAAGGTAACAAATACCTTAGGGGAAGTGTACCTAAAAATGAAGATATTGGTGAAAATAATATATAAAAAGACATTCTATTAGGGGAAATCGCTTGCAAAAACATGTACATTTGTAAAAACTGCATCTAAAATATGCTTACTAGGAGAATTTTGCACTAAAGTTCTGGTGAATTTTCAGGAGAATTTTGTTATTTAAAAAATCATGAATTCCTGCAAATTGTGGGGAAGAGAATTTGAGACTGGAAAAATGAAAAACAGAGAGAATTGAAACTGAAGATCCTTCCATCCCTGTGTGCGGCACTTTGGCTTTAAAGCAGAACCACATGGGCAGAACATCAGTGATGCAGCAATAAAACTTCTAGCACATTTGCAAAGCTGAGCAGGGTCCGGTATGATTTTGAATTGGATGGGGGACCACGTGTTGAGATTCCTGCATTGCAGGGGGTTGGATAGGAGTCTTTTCCAGCTCTACAACTCTATGCTTCTATGTGGGATGTGGGAGCAGCCCTGGTGGCAGCAGTGACAAGGGTTTCACTCCAGCTAAGTTGAAGAGGGCTTTGTCCAAGCTGTTCAAATGGCCTGAGTTATGTGTGGCATGCTTCAAACTCAGAGGAGGCCAAATCCCAAGATTATGGAGACCCTCTGACAAGAGGCCCAACAATGGGTCTTCTTAACTGTCAATGGGGAGTGAGGTGGCGTATGCTTCTTTTGTTTACCTGTTCCTCTCTCCTGCTGTTACATGGTTCACTTGTGTTTCTTTTAACCTTCCCTACACAAAACAATAATGGCTTCAGGGCCCACATCTCGGACGTAGTATAATGCATCAATGGGACAGTAGGACCCAGTTGGGCTCAGTAGCTGCTGGGGAAAGAAGAGAAGAGGATCAAAGCCATTCCTGGGTGAAGCCTCTTATTGTTGGCACCCTTCTTGAGATTCACATGTGCATTCAGTGTAATGTGATGTCGGTCCACAAGCTTACTGACACTTGACCGCACAGAGTCCATTGTGCCTCTGAGGAATGGACTTTAGAGTCCAAAGTCAAACATGGGTGCACCAGGCAATCAAGTTTCCCAGCCTTGTTCTTCGTTTCCCTGTATGTTTTGCTCCTGTCAGGCTCTTCATGTTACTTAAGCAGAGTTATTATCAGGGATTGTGGGGCAGGAGAGAGAAGCCGGTTTTGTTCTTTCCCCATCTCCCCCTTTACGTTTTCGTCTCTGAACAAGAATCTCTTCATGAAAAGGGTACAGCAGGAATGAGTCCTGGTTGGACCCCATCCAGTTCCTTGAGGGGAAAAACATGACAGGAAACTTCACACCAGAGAACTGACAAATAATACTTGCCAGAGTTTTCTTCCCAGTTAGACCCCGTCATCTTTTTACAATGGAGCTCTTGATTCGCTGGTAAACAAAGTCCAATTATACCTCACCAGGAAAAAGGAGGGGCAGGTGCCAGTTTCACAAAGGGTGTTGTTAGGGGACAATCCAGCCAAAAACCTGAACTGCCGGGCAATCTGCGTTTGACGCAAACACCTTTTGCATTAGTGTAAAAACCAAACACACACAGTGGTAGCCAGTGGTTATTACCTATGTCATTTGTGCCTCACTCTTCTAACAAGGGGCTCTGGCTGCCATATATAGTGATCCCTCACTATTTCCCCCTCTTAGCTAGTTGGGGATGAGAGAGACAGTGGATGGTAGTCAAAAAAGTTTTATTCAGAGATTAATCGACTAAACTCAGTCATGTGCATTCATTTCAGCAGGCCTAGTCTAAGTAAAACTTGGTTTATTGCTAAATTTATATCCTGCCCTTCCTCCCACAGAAGCTCGGGGCAATGATACCACTCAGTGATTGGCCCATAGTTATTTATGGATGGTATTCAGCTGAATAACAGGACTTTACCCCTCCTCACAAATGCACCTGTGCCATTCCCAAATCTGCTCCAGAAGGTTGGGGGAGAAACCAGAATGGATTTAGGAAGGGAGGTGCGGTGGGTGTGGTCTGCCCCAGGTGTCACCACTGAGGGGGCTGACAAAATACCAGGCAGCACTCAGCACAGGGCCTGCAGTGCGCCCGAGCCACACATCTCTCCCAGGAGAGACACGGTGGCTTGGGCACACACAGGCTCCGTGCACCCACCCTACAGCTGCCTCCCCCCAGCTGTAGGGTGGCTGAGTGGGAGGGGCAGGCAGACTCCAGAGGCCCCGTGGTGCACCCCACCCCTATGGGTGGCTCACCCCACCCTTGGGCACGCCACCCCAGGCGCCCGAGTGGCTTCCTCCACCACTGGATTTGGGGGGTTGCAGGTGAAGAGAGTCCAATTGTACAAGCAGAAGTCATTCCACATGCAAGGAGCTACTTAGCACTACTTTGAGTACTTGAATAGTGACTTGATCACAGGACTCTACAGTACAACCAATGCTCTACGGATCGGCAGCAGAAGGTCCCAGGGCTGAATTCAGTCCCTGAGATGTACCAACTGGTGTCCTAATTCAACCGAGAAGCAGCAAGTGTAGATGAAGTGGCTGTGACAATGGGAGAAGAGGGCTCTGTACCACTTTTTGCCATTCCTTCCTCAGAGGAACCATATGGTTGCTAAACAGGGCCTTCGTTTGCAAAAGTCCCATCTGAAATGCCAGAGGCACCTTCCGATAGTCAGTGGGCCAGCAGCTGACATTTGTTAAAAGACACTGTTCCATTGTAAAATTGCATTAGTTCCTATATGCTAAACTTCCAGATTGCCTTGGAAAGATTCTAAACCATACCCTTTCCGATGACCATGCAGCAGCCTTTCACATCTGGAAAATCACATCATACTACAGAATTAAAAGCAGAAGCTCTGCTAGTAAATAGCTTCTGAAAAACTGAAGCCTGGCATTCCAGAGCAAAAGGACATTGTGGTATTTCCCGGAAAAGTTATTCTCACCTTGCTGACAGATCATGATTCCGATAATTACTGGAGATGTGGAGTAGCCAAACGCATTCCCGACACAGAACTCAGAGCAGGGCTATGAAATCCGTGGCAGACGCTCATCAGATGATGCACCAACCTACACCCCAGGCTTAGGAACTTAGCAAGTCCAGTTCTTTTACTCTAGCACTGGACTAGAGTCCCGGGACATGCATTGTGCTTTATGTTCTGGAAGGTCGGCAGCATGGCAGCAAGCCTGGAGAATGTGGACCCAAAGGAGCCACTACAAAGTTCCTAAACCTGCATTTTACATTTTTGCAGTAAAGGAAGGCAATTACAAGAGATATGTGGTGGGTAGCTGAGTGCATAACCCTTTCCCCACCTACCTAAGCTCTCCTGCAACACCTCAAGCACACTGGGTCTCCCACCACCACCCTACTGCTGCCACCACCACCATGCCCTCCCCCCCCCCATTTCCTGACCAAAATTATTCTAATTTCACAGCCTAGCTGCAGGACCGGGGCAGGGAGAGAGGAAAATGGCTTAGGTGAAGAGCTGCAGAAGTGGTCAGTAGGGCAAGGGTTAAGTGTGGGAATGTTCAGGGAGGCGGGAGAGGGTATATTGTTTAATGATATCCGTTCTAACGTGCATTAGCAAGTTCTATATCTTAGCAGAGTAACATTCCCCTTTCAACGCACAGCAGTTTGCTTGTTGCAGGCTTGTCTGAGCCTCTCAATATAAGATTCCTGGTAAGATCCCTTCTTGTCCCTCTTAAAAAGAATAGACAGTCTAATAATAATAATAATAATAATAATAATAATAATAATAATAAATTTGTACTCCCCCCCCCCCCCGGCTGGGTTTCCCCAGCCACTCTGGGCGACTTCCAACAAAGATTAAAAATATATTAAAATGACACATTAAAAACTTCCCTAAACAGGGCTGCCTTCAATATAAAAATAGTTTACTCACAATCATTCAGTTCACACTTGGATCCCTGAAGGCAGACTTAGGTTACAAAACTATGTGCACATGTGGAACTATCCCAAAATGGAGTTAGTTCCTGGGTGACTGCGAACAGGCAGTCACTTCTGCTCACACATAGAAAGACAAAATGGAGAAGAGCCAAAGGAAGGAGCTGTGCTCCCTTGCCCAGGTTAGGCCTCACACACCCAAGCCTCTAGTCACATGCAGAGGAAGTTTGTCACTGCTCAGGAGGAAACAGGAAGTTAGACTCCTGGCTGATACAAAGCATCCCCTAGCATGTCCACTCTAGGAATGTTGTACTTGACTGCTATGTCTTTCACATCCCACATAAAGCACTCCAGCTCTCCGCCATCACCGATTTTCCCTGCAAATGCCCAACTGCATTCATGTTCTATCAACAAATCTAGAGCTGGGAATCTGCAGTTACCAGAGTAGAATATGCAGTGTCATGCTCTGCATTTAACGTACGATATCACACTTCTATATAAAAATATTTTTCGCCAGTGTCTTCCATCACATGACACCGTACACGGCCATTGACATGCTTCATCAATGAAGCCACCAACATGGTGCCCTCTGGGCATTGTTTGACTACAAGTCCCACCATCCCTAGCCATTGACCATGTTGGCTGCAACTCTCTCTCAGGATGATGCTGTGTTGGCTACCTCTGTGCCCAATGTCCCCCTTAAGGGCAAGATGTCTTCCTCACCCCAGCCTACAGTTCTTACCAGTTTACTGTTCTTTTTCTATCCGGGTTAAGCTTTTATACTTAGGCCACAACCCTTCAGACAAAAAAATTCCCTTTCTGGCATGTCTAGTGGCAAGAACATAGAAGGTGAATGTCAGCTGTGTTTTCTAGGTGGTGTATCTCAGATTCTCAATAAAGTTTGAAGTGTCATTGTCATTAGTGGCACGGAGGAAGCAACCTCTCCCTTCCCCAGTAGTCCGTGAAAAGTGTGTGTATGTATAAAGTTCCTTTGTCCCAGTGGAAGTCTTGTATTACCAGACATGAATGACCGCTTTTACTCTTGTTTAATGAAGCTCGTTACAAGCTCCATTTTGGGGTTTCCTCCCTGTTGCATTCTAGAAGGCGGCAGCGTGTTTACAAGAATATAATCCTTGTTGAAAACTCAAGGCACATTACTTTCTAATTTCCTGACATGACACAGAGGTAAAGTGCAGGCAATGATTGTTTGTGAGTAATCCTTGCAGAAACAGGAAAGCAAGGATGCTGTTGCTTTTTAAAATCATACCATAACTCTTGCCAGATCAGATCCAAGATACATTTAATGTAGCATTCTGGCCTAAAGATCATAAGATTGTAGAGATTAAAGGGATGCCAAGGGTCATCTTGTACAACCCCCTGCAATGCAGGAATCTCAACACATGGTCTCCCATCCAATTTGAAATGACACTGGACCATGCTTAGCTTTGCAAATGTCCTAGCGGTTTTATTGCTGCTCCATTAGGATGCTTCAGGAATTCACTTTTTGTGAATTCTAGTATGAACTGACCTGATTTTTTGCCTGCTGGAGTAATATGAAGATTGGAACAGAGTTGTCCTTCAAATTTCTCACTTCTCCAGCTTTCGCAATGCAGTTTCCAATTCAAAAACCCTTCAAATACATTTTTTAAAACTGCATTTTAGGGCAAACCCATTTAGAAATATATATTCTGAGAGAAAATACTTTCTGAAATGCGTCTTTTCTGAGAAAACACATTCAAAACTACAAATGTAAATATGTACATCATCCATGACTTTGTCTATTTCTTTTTAAAAGCCTTCTTAAAAGCCAGTGTGGTGTAGTGGTTAAGAGCGGTAGTCTCGTAATCTGGGGAACCGGGTTTGCTTCCCTGCTCCTCCACATGCAGCTGCTGGGTGACCTTGGGCCAGTTACACTTCTCTGAAGTCTCTCAGCCCCACTCACCTCACAGAGTGTTTGTTGTGGGGAAGGAAGGGGAAGGAGAATGTTAGCCGCTTTGAGACTCCTTAAAGGGAGTGAAAGGCGGGATATCAAACCCAAACACCACTTCTACCACTTCTTCTTCTTCTTCTTCTTCTTCTTCTTCTTCTTCTTCTTCTTAAGGCAAACATTGAGTGTCAATATTCCTCTAGGGTGTACGTCTTTCATCCAGAGAGAGGCAAAAACCTGGAACGACAGCCTATAAATGTTCTCTTTATCACTTCTTAGGAAAATGATGTTGACCTTTGCACCATCTTCCTAAGAAGCGATAACGAAAAGTATCACATCTCTCTCAACAACTCTGAAAGGAAGGAAAACGTACACTTTGCTTCTCATTTTTTGGTAGAAAACTAGACCTTTGTGTTCACTTTGCCCCCACTTGGACAAATTCCTGCAAATGTTGATGAAGACAAGGAGAAGAGCCAGCACACTTATCTTCATTATTCTCTCTTTGTTGAACCTGAAGTGGACTAAGGCTTTTCTGGAATCCAAGTGCAAATGTTTTCATTTTATCTGCCTTCTAGGTCTTTCTCTTTTGAAGCCACAAGGACACACACACAATGAATACACTCTCCCTTGTTCTTTGGCGCGTCCTTCAGCACCAATGAAAGATGACACATAATTTTTCTTAAACACCTGTGCAAATAATTTGTCACAGTAAAGTGCCCTTTAAGTGTTTCCACTTTTGTGCCCTAATTGCTATTGTTTGTTTTATTCTGGCAACATCCTGACTGAAGTGGAACTTCAATATAATTTAATATAATCACATTTCTCTGGGCGAAGACTTTATTGTGAAGCCAGATAATATTATATTGGGTTGTGCTGGCCACATACTGAACTGGCTTCGCTGCTTAAAACCCCTGTGGGAATAAGCATGTAATTTGTCTTTAAACGGTATTCAGAGTCCTTCAAAGGCTTTATGACTCGGCCTTTCCCCCGCATGTCCCTTTCAGGATTATGTTTGCAATTAAATATGGCAGGCTCTGTACAACGAACATTTCATGCTACGCTATGAGGTCAAGCAGCCCGGAGGTTAAACAGGGTAATTTGCTGGGACTGGCAACAAATTAAGGTGAACCCATTTGTAATGATGCCTCATTACACTGATCCCGGACAAGCTATTAACTGGGGTAACTCCCCAGCAGATTGAGCTATGATCCTCACCAGCAGAGTTCTGGTCCAACTCAGAGACTGTATTCAGCCTCTGGCTACATGACAGTAAAACATGCAGCAAGTGTTTCAGGGAACCTAGCTGGTCCGGCGAGGGAAGTTTATTGCTTCTATGCATGGGAACTGTTTCTTTTCTTCTGTCTGATGTAGCTGTGCATATGCACTGCAGTCACATTTGCACATCACTGCAAAATAGTTGTTGTTTTTAAAAAAGCTTGCCTACCGACTTAGCCATACGTGGAACTTTGGCCTGACCTGTGGCACGTTTTCGCTAAGTCTTTGCAGTTGGAAGACCTTGAGTCACTGTGGATCGGGGGGGGGGGGGGGGCTGTGGCAGAAAAAGACTATCTGCACTGCTATAAGATGACCTTATAAGAACTACAGTAAGATATGCGCTGTCCTTAATAACAGTGGGACTGATCCAGCACAGGTCTAAAGAAGGGATGTAAGAGGGCAGTGTTTTCCATTCTGCCCTTTCTTCCTCACACGCAGCTGTTTCTGTTCTGCTGCAGTTCATCTACCACCCAAAAGTACATTATTTGTCTTTCGTCCACTGTGGTGAAATTGCATAACTTACACAATTAATTACATAAAGTACACTGTGGCTATGCCATTCCGCTCCATTAATTTCCATGCAATGCACATGTAATAATGTAATCAATTACCATATTTTCCCGTGTATAAGACTATATTTCCCCCAGATTTTTTTAAGTTTAAAATTGGGGGTCGTCTTATACATGGAATGTTGCAATTAAATATATAAATATAAATAAATACATGCCGCCATCCATATTCTTTCCCCCCAGCAGCCCCCACTCTGGACATTGTCCCTTCCACCCGGTTCCCTCAGCCGCCCCCTGGCTACCCAGACTCCCCATTCCCCAAGCACACTCACTCAGGTGGCTCTGGCAGTCACAGCTCATCAATTAGTGTCCGCATATGCCAGCGCTAGTGGAGTAAATGCGGTACATACCGCAAATACTGAAACAAAAGTGCAATGCACAGGCGGGAGAGCTGGAGCTGCAGCTACAGTGGAGTTACACTGAGCTGACAGGAGCAGCCGCCATTACACAGCTTGCCTCACTGTTTGATGTTTAAATATACGGTACTAAATATACCGGTGTTTTGCATATTTTATAAAATATCAAAGTTGTTCTGTTTGGAGTTGAAAATATTTATTTCTTAATTTTGGGCTCAAAAAATAGGGGTCGTCTTATACATGGGGGTGACTTATACACGGAAAAATACGGTATGTATCATGCGCAAAATGAAAGCAGCAACAACAAATACCAATCACATTCACGGGGTTGATTTCCATGCCAGACATGGAAGGAATAAGCCAACATTGGCAATTTCCCCCCGTTACTGTTTTCCTTGGAATTCTCCAACATTCCTAGTCTAAAGTCAGCTACCAAATTTGGTGGTTCACTTCCCCCACCTACCTTGGTCCCATTCAGAATCCACATGATGACTGTCCACTTGAAAAGGTACATCTAGGGCCCAGGTATATTTCTGAGGACATTGTTTGGGGCTTTTCCTGGGATGTGGAGAGCCTCGGGCCTCTCCCAGTCCACATCTCTTCACTCAGGACATGTCCTCACCAGCTCTGCTTAGAACTGGGTCCTTTAATTATTGGAATGCCTTGCCTTTGTATAAATCTCTGCCTTTTGCATGGCTGGAATGTACCGTATTGTAGCCTACATTCCAATGTAGTGGACTGTTGTCTCCATCCCAGTCCACTACTGGCACTTGACCTCTGGAAGAATGTGGCTCTCAGACAGGAAATGGTTTCCTACTGCTTGCTGGCCAAGAGGCAAGTCAATGTGCTGATGCCAAGGCATTTGGTACATCCTAGGTGTCTCTATACTTCTCCACCTATTTGTTGTTGTTTAGTCGTTTAGTCATGTTCGACTCTTCGTGACCCCATGGACCAGAATGCTTCTGTCTTCCACTGCCTCCCACAGTTTAGTCAAACTCATGCTGGTAGCTTCGAGAACACTGTCCAACCATCTCGTCCTCTGTCGTCCCCTTCTCCTTGTGCCCTCCATCTTTCCCAACATCAGGGTCTTTTCCAGGGAGTCTTCTCTTCTCATGAGGTGGCCAAAGTATTGGAGTCTCAGCTTCAGGATCTGTCCTTCCAGTGAGCACTCAGGGCTGATTTCCTTAAGAATAGGTTTGTTCTTCTTGCAGTCCATGGGACTCTCAAGAGTCTCCTCCAGACCATAATTCAAAAGCATCAATTCTTCGGCGATCAGCCTTCTTTATGGTCCAGCTCTCACTTCCATACATCCACCTATAGCTAGATCCAAATAATTGCTTTCCTCCAAAACCACCTTGATATGGCAAAATACCACCCTTTCCAGCACATCCCCCCCCAAAAAAATAGAGATTGAATGACCATTATTTAAATATTTCGAGTCCAAGCTAGATTTCGTCAGCAAGTGTGGCATTGCTGCTTCCTTAAAAATCAGGTGAGGCCACACCCTCCCTGAAGGAAGCATTTACTGCCTCTGATGTATAAGTCTGCAAACCACTTCTGGCCACTTTTCATAACCTTGATGGACAATCTGATCATTTTTAACTCATCGGTTCCAGGATCAAATGCAAGATGGTGTCTGACCACTACTTAACTAAACATAATCACACTATTGATAAGGAGACATATTAGCATAAAAGGTTTGAAGGAAAGGCAGTACATATAGGAATCTCAATTTCATTCCATGCTGATGTGCTTTTTAAGTAAGAAACAATGGAATAGTAAGAATTGATTAGGGGGAAAATTTCCCTCCTGGGCAGCCGAGGTCAATCTGTGTTCAGCCTCCTGACGCCCATCAATGCCAAAACTGGTATTAATTGTCCAAATGAACTCCTACTAGCTTAAATAATATATACCCTGCTCTGCTGAAATACAGGCATGCTTCCTATTCCTTCTCCTGTGGAACTGTTGTGGTCTCCCATTGTCTCGTCATGCTCCTGGGTCAAAGGAGGAGGTCACTTCCTTTGCTGCAGATGGTTCTGCAAACAAGGATGTCCTTGATCGGAAGCCAGGCTCCTGCAGTTACGGAAAGTGGCTTCAGCTGGGCTAACCTCTGCAAGAATTCTAACCTGACAACATGGGTGGTGTGGGATCATGAAAAACCTCACGGCCCCTTGCACCTCTCCTAGCCTGAATGGGACTCTCTCCATCCACCCATTCATATCTCCCCACCACCACCCCAATTGTAGGGTAACAAAAAAGGGGGGAGTGCTTAACTCTGTCCGTGCCCGCAAATTCTCATTTGCAACTGCCGCTTCCTCAAGGCTGTTTTTCACCCATTAAGCTTAAGGTAAAGGTAAAGGGACCCCTGACCATTAGGTCCAGTCATGACCGACTCTGGGGTTGCGACGCTCATCTCGCTTTATTGGCTGAGGGAGCTGGTGTACAGCTTCCGGGTCATGCAGCCAGCATAACTAAACCGCTTCTGGCAAACCAGAGCAGCGCACGGAAGCGCCGTTTACCTTCCCGCCGGAGCGGTACCTATTTATCTATTTGCACTTTGACGTGCTTTCAAACTCCTAGGTTGGCAGGAGCTGGGACCGAGCAACGGGAGCTCACCCCGTTGCGGGGATTTGAATCGCCGACCGTCTGATTGGCAAGTCCTAGGTTCTGTGGTTTAACCCACATCCCATTAAGCTTAGCAGGGAGGAAATGCAACAAAGTAGGGGAGGCCAGTGAGCAGGGGGAGAGTTAAGTGCCCTCCTGCTGCTTTTGAAGTCTCTTCTGCAAGTGGCCTACAGCCACGTATTCACATTACAAGCAAAAGATGGGCTCCGAACCATATTTCAGTGGATTTATGTGGATTTGTCCGCACACCACTTTTAGCCAGGAATGGAGAACTTCGTTGACCTTCCATGAGATGCTGCTCTCCGGCAATATTTCAGGGTAGCAGCAGCTAGCTTTTGGGAACTTTCTGCCTATTAATTGCAAGCAGGTGCATTTGCTATATTATTTATGGCACTCGCTTAAAACTTCTTTTTCTTTCAGCAAGCCCGCCCAGGCCAGTAATTGTAACATGTGATTTCATTATGCATTGCTGACTTTATTGATATTTAAAAACGCTGTGTTAACTTGTTTTCAATGCTTGGCTGTTATCTGCATTAGTAAGATTTTTTTTTCTTTGTAAATCGCGTAAACAGTTCTTCTGTTGAGTAAGCGGCATATACATTTTGTTAAATAAAACAAAACTCTGATCGATGGCTGATGATCGGGGATGATGAGAGTTGCAGTCCCACAAGTTCTGGAGAACCGAATGTGCCTCACGTGGTTTAGTTTAACTATGGCTTAACATTTAAATATGAATGTGCTGTTGAAAGCATAGAAAAGAAGCTTTGGTCTGGCTTGGCATTATACCCAGACCCAGGTATCTCAGAGTTTCCTGGGGAAAGGGATTGGCCATTAAACCACATTGGGAACTATAGCCCTTGAGCAGAAGAGATGTCTCCTGACAACTCTCAGCACCCTTAGCAAACTACAGTTCCCAGGATTCTTTGAGGGAGGCCATGACTGTGGTGTGATACTGCTTTAAATGTACAGTGGTGCCCCGCAAGACGGAAAACCCGCTAGACGAAAGGGTTTTCTGTTTTGGAGGTGCTTTGCAAAACAAATTTCCTATGGGCTTGCTTCGCAAGACGAAAATGTCTTGCAAGTTCCTGCGGGGTTTTTTTCCTCTCCCCCCTTTTTCCCAAGCCGCTAAGCCGCTTAACAGCTGATCCGCTAAGCCGCTTATCAGCTGATCCGCTAAGCCGCTTAACAGCTGATCCACTAAGCCGTTTATCAGCTGATCCGCTAAGCTGGTAAGCCGCTTATCAGCTGATCCGCTAAGCCCACAAAGCCGCTAATAGCGCTAAGCCGCTAATGGGCTTGCTTCGCAAGATGAAAAAACCGCAAGACGAAGATACTCGCGGAACGGATTCTTTTCGTCTTGCGAAGCACCACTGTATAGAGAAGAAGGGGCGATATTAATGGACAAAGTATTTGGAAGTGGGGCAAGGAAAACTGCTGCAACTGAAGACAGCCGAAAGTCATGAACAACTTGCATTTGTATTGTTATTCTTCTACATAATTATGGCAGTCCGTGCAGCCTGATCTAAGGTGGAGCAATGCACAAAGCTCTGTGTCAGCTCTGTCTCCCTACATATTTTTGTCTATTTATCTGACTCTCGATTTATCACATGCTCAGCATTCTCGATGTCAGGTTAACTTCAAATAATGTAATCACCCACTTATTACATCCATGTGGATCAGCAGTATGCAAACCAGGTGCTTTTCTTTTTTTAAAAAAAGTGCCTGCGGTAAGCAAAACTTCAGGAGTGAAACAAACGTGCCCGTGTGAACTAGGATTAAAGGGCTGAGAATAAGAAAACGCAATTAAAACTCAAAACTGAAACTAAGGGTATTAATTGGGATAGGGACAGGTGAGCTCAGGGGGAGCCCAGGTGATTCTCTGTACCACTTGGAGGCCTTGTGTCCAGGCCATGTCCATTTCCATGCACAACTGCTAATGTGTAGCTAAATCATCCTTATCTTGCATGCATTTCTTGAACATCTCCTTCCCAATGAACTGGCTTAATAATGATGATGACAACTGAAGACCAATGCTAGTCTTACCCACATGTATGGCATCTCTGTCTGGTCCTAGGGACTCTCCCCGCTCACCCCCTCTCCCCAGACCAAACCCCTAATTGACCTTACTTCACATCATCCATTATCCCTGGCTGCCCTGATCCCCCAGCACTCTGCTTATGTTCTTAGTGCCTGGTTTGCAGCAGGAGGTCCTAGATTTGCTGCCTGGCATATCCACTTAAAAGGATCTGAGCCAGGAAGAGCTAGGAAAGTGAGTGTAGCCAGGATGTATTGGGGGGGGGCAGGCTTTATGTTAGAGGGGCAGAACTGAGTTATATGTCATGCAATTGGTCAGTTAGTTAAGTTGTTGTTGTTTAGTCATTTAGTTCTGTCCGACTCTTCGTGACCCCATGGACCAGAGCACACCAGGCACTCCTGTCTTGCACTGCTTCCCGCAGTTTGGTCAAACTCATGCTGTCCAACCATCTCGTCCTCTGTCGTCCCCTTCTGCTTGTGCCCTCCATCTTTCCCAACATCAGGGTCTTTTCCAGGGTGTCTTATCTTCTCATGAGGTAGCCAAAGTATTGGAGTCTCAGCTTCGGGATCTGTCCTTCCAGTGAGCACTCAGGGCTGATTTCCTTCAGAGTGGAGAGGTTTGATCTTCTTGCAGTCCATGGGACTCTCAAGAGTCTCCTCCAGCACCATAATTCAAAAGCATCAATTCTTTGGCGATCAGCCTTCTTTATGGTCCAGCTCTCACTTCCATACATCACTACTGGGAAAACCAGTTATGTGATGCAATTGGTCAGTAGCTTTAAGTACTTGGTCAGTAGGTTAAGTACTTTTATTTATTTATTTACTTGATTTAGGAGGGGAGCAGCTGCCCCCTGCCCCACACCCCCTGGCTAGGAAATATCCTCCCTACCAGGCTTCACATTAAATGCCTGTGATGATGGGTATATAAAAGCAGTATGTCCCTGAATTCCAGTTCCAATAGAACATTGATGAGAGGATGTTACTGCTCTGCTTGTGAGCTTCCTATGGATTTCTTGTTCGCCAGAATGAGAACAGGGACTGGATTAAGGTTACCAGATATTTTTTTCAATGAATCCGGGGACAATTTTCAACTTCAATGGATTTTGTATGGGGACTGATGTGTAAATGCAGGGACTGTCCCCAGGTCTGATCCCGCAGGGCTCTTTTTATGTTCTTATTTCATAAAACAATTGCTAAAATTAAGCAAGGCTTGGCACGATGCATTTAAACATGCCCTAAAAATTCCAGCAGCAGCAGCATATACTGCAGGAATGTTCACATAGTAACATTCGACGAGTGTCCAGTCCTGTACCTGTGTGCACAAACAGTCCAGGAAGATGCTCATACACTTATTCACACGTAAAATTCAACAGGATGTGTGCCTGTGTGTGCACTAGTTGAGCTGTACATACTAATAAGTGCACACTCTTTCACATATGCAAAGACTGCTTGTACCTGGTTGGACTCGATGGCCCTTGTGGTCTCTTCCAACTCTATGATTCTATGATTCTATGATTCAGTACAATGTGTGAAAAAGCCTCATAAATCCACCAGTTATGTCTTCTCTGATTATCCTGTTCTAGGGTTGCAATATTTCAAGAAGTAAAAATGTTGTTGAGCTTTGTGTGTGTGTGCTTGCATGCGCACAAAATATCCAAATTTTGAACCATTTTAAAGGAAATTTGGTTTTTTTTAAAAAAATCAACACTTCCAAAATGGGTTACCATAGGCCCAGGTTTTAACCTTTCACATTGTAACCAATTTTCAAAAATTCCCAGATATGCCCCGGAGATCCCAGACTTAAGGCAGCTCTATCCTGTTCTGAAATGTAGATCTTGAACCTGTAGTGAAAGGTGTGCAGCAGTGGTGAAAAATAGTGCCACAAGCCTTGCTCACTGTGTTCCAGGCGTTGCAAATTGTATCGAATATTGGGGCAGGTAAGCCCCACCGTGCATAATTGATCACATGACATGGGGTGCAGATACCATTTGAATAGTACTGCCCATCAACTTTGGGGGGCCCCAGCCACCTCAAATATTTTATTAGGGGGACTGAATGGACCTCAGCCCCTAGAAGTTGGTGCCTATGCTGTGCTGAGTGTGAGAGAGTGGAAGGAGAGCTGTGGAAAAGCTAGCATCTCCTTGAAAGTTTAGGTATAAATTTCTAAGCGGTCTTGCAAATGTTTTGCGGTGTTTCTTTCCTTTTCCTTTTCCTTTTCCTTCCAAGAAGGTGAATTAATTAACCAAAACACAAGACAAAAAATTCAGAGCAAGTTCACTCTTCTTTTCTTCTTTTTTTTAAAAAAATAGCTTCTTGGAGAAAGAGCTACGTTTCCACCCGAATCTCAATTATACTCATTAAACTTAATTTTCTACACCCCAACTGGTGTGTGCTGATATTAGGGATGCAAACACATTTTCTACACCAGGCAAAGCACTACAGCAGCAGCGCTTGAAAGTCCCAAGTGGGGCAGGGAAGGCATATCAGCTTATGCAAGATGGTAAGAAGGTTACTGGATGTCAGTTGAATTGTATAAACAAAACGGGGTGGAGGGGGGGGTGCCTACAGAAAGAGGCTCTTAGAAATAAGTGCCTTTGCTAATTCACAAGCTAGCCAACTCTCCCACCTTTTAATTATTATTTTTTCTTTGTTAAATGCCATGATTCGATAGTACTCACTATGTGGTTTCCGTCCTCCCACTATTCACCCATTATTCAGTGGTGAAGTGGTAAGAAAGCACGTTGTGGTGTTCCACTCATGTCATGCAAATATTTATGGTAACTCTTCAGAAAGGAATCTGGTGGTAACGTCTTGGCAGATTGCCAGCCCGAAAACTTGGCCAGGCGCTTTCTGGCCAGCAGGGGGCCTCCAAAAAGCAATAGCAAAGGCTTTGCAATACTGTGCATTTCTTATTGCACTTAGAATCACAGAACCATAGAGTTGGAAAGGACCCTGAGGGTCACCTAGCCCAACCCCCTGGAAGGCAAGAATGTGCAGCTGTCCCAGACAGGGATTGAACCTGCAACCTTGGTGTTATCAGCACCAAGATCTAACCAATGGAGCTATTTCTGTGTGTGTTCAGTGTGGCTCACATTCAATATGGCCTAGGACCCTTGTACCTACGGGACCGCCTCTCCCGGTATGCCCCATGGAGAGCCTCAAGGTCCATAAATAGCAACACCCTAGAGGTCCCGAGCCCTAAGGAAGTTAGATTAGCCTCAACCAGAGCCAGGGCCTTTTCAACACTGGCTCCAGCCTGGTGGAACGCTCTGCCTCATGAGACCAGGGCCCTGCAGGATCTGATTTCTTTCCGCAGGGTCTGTAAGACAGAGTTGTTCCGCCTGGCCTTTGGCTTGGAGCCAATTTGATTCCCTCCCCCTCTTTCTTTTTTCTTTTCCTTTCTCCTCCTGTGATGAGGCTACATTTTAATATTTTAATGTTTCAATATTTTAATGTTGTATTTTAATTTTATTTTTAAATTGTATTCACTCAACTTGTTTTTATTATTGCTTGTTAGCCGCCCTGAGCTCGGCCTTGGCTGGGGAGGGCGGTGTATAAATAAAAATTATTTTTATTATTATTAATAATAATAATAGTATGCGGAGGGATATGCATGGGTAAACAGGATCCACACACCTCCCTGCTTCGGCCTTTACTACTTTCCCACAACACGATCTGGTATTATTGCCCTGTATTATGGTGGCTGGACCTTATATACAGTGGCTTGCAGAGGGCCACCGAGGGGAGAGGCTGCTTTAAAGAGGACAGTCCTCTATTTGAAGGAGCCCCCCTCTTGGTCCCAGTCCTGCTTAAAAATAAAGAACTTCTTCAAAGAACTTATTTATGTATGCTACAACAGCAGCAGCAGCAAGAGTCTTCATAGCACAAGGATGGCAGAATGAGGAAATCCCAACAAAAGAACAGTGGCAAGAAAAATTGATGAGCCACACAGAGTTGGCTAAATTGACATACAAATTGCGGGACAAGGACAACTGTGACTTTAAGGAAGAATGGGAGCTTTCTACAATTTATCTAAAAATTGGACTCCTTGGCAGGTTTTGAATAAACATAGACAAATTTATTAGTTGATAACATGGTAGATAGATAGTGTAAGGATATGTATAATTTTATACCATGCAGAGAATATGTGCTGAGAAATCAGAGAGAGACGCTGAGGGAAGTCTCGGGGGGGAGGGTTTGGAGGGGGTGGGGAAAAGGGGGAAAATAATGAATATGATATGCTTTGATAATCTGTTATGTTGAAATTGTTAATAAAAACTTTTAAATAATAATAACAATAATAAATAACTTCAAAGCTGAGCACTCAGAAGCCACAGCGTTGTGTGCTCAGAATGGGGATTGCCCCAGATGTTCAACAGTCCTGTGCAAATGTCAGCCCTAGGTATTTAGCAACTCTGGTTATCTCCCAGATTTGTTTCCGCTATCGGCTTTGCACTCGCTCCTTGACGGCGGCCTTGTTGCATATTGTGGGTATCCTTGAATGCGAAACACATGTAATGACACAAAGCCATGATTCAAACGAGATAGGAATGACGGCAGATAGGGGAGGATTGGCGGTGAACATTCGGTACGGAAATGAGGTCTGAAGTCAGAGCCCATTTTATACCGATGTAAAGAACTGTTGCACAATGTTGAACCAAATATCCTTTCTTTTCCACGCCAGTCTTCTGTTATTCAGGGACCTTGGAAATGTTGTTTCTGTAAAAGGGGGGGAGGGAGGGAGGGAGGGGAAAGCAGTCCAATATCAAGTTAAGGATTACAACTAAAGAACAAGTGAATTTACAAGTATAATGTACATGTAATACTATGTAAACTTTTTGTATATGTATTGAGATATCAATAACAAAGAAATTTAAAAAACAAACAAAAGTTAAGGATTACAACCAAACTAAAAAGACACAATTTAAACATGTTACAGAATGGTAGAAGGGCTAGGAAGCTCAGTCTCTTTGCATCGCTCTCAACCTCAACTCTGACTCCCAGGCTGGGGCCAGGCATGGCATTGCTGGGCCCTTGTCAAGGTCTGCATTCCAGTGGGAGCCCACGGTCACTGAACTTTTCCTCCAGCACTTGGTTGTTGATGCCTATTTCGCTGCCTTCTCCAAGCACGTAAGCAACAAGGAAATGTGAAAGATCCTCCACTCCCCTTGTTCTCTCCCTCTGGAGGGCCATGTGTATTGTTACACGGCGCCTCAGTCTCTGCCCTGAGCAGTAGCAAGAGTCTAGTAGTGCCGGGCAGCTTACCCAGTTTCTGAGTTTCTATTGTGAACTCAGGACATGGTAAAGGCTGTAGTGCTTTAAGATATATGGTTTGTTTTACACATATCTACACCTGGATCTAGGGACACGGGTGGTGCTGTGGGTTAAACCACAGAGCCTAGGGCTTGCCGATGAGAAGGTCGGTGGTTCAAATCCCTGCGACGGGGTGAGCTCCCATTGGTCGGTCCCTGCTCCTGCCAACCTAGCAGTTTGAAAGCACGTCAAAGTGCAAGTAGATAAATAGGTACCACTCCGGCAGGAAGGTAAACAGCGTTTCCGTGCACTGCTCTGGTTTGTCAGAAGCGGCTTAGTCATGCTGGCCACATGACCCGGAAGCTGTACGCCGGCTCCCTTGGCCAATAAAGCAAGATGAGCGCCGCAACCCCAGAGTTGGCCACGACTGGACCTAATGGTCAGGGGTCCCTGTACCTTTGCCTTTACACCTGGATCTACACAGGGAGGAAGACGGTCCACAGCATTACATCTCCAGGCTGTCTCTTCTGGCTTCTTGAGTCCAGAGCAGCTATGCTCTCCCCATTCTCTGGGTTGCAGTCTCTCCAGCCAGCAGCCAAGATGGTTCTGGCCTTTGTTCTTCTTCTTCCCAACACACCTTTGACCCAAAACCCAAGGCTCTTGTAAAAACACTTTTCCCTGTCATATCACACCCATCCCCATCACTTTCACAACCCCTGTTTTTCACAGACCCAAGGACCCTTCCTTTAATGTGATAATGACCAGCAATCCACACCTTTGCCTGCTAATGGTTTTGGTCTTAACTTTCCCAGACCATCCAGGTGTCCCTATTTTCCAGGAACAGTCCCAGATTTACAGAAGCAGTCCCGGGTTCTGATTGGATCCTGGAATGTCTCACTTTTCTTTAGGACGTCCCTATTTTTAGGAGAGAAATGTTGGAGGCTAAGGTAGGATGTCCCTGTTTTCAATGGAGAATTGTTGGAGGGTATGTGCCCTTCCAGCCAGGTTGGTTTGCGTACGACAGCCCAGGGATTCCTTGCCTGGCACAGTTCTGCAGCTTGTTTTTTCCATTCATATCCCAAATATTAGCTACATTCCAAGATGAATTAATTCATTCCTTGTTCATTCCACAGCTAAGCTCTGCTCCCAAGGCCCAGCAAATACATGTGGTTCTAGAGCCTTAGAAAAAAAAGCTTGCATTTGCCTCTTCAATATCAATTGTTCATGACAACAGCAACATGTTTTTGCAGGGGTCTGATCATCCCTGTGGGATGACTCAGGCCCTCCTGGCTAATCTTGGGAGCAGCTAACCTCCTTCCTATGTTCTCGTCCTAGCTTTATAAAGTCTACAACAGCAGGCCTTCCAAGTGTCCCTATTTTCCAGGGACATCCCTGATTTAGAGAAGGTGTCTCAGTTTCTAATTTGATCCCGGAATGTCCCACTTTTCCTTAAAGGGTAAAGGGACCCCTGACCATTAGGTTCAGTCGTGACCGACTCTGGGGTTGCGGCACTCATCTCGTTTTATTGGCCGAGGGAGCCGGCATACAGCTTCTGGGTCATGTGGCCAGCATGACTAAGCTGCTTCTGGCGAACCAGAGCAGCGCACGGAAATGCTGTTTACCTTCCCACTGGAGGGGTACCTATTTATCTACTTGCACTTTGATGTGCTTTTGAACTGCTAGGTTGGCAGGAGCAGGGACCAAGCAACGGGAGCTCACCCCATTGCGGAGATTTGAACCACTGACCTTCTGATCGGCAAGTCCTAGGCTCTGTGGTTTAACCCACAGCGCCACACGTGTCCCTTCACTTTTCCTTAGGATGCCTCTATTTTCATTGGAGAAATGTTGGAGGGTATGGAGTTGTCTAACCCCCCGAGCCATCTAAAGGCAACCCTGTATAGGGAAGTTTCATGTTTCATTATGTTTTTATATATGTTGGCAGCTGCCCAGAGTGGCTGGAACAACCCAGTAAGATGTGTGGGGTATAATTAGTAAAAATATCATTATGGAATGGGACGTCCCTATTTTCATCAGAGAAATGTTGGAGGATATGGCAACAGCAACTGATGGTCACAAGAGGTCAGTTCATAGCCTTGACTCTCGGTGGCCGTCAAACTGTGCTTCATCCCTGTCCCCAAAATCTCAAGGGCTGTTAAATTGGGAGTATCTGCCTGGTTTTTCTTCAACCTGTTACTCTTTGTTCCTGGGGCCTCTCTGACTGAGCCACCTACACACATCCTGTCTGCCAGCAGGTGTATTAAGAGGGTGTGTCTCTGAGCCTGGGCCTCTTCTGTAATGCGGTACAAAACTTTGAAGAGGAAAATACCATCAGCTGCAAAACAGCAAGCTCTGTCAACACAGCAATTAAGCTGTCAAGATTTTTATGTGCACCACAGTTCAGGCTTATGTTAACCCTTTCTCGCACCTTTCTGAATCCTGGCCTTACTTGGGCTGCTTTTGTAAGAGATCTGACTCAAAACACTGTGAGGTTGTTGTGCGTGGGGGGGGGGGGAGGTGAAACCTTTTCCATCTTTTTACTTTCCTACCTGTTTCGTCCATTACAACCCACCCACAATGATTTCTGTGTAGTCTGTGCATGTAGCTATGTCATTAAAGCCTTACTACAAAACGCTGTATGGATGTGGGTGGCGCTGTGGGTTAAACCACAGAGCCTAGGACTTGCCAATCAGAAGGTCGGCGGTTCAAATCTCCACAACGGGGTGAGCTCCCATTGCTTGGTCCCAGCTCCTGCCAACCTAGCAGTTCGAAAGCACATCAAAGTGCAAGTAGATAAGTAGGTACTGCTCTGGCGGGAAGGTAAACAGCGTTTCCGTGCACTGCTCTGGTTCACCAGAAGCGGCTTAGTCATGCTGGCCATGTGACCCGGAAGCTGTACGCCGGCTCCCTTGGCCAATAAAGTGAGATGAGTGCCGCATCCCCAGAGTCTGCCACGACTAGACCTTTACCTTACAAAATGCTGTAACATTTTGAATTTCAAACTTGTATTGTGTAGGGTTTTTTCCTCTTTTTAGCAAAACTGCTGATTCTTTAGCCAAACAGGAGAGCTTATATTCTGTCAGCTAGTGGCAAACATTTTGAAGGTTACGCTCAGTTCTAGTAATAGCAAGAAGGGAGAGTGGTGCAGCCCTTTGGCACGTCCTTGGTGTTAAACAGAAAGAAAGAAAAAGCAATTGTGGTTCAGGCGCAGACATGAGAACATTACAAGAAAGCACAAGGCATGAACTGTAGCCATGCAAGGACAGCAGCTGAGCATCTACGCACAGTAGCATTAAGCTGGAAACAAACAGCAGCAGCATCAAACATTCCCCAAAACATCGAAATACTGTTTTGAGGTAATAACGCTGAGTTGCCCAATAACTTAGCTTTTAAAATAAATCTTGTTTTGAGCAGGGCTGTGGAACCTATGGCCCTCCATAGCAGCTCCCATGCTCCTTGACCACAAGGGTAGCTATATGTCCTACGTCAAAGAGGACAACCCTCTATTTGAAGACATTCTGTATCTCAGTTCATTCTCACCACAGAACACAACGCTCAACCTGAAGCTACTTTAACCCGAGGTATGACTGTATTCCAGTTATGTGCAAGTTCCAGAAGCATGGCAACCCTACCTCAGCACAAGAGCACATTTCTCCCAATGCAAATTACAGCTTGGCAAGGCTGGGTGGTCATTTTCATTGTGGCCATAAACAGAAGAGAAAAAGGTTAGGCCCCCTACCCAGAGGACACCAGTAGATTCAGAGTGCCTCCCCACCTGCAGCTGTTTTTGCTTTTTAAAAAGAACATGATAGCATTAAATGCAATGGTGCATTTTGTGGTGCATTCCATTTGTTCCCCAGTCTGCCTTGGATGAGTGAAAGCTATCTAGCAGAGGTGCATAATCAGAGTCAGACTGATCGATTCAACCTTCAGGGCAGGGCACTTTCTCAGGTAACCATTTGCATCACATCACACACAGAGGCCCCCGCCCCCCCCCCAAAAAAAGAGGAGGGAAGATGAAACAGATTTGTCTAAGTTTTGCACATGCTAATTTATATGTCCAGGCATAAATTTTGAAATAATTACTATAATTTAAATAGAGAGGCACTTTATCTCACCACTGAGGAATATCAAGCATGTTCTCTGTCAAATTTGCACTTGTAGGAGATGGGAGGGAGAAGAGCAAATCATTTCATTGACCATTTTCAAAAAGTAAAAGAGGGGGGAAAGTGTGTCATCCAGTTCATGCGGCAGTCACAAGACAAGGAAAAGCTTAAATATGTGTTTTAAATGTGTGTTGCATCACCACTCAGTTCAGTGGGAGGAAAGAAAACAATGGGAGCCTGGGTTAATGCAGATATCAGAGAGAGAGTGAATCATAGAATCATAGAATCCTAGAGTTGGAAGAGACCACAAGGGCCATCGAGTCCAACCCCCTGCCAAGCAGGAAACACCATCAGAGCACTCCTGACATATGGTTGTCAAGCCTCTGCTTAAAGACCTCCAAAGAAGGAGACTCCACCACACTCCTTGGCAGCAAATTCCACTGTCGAACAGCTCTTACTGTCAGGAAGTTCTTCCTAATGTTTAGGTGGAATCTTCTTTCTTGTAGTTTGGATCCATTGCTCCGTGTCCGCTTCTCTGGAGCAGCAGAAAACAACCTTTCTCCCTCCTCTATGTGACATCCTTTTATATATTTGAACATGGCTATCATATCACCCCTTAACCTCCTCTTCTCCAGGCTAAACATGCCCAGCTCCCTTAGCCGTTCTTCATAAAGCATCATTTCCAGGCCTTTGACCATTTTGGTTGCCCTCCTCTGGACACGTTCCAGTTTGTCAGTGTCCTTCTTGAACTGTGGTGCCCAGAATTGGACACAGTACTCCAGGTGAGGTCTGACCAGAGCAGAATACAGTGGCACTATTACTTCCCTTCATCTAGATGCTATACTCCTATTGATGCAGCCCAGAATTGCATTGGCTTTTTTAGCTGCCGCGTCACACTGTTGGCTCATGTCAAGTTTGTGGTCAACCAAGACTCCTAGATCCTTTTCACATGTACTGCTCTCAAGCCAAGTGTCACCCATCTTGTATTTGTGCCTCTCATTTTTTTTGTCCAAGTGCAATACTTTACATTTCTCCCTGTTAAAATTCATCTTGTTTGTTTTGGCCCAGTTCTCTAATCTGTCAAGGTTGCTTTGAAGTGTGATCCTGTCCTGGACGGACACTGTGCATACAGATGTGGGTAAGTATTACAGTGGTACCTCTGGATGTGAACAGGATCCTTTCCGGAGCCGCTTCTGTGCATGTGCGTGACATCATTTTGAGCAGTGAAATCCAGAAGTAACGCACTCCGTTATTTCCGGGTCACTGCAGAGCGCCACCCGAAAATATTCATCCCGAAGCTACTTCAACCCGAGGTATGACTGTATTTGTTTTCCCTTGGGGGGAAAAACCCGTGCTAAACCCTTTCTCAACCCCGCTCCTGCCCCACACAATCTGTTGCTTCTCCACTTCAAATATCCCCCACTACCTCCCCACCCAGTTTTTACCATTCAGAGTTCAACACACCTTATAGCATCAAATGCGAAATTGATGTTCCCAAGTACAGCAGTTACCAAACCTAACGTCTGAGGTTCAATTGAGTTTTAATTAAGCAAGATATCCATCTGGAAATTTAAAATTAGCCCTGCAGTCTAATTTACCGGTACTTCTTTAGGTCCTTTCATAAGCCGTGTATTTCAGTCATCTGTATGATATCTGGGTGTTTGTTTGTTTTTGTTTTGTGTTGTTTCATATTGGGAATGGTGTAAATGCTGTTATATCTGTTTGTGAAAATAAGTATATAAAAAGGAGTAATCCCTGTATCCCATGATCCAGGTTTGGGGGCAAGTAGTCTTGGGTGAGAGAACCCCAGCAGAAATTTAAAATCACAAAAACTGCAGCAAAGTAAAGCATGAAAACATAAGCTGATAGACCTTTAAAATGTGCCCTTGCGAGTTCCTTCCAAAGTTTCCCTAGCATAGAAAAAGACCACTTGTTCTTGTAAGTTAAAAAATGGTTTACCTACAAACACTTCAAAGGCCAGGTTCATGTGCTTTTCCATACATTAGTCAGAAAAGTTGCACCGGTAGTAAAACTTAACCTTTCAGCTTCTCTGACAGCTTAACCTTGACAGAATGATCATCACCACCACCATCAACACTCCACAAATGGTACAAAACCAGATCTTTTAAACTATGGGCCTGTCCAGACATCCTTTTTATTGCACATTTATGCTTTTGATGTTATTGGGGTGGTTACATACGATACCACCTATAGTACTCTTTTGCCTGCAAATGTTTTGGGGCAGTCACACTGCTTCATTGGCAATCAGTGCACATCCTTGTTGAAACCCCATAACTTTTTATACCACAAATGTTCAGGGGTGGGGCGTTGTTCCACTTCTGTTGCACTGTATCTTTCCACGCAACAATTATGCGGCAGCACCGAGGAAGCATCACAGTACAAAATAAAGCAAAATAAACCTGCCACTAACACCCTATTATTGTTTCAAGAACATGTCACAGAATACACCTGCAATAAAAAAAAAACCCATCTGGAGGGGCCCGATGAGATACAAACAAAGGAGAATGATCCCTCAGTACCTACATCAGCAGAAGACGAGGTGAGAACTGAGAAACTTTATAGGCAGAATAAAAAGGAATGTAGTCCACTAAATCTCCAGAGGACTATGGTTTGGATTGTGAAGACCATCTATATTGGCTGGGCATCATGCCAAAACGTCATTAACGTTTTCTCCTTTGGATGCAAAGCAGCTCTAGAATGCTTTGATCTGAATTAGAAAGTGCTGAACATCCATCCTGTAGGATCAGGCTCTGCAGAAACCAATGAAACTGCTATACAATCTTTAATGCAATTTTGGGGTTAGGGAGACCACTTCCCACATGTTATAAGCTGTTATTATGGTGGGTGGGAAACTCATAATAGGCTTCGTTCTTACACAGAATTACTGGGCTTGATTATACATTGTTGGCTGAAATGTTCTCTCTCTTTTAAAGAAGAAGAAGAAGAAGAAGAAGAAGAAGAAGAAAGTCAGCTGTTGAACAACACAGCAAAAATCAGACTTTTGTGTAAACTGGCAGCTCATAATGTATGAAGGAATCAGCTTGCCGCTCATAGAGTTAACTATAAATAGTGCAAATAATATTCACTGAAAATGCACATTAAACAGTCACGACTACCCGTCATGTAGTGGTAAATTTTGAAATGCAAGAGCTTATCAAGACAGTCTTCATAACCACATCCCGATGGGGGTGATTCCTTTGGATACAAGCATGTGTTCATGTCTATATGTCTATATTTGCACATACACACACCCAAACATTGCAGCATAATGTAGCTTTAGGGATATCCAGAGCTCAACAACAACCAAGCCTTTTAAGTCTAGATTTTCCCAATTATCCATCTTTATTGGAATTGTTTTAAAGATGTTTTGACCATTTTATCACTTGCTGTTTGCTGCCCTGGACTCCTTTGGGAGGAAGTTCAGGATATACATTTAATTAGTTAATTAATAATTAAGCTCCATGTTACACAGAGGAAAGGTTGGGGAAATTAGTTGAAGGTTGAAGGCTTACATTTAGGCTCAGTCTGAAGATGGAAATCGCGAACTGGGTGACTCTCCTCCAGATGCTTGCAAGTATTAGGTTTCACCTAGAATTCTGGAAGAAGAAAAACCACACAGGTTCCTAGTTAGGTGGGCGGCAGATGTAAAGAGAAACATGGCAGTATTTATCAGCAAAGTCAGAGATAAATTTTGGATGGTATACTTGGTAAATGAGTCAACTGAACCCAGAAGATTATCCATGAGGGAATGTGGTCCTCAGGATGAAGAAGATTCCCCACACCTGTGATAGAAGATGAGTTTACTTCAGCTGTAAATTCCACACCAATCCACAATTCCCAGGGTGCTTTGGGGGGGGGGGGAGTCATGATGGTTACAACTGGCATCAAACTAATGCAAGTTGTAATATAGATATGCTGTGGCACATTCTACTCTTCCAGTGCTGATGTATTAAGCTTTTTAAAGCTCAAAACAACCCAGATGATGCTTGAAAACTGCCCAGCTAAATCTTGTTTCATAAATATTGTAACAAATACATGCATATTGTAATACATAAATGTTATGTACTGAGTTGAATAGGATCCAAAATGCAGCAGTCTGATTGGTCCTAGAACAATAGGATCCAGAATGCAGCAGTCTGATTGGACCTAGAACAATAGGATCCAGAATGCAGCAGTCTGATTGGTCCACAGGAGCCACCCAATCCAGCTCCAGGTGGAAGTGAATCCGCAACCTGATTGGCCTACAGGAGAATCCTGGAATTAGCCAATTACGTGGGGCCCATTGTGTAAATAATGTATATAGAGCAGACATTCTGGGGGAACTTCCATTCCTCCTCACCACTATGAGCTGAATCCACTCTCAACTCCGAGTATATTTCAATAAATATTATAAATATTGGGGGGTTTTAAGGCATTTTCTTCCCAGGGTTGCCTACAGAAGTACCAGCAAAACCACCCTAGTAAGTAATATATTCATAGATGATCCAGACTCAAATATCAACAAACCTGATTTATTGGGTACTTCAATCTGTGTTGCTCCATAGATGTGAGGATTTATTTTTTCATTCATTCTACTGGCTCTGATGCACCCACAGAAGCCACATCCTACAAACTTTTCTGTGAGCTCTGAAGAACATTTGCGACTTTCCCAATAATGCCTACATTGTTTCCTTGGAGAAAGTAAGTGTGTTCCTGGTTATGGATTCTCCCGTGGCAGATCTTTCAAAATGTAGCTCCAGAGCTCCCACAAACTATCAAACTAGGCAATAGATCTCTGTCAGAGAATGAGAACCAGGCTCAAAGCTAGCAGAGAAGATCTGGGAACCCATGAAACTTCCCAGCATCCCCTGTTTCTTCACACAGCTTCCAGACCAGCTGTCAAACCAGCTGTGTTCCATGACACTCTGTTGGTGACCAACTGTCAATGAGTCAGGGGGACCATCTTTGCTTCTCCCCTTTTTGTTTCCCACTGTTCAGTGCCAGAGCAAGAAATGCTAGCATTTGAGTTAGAAAAACCAAAGGAATACATTTAAAAAGATGGGTGTGTCAATTTTGGTTTCTCTCATTTTCTCATTTCTCCAGTCTTCTCCACATTTCTTCATCAGTTTGCATTTATTTATTTTTAAATCCTCATAAAGATTTATCAGGATTTTGGTACAAATTTCTCCTAATCTGTACACTGCTGTTTGCAATTTTGCCTAATGCTCACACCTTTGCAAATAAAACACACCCTAGTAGAATGCATTTTCACTATTGTGTGCAGTTTTTAGTACTTCTTTCCCAATTTTGCGCCCAGTTTTGGTTGTAGAGCTGCACCTGAAAATTCGGGGAAGTGCGAATTTCAAAGGATCATTGCATTTTGGTTCACGTATTGTTTCAGTAGGTGAGAATTAGATATGTCCACATTAAAATGCAAGCTGAATCGAGTTTGTCCCCCATCCCTAGGAGACATTTGTCCCTTTGCAGTTAAAACAATGCACTATAACAAATTTAAAAAATTGCATAGCACTCACTATCCATCGCCTAAGGCAGTGGCCTCACACTTTGTCGTTTGCAGCTCCAGCACTACGTTGTTTGGTAAAGGTAAAGGGACCCCCGACCATCAGGTCCAGTCGTGGCCAACTCTGGGGTTGCAGTGCTCATCTTGCTTTATTGGCCAAGGGAACTGGCGTACAGCTTCCGGGTCATGTGGCCAGCATGACTAAGCCGCTTCTGGCGAACCAGAGCAGCGCACGAAAACGCCATTTACCTTCCCGCTGGAGCGGTACCTATTTATCTACTTAAACTTTGACATGCATTCGAACTGCTAGGTTGGCAAGATCGGGGACCGAGCAATGGGAGCTCACCCCATCGCATGTTTCCTTTGTTTTTAGCCTGTATATGACAGGCATCATCTGAAAGTAAGAGGCATTCTTTTCTCCATGAGATTAAAATATCTCTTCATAAGTAAACAGACATTTTTAAATATGGTGCCTGATTATTCTTATACAGTAGTACCTCAGGTTAAGTACTTAATTCATTCCAGAGGTCCATACTTAACCTGAAACTGTTCTTAACCTGAAGCACCACTTTAGCTAATGGGGCCTCCTGCTGCTGCCGCACCGTCGGAGCACGATTTCTGTTCTCATCTGAAGCAAAGTTCTTAACCTGAAGCACTATTTCTGGGTTAGTGGAGTATGTAACCTGAAGCGTATGTAACCTGAGGTACCACTGTACATGTTAGCCCATTAAGGCACATTTACCCAGGAGTGTGCTCTGTTGCAATGGGGCGTACTTCTGATTAGACATAGATGGAATTGCAATGTAGAAGTTGTGTGTGTGTGTGTGTGTGTGTGTGTGTGTTTACATTTAAAAAAATGATTAAATGTGTTTTAATCTTATTTTTTGAGCAGCTCCAGTTTGGAGGCACATAGCACAAGTGCTCATTTTGTTCTTGGTAGCCATAAAACACATATACCTCTGTGGATTTTTTGCTATACAAGAGTCATTCCTCTCCCCTTCCATAATGTTTCAGCCCCCTTGTGGTCCGCGGCAGCCCCAGATTGTTGTATATGTGCCAAGGGTAGACCTGAGGGAAACAACAAACACTTCAACTCTTGCGAGACAAGTTCTTCGGGTGGCTTGTGGGAAGGTATTTGGGGCTTTTCCCTCTTCCTCTTCCTCATCCTTGTGATTTTCAGCTCCCCGCAACCTCAGTGGTACTTGACGCAGCCCTGTGTCTCCTAGCTCATTCCGTACCGATTCTCAGGTGGCTTTTGGGAGCTGCTTAGAGAAAAAGCTAAGGTGTAGCACAAGGTGAGTCTCTTGTGGCCAGCTGGAACTATCACACCTGCTAATAATGAAGCCAATCTAGTCTTCTCATTCTTGGTCCCGGGGAAAGGGGCCAGCCACCTTTCATTTGACTTATTCATGCTAGCATTTCCGCAAGTCTTTTTTGCTGCCAGAGGCAAAGGACAAGATAGGCAAACTCGGCCCTCCAGATGTTTTGGGACTACAATTCCCATCATCCCTGGCCACTGGTCCTGTTAGCTAGGGATCATGGGAGTTGTAGTCCCAGAACATCTGGAGGGCCGAGTTTGCCTATGCCTGGACAAGATGGTGGTGAATCCTCCATTCCATATACAGAAGCCAACTGGAGTTGCAGTTGAAATTTACTTTGACACTGGTGACAAGACAGACCAGTGACAGGCTTACATCCTCCACCACACCCCAGGCAGCAGATTTAGGGGCCCATAAGGCAGCAGAGGGGACTGGCAGAGGGCAGAGCAATTGGGAGGTTGTTGTTGCTGATCTCCCGGCAGCATCAGGGTACCATATTACCGAAGTCTGCCGATGCTGAAAGGTGCAGAAAATTGCAAAACTTGGGACAAGTGGTACATTTTAGGGGCCATAGTTCTTTTTCTCTGTCTTGGACTCTAAGCCCACCAGATGAACATGTTTCATATGACAGAGATTCAAAGATACCTAGCACCCTAATGCCATTCTGGACCTCATTGCTGCCAATGAAGGTGGAAGGTGATGGGCTGCTGGAGAAGAAATCCAGGATTGTTTGTTTTTAGTGAACTCACTTTTCTTTCAACTCTCCCAAGGTTGTTGTTGTTTAGTCGTGTCCAACTCTTCGTGACCCCATGGACCAGAGCGTGCAAGGCACTCCTGTCTTCCACTGCCTCCCGCAGTTTGGTCAAACTCATGCTGGTAGCTTCGAGAACACTGTCGAACCATCTCGTCCGCTGTCATCCCCTTCTCCTTGTGCCCTCCATCTTTCCCAACATCAGGGTCTTTTCCAGGGAGTCTTCTCTTCTCATGAGGTGGCCAAAGTATTGGAGCCTCAGCTTCAGGAGCTGTCCTTCCAGTGAGCACTCAGGGCTGATTTCCTTCAGAGTGAAGAGGTTTGATCTTCTTGCAGTCCATGGGACTCTCAAGAGTCTCCTCTAGCACCATAATTCAAAAGCATCAATTCTTTGGCATTCACCCCTTCATGGATCACTGCCTTGCCGTGGCGAAGGGGCTTGAATAACTCGGAGAAGCTATGAGCTATGCTGTGCAGTGGCACCCAAGATGGACAGGTCATAGTGGAGAGTTTTGACCAAACGTGATCCACCTGGAGCAGGAACTGGCAAGCCACTCCAGTATCCCTGCCAAGAAAACTCCCAAGGTTAACCTCCAACAAAGAAGGGACAAGCATTTTTTAAAAGTCCTTAGGAGAATTCTTCAGCATTTTAGTGAGAATTCATCCTAAGATACACATTTTGGCAAATCAATTTCGCCTAATATACAGTCGTAGCTTGGTTTTTGAACAGCTTAGTTCCCAAATGTTTTGGCTCCCAAATGCCACAAACCTGGAAGTGACTGTTCTGGTTTACGAACTATTTTTGGAAGCTGAACATCTGGCGGGGCTTCCACAGCTTCCGATTGGCTGCAGGGTGCTTCCTGCAGCCAATCAGAAACCACGCTTTTGTTTTTAAACGTTGTGGAGGTCGAACGGACTTCCAGAACGGATTCCGTTCGACTTCCAAGGTATGACTGTAAACATTTTCACAAAGCCATTTCCCCATGTGCAGTGCATTTTGTGTGCTATTTTTTGTTAAATTGGTGCATTTTATGTATTTTTGTACATATTACTGCCCTGTAAAATTCAAAACGGGAAAGTTTGAAAGATGGCTAAGTATTGGCTTGCATATAGTTTTGGAAAACGCTAAATAGGTGGGTTCACTTTTAAATGCACAGCTTTGTACAAAATTCCTAACAGATTCAAAGAATCCACTTAGGCTCCAGGTTATAGCATCCTCCTGTGATAGCAAATCGTATAGCTGCAGCACAAACAAAAAGCACTTGATGTTGCCTTCCCTACATTGGGCTCTCTTATTATTGCTGCCGTTGCTATATTCCCATCTCACTTTTCCTCCAAGGTTCTCAAAGTGGCATGCATGGTTGTCCCCCTCCCCGCTTTATCACTCACAACATCCCTGTGAGGTAGGCAAGGCTGAGAGTTGGTAGCTGCTTCAACGGTCGCCCAGTGAAATTTATACCTGGGTGGGGATTTGAACCATGGTCCCCCGGGTTTTAGTCTGACAATCTAACCATTACGCCACACTGGCTCGGTAGTTATAAATCTAAGTTCCATAAGGAAAACATTGTTACCTTTGGCGCATTGTAGAGCACATGTGTGGGTGAGCGAGTGGGTGTGGGGTGTGCACATGTATAAACATGCACCCTGCGTATCTGGGGTAAACGGAAGGTTGTGAAACCCCTTTCCTTGCTGTATGATTTTCCCCAGACAATGGCTTGGGGGGGCAGGTTGCAAAGAGCATTAATTCTGCAATCCCCTACTTACATTCTGACATGGTACAGTCCCTAAAGGGCTATATGGTGTGGATATTATTGTGTTCTGTTGCTCCGTCACAAAATTTTAGTTCAGTTGCATTAGACAGCTCTCTAGTGGCAAAACAGCCCAGACTGCAGCCCTTCTAGATAGAAATTCCAGTGCACTGAAAAGGATGTGTAGGAAGTGTTTTTTGTTTGTTTTTCCTACCCTCTTTGAATCCAGTGTTTTTTCTTCCTTGTGATTTAGTGCAGGGTGTTTCTTAAATCTTGATTCTCATGAGATTATGTTAGATTATCCCTATTTATAATTAGCAATATAAATAATTAGGCAACAGTACATGCCAGGCAAATTGCAGTGCTGGCCTATTAACAACATGCCTTGGGTTGTGCTATTGTGAAACACAACCTTAAAAAAACACATTTTTTATTAAAAAAATAAAATTAAGATGGAAGATCTGTTATGTAATGTTTTGTATCGCTGTAATGCTTTGGTGCCTGGGCATAAACTTTGTATCGCTGTAATGCTTTGATGCCTGGGTTAATTGACAGAGAGAATATCCCTGGAGCAATCGGCAAAGTCACATTGTTCCATTAATGGCACAGATACTAAGAAACACAATCCTGTTGCACATTGTCAAAGTCTTGTAAAGTTTGGATTTTGCATCAGGGGACCAAAAAAAAAAGTCACAAAGAGGATCAAGAGCAGGGGAAATGATACAACAGCTCAGCTTGTGAGCCTTGCTACAAGATACATACCCTACAACATGTTGCATCTGCAAACTGGGACGTGTGTCTTCCTGTCCGTGCTCCTGAGCAAGTCACGAGACCAGCACAAGAACACAGAGCAAAAAAATAAAAAGTGCTTTCTTTGAGGCTGTGCTCTCACGGTGCCCCAGCACATGTTTTGGGGCACTGCACGAGATTGCGGTCCTGAAAAAAGCACCAACATCTCAATTTGTAATTGTGTAATATCATGGCACCCAAAATGGCTGCCGTGCTCTCATGGGGAAAATACGGGTTGTCCTGGTTCTTCCGGGACACTTGCAGGGTATGCAAGAACCTAAGTGTGCCAGAATGTCCCCACTTTCATCTGTGAAATGTTTCAGGATACACATTTATTTACAGAAGCATCCTAAAATGCATAAAATGTATAGCCCATAAGCTCACAATCTAAAAAAATAACATGAGGGAAGGGAGGGCAAGCCTTTCATTCAGCTTCTTTGATGATTTTCATGGACTGAATTACTTCCTAAGTTAAAATCATGAATAGGCAGCAGGAGGTTTTCTTTCTTTCTCTAGTAATCCTTTCTATCTTCTAGTAGGACCTACGGTTGGCAGGAAGGGAAACCCCACTTTTCCCCCCAGTCCAAGTGTGGGTTTCCTGCCCTCGTGGCAAATGAGAGCAAGTAGCGAGGTTTACTAGAGCAGGGTCGGTGACTTGCCATGCTTACGTTCTGTGCGTAATCAGTGTCCGTCTTGTGACTGAAGTGATCTGGTGCTGCTGTCAGCAAACACTGACACAGCCTCTTTCCCGGGATGACCAAATCAGCAAATCACACGGGGTTTACACCCCCCATACCATGTATCAAGGCCAAAACTGCAGACACAGAAGGATGGTGGTAGAGTTCAAAAGGATTGGCCACGGCTTAGTACACCCCCCTTTCAGAGATCCTGGCAGCCTAAAGCTGTTGTCTAAAGGGGGGGTCTGTTTAGGGCTGGTGTGGGGTGGGCAGGGAGATATTTAATCTCTCCTACGCCTCCCACCCACCTTCTCCTCTGACAAACAGAATTGGCAGGGCTGTCTTACCCATAGGCGCTAGGGGTGTGGGGCACCCGGGTGCCGGGCTCTCAGGGGCACCAGGCAAAGAGTCTGGGGCCCTGAGAGTTGAGTCCGGGGAAGACCCAGCCCATCAGCCAGAGCACCATGGCGGGCTCTTCTGCTGCGGGCGGCTCTGCGGTGCGAGTTCGGGGGCGACTGAGCCCGCGAGATGCTGAAGCGGCTGGCCAGCTCCGCCCTCCTGCTCTGATTCCGGCAGCAAATTGCCTTGGGCAGAGAAGGAATTGGATATCTGAGTGGTCCCCACATTAACAAAGAAACCTTGCATGTAGAAAACTAATCTGTCAAGGTTAATGGAGCACCCTAGCCTCCTCAGTGACATGCTATATTGTAGGAAGGGTGTTTTCTTCAGAGCTGTTGTGAAATGCCTCCTATTCAGGGGCATGGCCCTGCTACCATGTCCTCATTTTATCTCCGCTGACCTCTGACCCTCTGCCACCTCAAAAAACCTCCATTTGTATTCATCTCCTTCTCTAACCTTTTGGTTTGGTTTGCCACCTCTCCCAGGTTCCTGCCTCACCTCAAGAAAGGGCCAATGGGGTCTTTCCTCAAAGAGAGGCATTATTGGTGAGGTGGCCAGAAGAGTGACAGCAGTGACAGAAATAAACTAGTTTTGTTGCCCTATTTGCAGGTGGAAAAAAGGGGGGACATCTTGGTGATTCGGAAGGAATGTGAAGCCTGTCAAAAACTACATTTTTGTTGTAACTGTCTGCTTCATATACTTATTTTTGCAAGCAGTTTCTCCTAATATAATACATTTTTATATGCTGTTTGAACTAATATGTGCATTGTTTGGCACACTTTCACCTAATATATGCTTCTTTGTGTGCATTTCTGGTTGAAGACTGCAAAAAGAGTGAGCTTTGAAGAATAGCTGCATTTTGGTTTGCATTTTTGGCTCAGGAAATGCGAATTGGGTAAGTTTGTATTAAAATGTAGATTGGGTAGGCTCACATTAACTGCAAACTGAACAAATTTCTCCTCCATGCCTTGCTCCACCTTGAAATGGTTCCCTCGATTCTTCTCTTTTGAGCCAGCAGAGAATTTTCAGCTCAGCCTGAGTGGACTTAGCAGGGTTAGCCAGCAGTGATACAACTCAGAGGATTTTTGGTCTTATTTGCTATGAATGGAGAAATCCCAATGGTTTCTGTGTGGTATACCTCTTTGGAATCTACATTAATATATGAGAATCTGCTGAGTACCGTAATCAGCCCTGGAGACAGTAGTCTTTTATGACAAATCTAGAAAGTTGAAGTTAGTCTCTAACTGCAGAGAAAGCATACAAAGTGGCTGCCACTTGAATCATTGGTTTTCCTGGTGGCCAGTTGCCCTTTCAAAGGTGGGCCACTATGTTCCCTGGAGAATGAAATTTATCTTTGGTTTGGCTTTAAGCCAGGCTATCCATTGTCACACTTTGCCCACTGTTAATGATTCATGCTTAAACCAACAAGGCTGCATCACCAGGAACACGTCATTCCAAATCTTATCAGAAGATATTCCAAAACATTCTAAGCTCTCCCTTCAGGAACCGAGAGAAGAAGCCTTGGCCTACAAGGACTCCCTGTTCCGACTGGATGGCCGTAGTAATTAAGGTTGGTTTTCCCCCCAATAAAAATAAAAATAATGTGAATAATAAAGGAACATGTGCTGCTTTTTAAAAAATCACATCCGCACAGTTTAGTCCTGTCATTTGCAAACTGCAGTTAAGCCAGAACTAATCTTTTAAATGATGAACCCACTGGTCATCTCTGCCCTTCGCAGAGCAGTTTTGCAACATTTTTGAAATATTTGTTTGTGAAAGATAAATGCCTGTTTACAAACGTGCTGGTTAAGAGAGAGAGAGAGCACAGTGTTCTCAGTCACACACACCTGGCAGCAGCAGGGATCTGCAATTAAAGTGGTTCTGTGCCTTTGAATGATGCACTACTGAATACCAGTTGCTGGGGGAGGGACAGCGGGAGGGATATTGTCTTCAAGCCCTGTTTGTGGCCTTCCCAGTGGACATCCGACTGGCAGAACGGATGCTAGACGAGATGGCCCATTGGTCTGCTTCAGCAGGGAGCTTCTTGCGAAGTCAGTTGTGGATATTGTTATGTACTAAGCTTGGATCCTAGAACAATAGGCAAGTAGGATCCTAGAATGCAACAACTGATTGGCTTGCAGGAAAAGACCAATCAGGATCCAGGAGGAAGTTAATCATCCTATTAGGCTGGTAGGATCGTAGAATGCAACAACTGCAGGAAAAAACCAATAAGGCTCCCAGAGGGAAGCAGAATCAGCCAATCAGACGGGACTCATTGTGTAAATAATGTATATAAAAGCCAGAGGTTTGGGGGCAATTCAATCACTGTTTTACAAGCTGCAATAAAGAGCATGAAATCACTACAGGAGTATATTTCAGATATGATGTGCGAGAGTGGAATGAAACAATGGTTTAGAAGGGGCAAATATTGAAGAGCATATCTGCTTCATACAACACAGCCAGTGTTAGGTAATTTGAGACTTTGGGTTTAATGGGCTTGCAGCCTTTCTCCTTTAGATAGTAAAATGCATCATTTCACTGTGGTGAGCTTCCCAACAGCCCCACTGAGTATGGGACTCGTAGCCTTCAGGAAGGCAGAAATATCCCCAGACATACTTTGTTGGTGCATCCCTAGTGTCAACATACAGCCCAATGGAAGGAAAATCTGGGTGGAGTCAAGGAGGAAACTAGGCTTGTCACCTGTCCCTTATTCCAGTAAGTGGCTCCTTATTTAGTCATACTTAAATTTTAACACTAAATAAGGAACAGGTGGCCAACCTAGAAGATGCATCTTCAATCCATGGCATCTCTGGATAAGGCTGGGAGAGAACCAGCCACCCAGAGGAACAGGTCCCTGTTTGCATAGAAAATACTGAGCTAGAAGGACCAATGATCTGACTCTCTAAGAGACAGCCTCCCATGTTCCTAGAGGAGTTGGTAGGTCTCCGAAGGAAGGAACCTGAAGGGGTGAAAATACTCTGCAAATTATCACTTCTGATAGAGCAGGGCCGCAGTACACCCGGGTTTTCCCAAACATTTCAAGGGACTTCCAAAAATTCTGCCCGGACGCCATTTTTGATGGGCGAATCCCGGCTATGTCCTGGAAATTCCAGATGTATGACAGCCCTACACTATTAGAAGTGCCTTCTTCACTCTCTTGCTGCCCCCAGGACACCCTGTAGCCAGTTCTCAGGCAGGGGGAAAGGGCAGAGCAGGACTCCCAGTGCATAGACTTGTAATTTCTAGATTCATGCACAGAGCCCATTTTTTGTTTCACTTTGGGCATTATTCAAATGGAACTGCTTATTTAAAAGGAAATGTTGCCTTCTAAGATAATCTTCTGGCTTCTCCAGCTTCAGCCCAGATAATCTTGACTTGGACTGCCTGCACTTAACTTCCCAATGGCATTTCGAAAATCTGCTCGGTTCTACAGCATCCAGCTATAAGATGAAAGCTGATTGAGGGGTGATTTCCAGATTAGCAGGGTTTCACATGCTGGGGAGAAAAGTCTATTGTGAAATCATCGTTTCTGCTAGAGAACTGGCAGAAGATCAGGCACACGAACTGCCCAATTACAAAAGGGCAGAAGCCTTAGGCTTATTTGGCGTGGGCAGTGATATAGCCCAAGCATTTTCTGGTGACCTAGGCCTCACACTTTGAATCTGACCCTAACCTGGGGCCTCAGGGAGGAAAGCCTCCTGTATCGTGCAAGATTGCATCAGTTCAGAGTATCTGCCAACCATGCTTGGCTTTAACCTGCACAGATATGGATTTGCTGTACGCAGACAAGTGTAATAAAATGTATGGTTTGTTAGGCAGCTCCAAGGGTGGTGCTCAGTTTCATATCGATTCATGTGATCTGGTTCTTCAAACAGTGGCGTTTCAGGACAGTCTTTTAAGCATGTACAGGGATCCAAATGTTGTTGGACCACAACTCCCATAATCTCTGACCACTGTTCCTGCTCATTACATTTGATAGGAGCTGGAATCCAAAAAGCATTTGGTGGAATCCCCATCCCAACTTTAAGAATTAAGCTTTCTTCAAAGGAAAGGGCAGTCACAGCCAATGGTGCTTTTGTAAACTACAAATAAATGTAGTGTTTACTGCAGGTTGCAGAAGCAAGCACACAGATACACCTTGCTTGGTCCAAGCTGAAATATTGTACCAGCTCTCCAAATTAATGTAAAAATTGGGGTTTGGCTTTTGTTGCCCAACTCCCCATGGGACTCTGAGTCCCCTAAGTTCATTATCGGTCAGCGAAAAATGGATGGAGACTGGATCCAGCGGAAATCAAGGCAGATATTTATTTTTCTGTTGCAACAGTGTTTCCTTCCCTCCTTCCAAGGAGGGAGAGACCCTGAACAAAAGTGTGCAAGAACCTTTAAAGACTTTTGACATTGCCCAGCCCCCTTAGCCAAAGACCACCCCAAAATCATCATTCATACATCATAGGAGGTGTTCTACAGCAGAAATCCTGTCTGCCAGGATACCTGATAATGCTTGCTGATTGCATTACCTGGGAAGCTTGGCCATTCTTTTGTGATGATTAATACTTTAGTTCCTGAATGCAGCTCACAGGCTCACCCTATTCATACACAAAGACGCCCTTAAGACAGGATTTGTAGGTGGAAAAGAAAATGGGGAGTCTTTCCCCATTTGCCTCCCTTACTGCAGAGGAAATTCCTTCCAGTAGCACCTTAAAGACCAACTAAGTCAGTTCTTGGTATGAGCTTTCGTGTGCATGCACACTTCTTCAGATACACTGAAACAGAAGTTTCCAGACCCTTCTATATAGTGAGAAGGTGGGGAGGGCTATTACTCAGAAGGGTGGTGGGAATGGGTGATTGGCAGATAGCTGTGATGAGCCTGTTGACGACTCTTAACGACTGCAATAGGTCTTACAGGAAAAAGCAAGGGGTGAAAAGGTGAAAAATGGCTTTGTCATGTATAATGAGATAAGAATCCAAGGTCTTTGTTCAGGCCAGGTTTCTCCATGGTTTTAAGTTTGGTGATAAGTTGCAATTCAGCAGCTTCTCTTTCCAGTCTATTTCTGAAATTCCTTTGTAGTAAAACAGCTACTTTGAGATCTTGTATAGAATGTCCTGGGAGATTGAAGTGTTCTCCTACTGGTTTCTCTGTCTTGTGATTCCTGATGTCCGATTTATGTCCGTTTATTCTTTGGCGTAACGCCTTTATTCTTTGGCGTAACGCCTGGAAGGAATTTTTTTTGTTTTGACTATGGCAGACCAACACGGCTACCTATCTGTTACTGCAGAGGAATATTTGAGATTATTAGGAGAGTCAAAATGGCTTCAGGATTGTTCTCCTGTACTATTTCAGACTCAGGGTTTATATATTTAGATATGTGAGCATTTATGAATATTTATTATTTATTTGAGACCTTAGAATTCTTATCCATATCCAAAATCTGCTGGTTTTTGGCTCTACTTGCACACACTTTCATGCAAAGCTAGTTTCAGATCTCTATCCCACCTTCAGAAAGTGGGTGTGACATGCATTTCAGTTCTTTGGAACCACCATTGATCCTTTAGTGCTTGTGGCCCCCATCAACAAACTGACTTTAAAGAGGCAGAGATATTTTGCATAAAGAAGCCTGAAGAGGACAGCTGCTTTAACAGCATCCTGATCTTTGTTCCCACTATTGATGTCGCTCCCCAGATGGCTATTCCTATTTCTCCCCACCCCTCTTTATCTTTCTTTTGTTGCTGTTGTGCCATCACTAGGCTCTCTGCCTCCCTCCACTTTGAGGGGACCCTTCCTCACAGCAAGGCATCCTGGGTGAGGTGTCTGGAAGAGGATCTGCACTGTGACCACTTTGCCACAGTGGTCCCGCCACAGAGCTACAATTCTCAGATTGGTTTAACAAGCAAACCCTCTTCACTGGGAACCTTGGTAATGGGAATAGGGTAATGGGAATAGGGGTCTGCTAACAACTGTCAGTACTCTTGGCAAACTGCAGCTCCCTGAATTCTTTTTGGGAGCCATGGTCATCTAAAGTGGTAACATGGTGCTTTAAATGGACTGTGTGAATGTAGCCTCTGTGGATCAAGACTGCCCTCTAGGCTTCAATGAGTACTGTCAACTGACCCATGGAGACATTCCAGGCCTGACCTTCAAGCCCTCCATGACCCTGTCTTTTGCTTCTAGCCCTTGACCCCCATTCGCAAGACACTTCGCCCCAGCCCCAGTTCTGCTTTTAAGTTAGAGCAGCCTTTTTTTCTGGTCCATCAGGCAGATCTTCTCATGATTACGGCCTCCTTTCCAGAAAAACAATTTCTAAGAATCTAGACCCAAGCTGTGCCTCTCTCTCTCTCTCTCCGCCTCCCCCAACTCTCTGTCTCTGGAATTGCCCTGCTGACCACAGAAGTCCATTGTCCTGGCCAAAATGCATCCGATAACAGTTAATCCGGCATCTCACTCTCTATTAATGGCAAGTGGCCAAGATTCTCGCAACAGCCAGAGGAGGAGGTCTTGTCCGTTAGAACAC